>NC_086342.1:20941241-21541241 GCF_032445375.1 Bacillus rossius redtenbacheri
TTTAAAAAAAACCCCTGCTTTTAGCGATAAACAAAAACAATAAAATAAAATTATCATAGCGGCTAAAGCAGAGCTTTTACTTGTATTTTCTAGCCTTCAAGAGCGACATAAGAACTTAACAACCGTAAGATTACTTTTTTAAAGGGGGTTTTATGCCCAAAGGTACCCTGAAATTTCAGAGGTCTTGGTGGTTAGAGGCACCAGCTAATTATGCAACAAAATAATGTTATATATATATAATTTCGGCCTCACAAAAAGTCTCTAAGCTTAACCATGTTAAACTTAAATTTGAAATAACCTGGAGCGCGACATACTCCCTTACGCCCCGGGCGCCGCTTCTTCCGGAGCAGAAGCCAAGCCCATTCCAGCCTTTGCCATTACGCCTTTTGGATCTTTGCAGTGAACCAAGGCCTTTGGGACCTGGAGGCCTGAGGGCTCGGTAGTGCCTTTGAATATATATACTGTATAGAAGTCGCGAGTGGATAGGATTTACTCTACGTTTTTCAGAAGCGTATGATGAGCAGCTTGGGAACTTCACCGCTGCAGGGCGCTGCCGTAACGCCCTGTATCGTCTTAGGTTGTTATTTACACGTTAGAGCGCAGCACTGTCGCCCGCTGTCATTCCCCGCACCCCCCCACCCATCATTCACTGCAGCTCAAGGTCGTTCAACGGGAGGGGGAAGGGGTGTATGAAGAGTTCGACACTTGTCCGCTAGGGACCACCACAAGTCGATGCCCTAGAGATGGTGGCGATTGCGGCGGTGAATTAACCAACTACCTCAAACCATATTAGAAATTTTAACCTGGGCTGGCGACTTCTATACAGTATATATATTCAAAGGTAGTGCCGACCTCGTAGACAAGGTTTCCGGACCACCTGCTGTTGACTTTTTTCCTCACGGGATACCCCTTTCGCGCCGTATTTTGGATGTCGAGGGACGAGGCTCACTTTAGTAAACAGCCTCGGTACCGCGAGGCGGTGGTGAGTTGCCTTGAAGCGGAGGGGCCGTGTTTTCGCATCCGTGCGCTCTTCCCGTGATTGTTTGTTTGTTTTTTTTAGATAAAAAAATATATAGTAAGGCTGAGAATAAATTAAATTGTTCACGTTAGTAAATCATTTTCGCAATAAAAATTCCTTTTTTTTTTTTTACTTTTCGTCACCAAAACTTGTTTAATGGTTCAAAACTAACTATTAAGACTTCAATCACCGACGACTGCACCGCTAATAAAAAAAAGCTAACCTGGTACCGGACGTACCAGGAATTCTCGGTTCCGTTGAAGACTAGTACCTGTCGGAGTGCGCCCCGGGTACTATTTCCCGGAACCTCAGCGACCAGGAAACATTCCGCGGAGGGAGTCAGCACCACTACGTTCGTTGCATGTGATCCGTTGAGTGTCAGAGTTACGTGCAACCTGTGACACGACACCGTGCACCGAGGTTGGAATTCCCGCCGCGTCGGTAATCCGTTACAGCTCATCCGTACCGAAAACAAATCTTGGGTGCGCGGGAAAAAGGGGATATGTCAAAATTACTTAAATTAAGATATTAAACATTTTAAAGTTCTTCCAAGTTTGCAAGATCAGTAATTAATCATTACAAAAGTTCAGTGCCGTAGAATAACACACAATGCCATTTGGACCAATTTGTAGAGCTTGTTCTCCTTTATTTCATACCATAAAAAAACAATTTTTGCCAATATTTGACTTATCCCCTTATTCCCGCGCACCCGCGAAATGTTACGTTCCGTAGTCACGCAGTTTATCACAATCCATGGGCGCAGTTCAACTTGCAGCGGCCGCCTACAGTTTATACGCCTCACACTTAACAGAAGGAAGTGTCCCTCGTTGGTGTATGCCGAAAGTACTTACAAGTACGGTGGTTCAAGTTTGTTGGCTGATTTGAAGTTGCAAGCAGTGAGTGGACTGTACAAAAACGTCTCGAGAATGTATCCGACGGAATTTTCTTTGTTCAGTTGGACCGAAAAAAAAAAAAAAAAGGAATAATTACACGACATTTGTTCAAAGCTGGTTCTTTCGCCGAGCCGTGACGGCTAAAGACTGACAACCGACGGATCGACCCCGTTGCGTATCTTCCGTGTCAAGTTTCGACACGCAACGCTGCAACGAGGTCCCCGTCCACTCGTGCACATTTCTGTTACGCGACGGGGTTTTAAGTTACGGTCGTTTGGAAGGGTTCAGAACCTGGGGAATCCCGATACCGAAAAGTACCAGGAATTCCCGGTACTAATGATGTATGTAGTAAAAGAACCGGGAATTTAAAATCGATTCCCGGTTATTTCGGTATTTTTGGGACTCGACATCGACATCATAAAATTTAGTTATTATTGCCGCTAAGGTAGCTTTCATTCGTTGCTCTCCTCTGGCGATGTTTGCGGGTAGAGTTAGGGGGGAGTGTCTGCCGCGTCGAGCTACTCAGTAGCGGCTTTGAATATATATACTGTATAGAAGTCGCGAGTGGATAGGATTTACTCTACGTTTTTCAGAAGCGTATGATGAGCAGCTTGGGAACTTCACCGCTGCAGAGCGCTGCCGTAACGCCCTGTATCGTCTTAGTTGTTATTTACACGTTAGAGCGCAGCACTGTCGCCCGCTGTCATTCCCCACACCCCGAACCTATCATTCCCTGCAGCTCAAGGTCGTTCAACGGGAGGGGGAAGGGGTGTTTGAAGAGTTCGACACTTGCCCGCTAGGGACCACCACAAGTCGATGCCCTAGAGATGGTGGCGATTGCGGCGGTGAATTAACCAACTACCTCAAAACCGTATTAGAAATTTTAACCTGGGCTGGCGACTTCTATACAGTATATATATTCAAAGGTAGCGGGTCGTTACCACAACGCCGAAATACCATAACGCCGAATGTCAAAATTGACCACAGCGCCGACAGCTAGAAAACTGCTGTGTACCACAACGCCGAAATAACAACTGAATGAATTTGTGTGTGCTTCTTAAATGTACCATAACGCCGAAATACCACAATCAAACCTAACCTTACTTAACCTAACCTAGCGTAATATAACCTAACCTAACTTAACCTAGCCTAGCCTAACCTAACCTAGCCTAACCTAACCTAGCCTAACCTAACCTAGCCTAACCTAACCTAGTCTTACCTAACCTAACTTTTTTGGCAGTCCTGCAATGACATTTTTCGGCGTTGTAGTAATTCGGCGTTGTGGTACACAGCAGTTTTCTAGCTGTCGGCGTTGTCAATTTGGCATTTCGGCGTTGTGGTGCGTCTCCCTCCTCTCAGTAGCCAGTCCGTGTTCAGACTGCTGTGTGCCAGTGCCTGTGGTTGCTGCGCCATTATTTCTTTAAATAACGATATTGTATATTTTAAGTTTGTTATGAAAAGAACAAATGTTATTTTAAGTTAGTAATTCTGTGATTTTTCATGCGTTATAACGATTATTTGTTTAAAATGTTTTTTTTTATAAAAAAAAATATGGTAAGGCTGAGAATAAATTAAACTGTTCACGTTAGTAAATCATTTTTGCAATAAAAATGTAATACATACGAATTTCTTTTTTTTTTTTTTTTTTACTTTTGGTCACTAAAACTTGTTTTAATAGTTCAAAACTAACTATTAAGACTTCAATCACCGACGACTGAACCGCTAATAAAATAAATAAAAACTAACCTGGTACCAGAAGTACCGGGAATTCTCGATTCCTTTGAAGACTAGTACCTAAATTCCCGGTTCTGAAAATTGTTCACGGTACCGAATGTCCTAGTCAGGGCCGCAACTAGGAGGAAAGGGGGGGGGGGGGGGAGCAGGGCAATCCCCCGGGCGCAAAGCTGTGGGGGCGCCGAAATCGCTTGCATTGTAATTCCTACTACAACTGGTAACTGGTAAAAAGTTTTTTTTTTTTAACTTGCATGCCAGGAATGTCTAATCTGATTTACAATTAAAACGTCTCAACATATATTAATGAACAAGTCTAGTGATTATACGGACTACTTTATGGACATAGTGGGTTCGTGCATGGAAGGTACAGTAGCACAGAAACTTTTACATTTAGGTAATGGAAAATGCTTAGGTAGCACCGTTTTTTCCGTGGGAGGGCCCCCGGACCCCCCCCCCCCCCCCCCCCCGCTTTATTGGTGTGGTATGTGCAAAAAAAAAAGGGTGGAGGGGGGTGGGGGCGCATGAATCCATTCATGCCCCGGGTGCCAGAGACTCTAGTCTTTGAATATATATACTGTATAGAAGTCGCGAGTGGATAGGATTTACTCTACGTTTTTCAGAAGCGTATGATGAGCAGCTTGGGAACTTCACCGCTGCAGTGCGCTGCCGTAACTCCCTGTATCGTCTTAGTTGTTATTTACACGTTAGAGCGCAGCACTGTCGCCCGCTGTCATTCCCCGCACCCCACCATCCTTCATTCACTGCAGCTCTAGGTCGTTCAACGGGAGGGGGAAGGGGTGTTTGAAGAGTTCGACACTTGTCCGCTAGGGACCACCACAAGTCGATGCCCTAGAGATGGTGGAGATTGCGGCGGTGAATTAACCAACTACCTCCAAAACCGTATTAGAAATGTTAACCTGGGCTGGCGACTTCTATACAGTATATATATATTCGAAGCTCTAGTTGCGGCCCTGGTCCCAGTCGTCCCGCCTTCACGCGGCGCGGACTGTACCGGCCCCCCGGTGTTGGCTGAGCGCGCGACGTGAAGCTCACATCGAGCGCCAGCCGACGCCGCCGACGGGTGGGGCGCCGGTTGCCGTGACGTCAGTCGCGGTGGCTGGCGCCGAGAGATGTCTGCCCCCTGTCCCTCCCTTTTTTCCCTTCCAACACACACACCAACACCCTCGTCGATCCGGACAACTTTACCCGCTGGAACTGCGCATGGCTCAAGGCGGGGGGCTCAACCGTGCAGCCGCGCTCTGTCCATTCCTAACACATACCTTACATGGCTTGATGTAAGTTTTTGGACATACGCCATTGCTAAGAATTTTTTCTGTTGAAGAAAAACTAAAAAGATTAAAAAATTAAATAAATAAAACCCAAAAAAGACAAAAAAAAAAACCACAAAATTAAGCAAAAATTTGCTGTTGTCAACAAGGACACAGTCACACTTTGTCCATTCTTAACGTACACCTTACACTTTCAACCACACACTGTCCATTCCTAGCTTATACCTTACACTTTCAGCCACACTTTGTCCATTCCTAACATATACATTAACACTTTTAGCCACACATTTGTCCATTCCTAACATATACATTAACACTATTAGCCACACTTTGTCCATTCCTAACATATACATTAACACTTTCAGCCACACACTGTCCATTCCTAACATATACATTAACACTTTCAGCCACACTTTGTCCGCTCCTAACATATACATTAACACTTTCAGCCACACTTTGTCCATTCCTAACATATACATTAACACTTTCAGCCACACTTTGTCCACTCCTAACATATACCTAATTTTATTTTTTTATTGTGACTAAAATATTTTTGACGTGATAACGTCTTATAAATCGATGAACGCCGGCTGCACGCACGAAAAATCATGACTCATTGTCACGTTCCGCCTGAGCCGAGGGTACAAGAACCGGCCAACCACAATGCGAGAAAATTTTCTATAATATCAAACAGATTAAAGGCGGGCTTTTTAACTAATTGTTCGTGATTATATTTAAACAAATTATTTAAATTAAATTTGAAAAACTGTAAATAATATTTGAAAATTAAAAAGTATGCAACTTTTCATCAATGTTTTCTTATGACGTTATCACGTAAAATTATCGTCCGTAAACTGACTTTACAGACAACCCCCTTTTTTGGTTATTTTTGTGTGGTGATAGTCTTAGACTTCAATTAAAATATTAGTTTATAATTATTTATTCCATAGTCATAAAGTATGATGTCCACTAGAATGTAGGCACACCTTAACCTACACATGCAAGGATTCATAAACTCCATGTATCAATGAGATATAAATTGTACACTTCAGTGGACGAATTGACTGAAAAGGTTTACAAACCTAGAAAAAAAATGTTCGCCCTAAAAGTCGGTTTCCCTAAAAACATTTTCCCTAAATATAGCCTGCCAGATAACGGCATTTGCCCTGAACTTTGTCCTAAAACATTTGCCCTAAAGGTTTTACCCTAAACCTAGTTCATCCTGTAAGTAATTGCCATAAACTTAGCTTGTCCTACAGACTTCTGCCCTAAATTTTGTTTTCCCTGAAGAAATTTTCTTCAACGCATTTACCCTTAAAAATTCGTCTGGAGTAGTATGTTCTAGAATTAGCCTGCCCAAATTGATTTTTCTCCAAACTTAGGCTGTCTTTAAATATATTCCCCTAAACTTAGCTTATCGTAAATGCTTTTCCCCCTAAACTTTATTATTTTTTCCCCAAAAAAGTGGTTTCCATAATATTTGTTGGTTTTAAAATGTTTGCATTAACTAAAATTGGCCTAAATGTGTTTGCCCTGAACCTCGCTTGTCCTAAAAGGGTTTTCTCTAAACTTTTTTTTGTAATTAATACAGTATATCCTACAGGCTTTTATTCTTAGAATTCCTTACGACAGGCTCGCGTAAATCTTTATGCTGTGTTCAGTCGTAGTAAAAAGGGTAGATAAAGGTCATAAAACAAGGACGTGAGTTTCATGGCATTCTATTTACCCTTGCTTTTGGTTATCGCTTCTGCTACGCATGCGGTTTTTATTGGCAGTAAAAGTTGCAGTACTCTTGCCTTTGTGCGCACGTGCGAAACCAGTTTTTGTTAACGGCCGCATCTCGTGCGAATTCTCATCTCCAGAGACCGCTAACTGCGAATGCTGTTGGACAGCCAAAAAACGCTTCTGCTTGTGTATACACGCTGAGTCTGATTCCAACTGACAAGCAGTCTGCAGGCTCAATACGAGAAAAAAAAAAGTTGAAAACAAACAAACTTGCTAATGGCCATAAGCACTTTCTAAGACTGGTATACGCCTTTTAAGTTGAAGCTGAAATTTATTGCAAAACCTGATCAAATATTTAAGACGGAACACACAAGTGTTTTGATAATTTTTAAGTCAACAAAGTTCTATAAACACAGTAAAATAATTTAAATTATTAAAAAAAATAGGTGGTAACAACTTTAAATGCCATAAATTGTTTTGGTGTGAAATCAATTATTAAATAATTTTACAAAAGTGACAATGTTTGCAGTGATTGTATATTTCGTTCAATTAAACATTACCAAGATGTTTAAATATTTTATACAGACATTAATCTTTAAAAGATTAGTTGTTCAGCTCTAACTTCAAAGGCGTATAGGTACCAATCTTGGAAAGCACTTTAGATATTTAATCGTTTGATTGTTTTCAACTTTATTTTTTTTTATTTAACCTGCAGCTAATTTTTGTCTTTCGAATTCAGACTCATCCTGAAGAAAACGTCACATAGGCCCCCAACCAACAAATTTATTTGAGGTGGCTGCCTACTGGTAGTTATTACACATGGATGCAAGGGAGCCTTAAGAGGACATTACTAACCACAGCCGAGACTTTACCATTTTCGCAAGCATACTCGCATAGATATCTCGACCAAACCTAAAAAAAAATTGCCAGCATTTTGGAGGCCAATCTATGCAATGTAATGGGGTTTTAAATGTTTTTTATACATTATCCAACCATGATATTACTTTTCAAATGAAAACCACATTATGCATCAAAATGAGAATAATATTGCTACATACTTTGTTACATACTGCCGGTCTCTCACTTCGCCAGCAAAGGCGAAAACTCCGTCGCTCTCTGGCCAAAGTTCCAAACAGTAAACTTTCCAAAACTTACGAGAATTCATTAATTAAAACACTCTAACCTCCTAGAACGACGTGAAACAAAAATAAGAAGCATATGCAAACCAAATTTTATGAATGGAATCGGGTTATTAATTACTAAAAGTTACACGCCTGATTAAATACTCTCACTAGTATGTTTAATAAACCAATGAGCAGTTACAAATGATATCACAGACTCTTTTGACAAGTACGCAACTGCAACTTGGTTAAGTAATCCGCTGCTGAAAATATTAATATTACTAACCAGATTCAAAATATATACACTCCGATAGTATGTACACTATAAAACTATTCATTTAGAAAGAATACTTAAAATTAAAGGGCAGCCAGCAGAATTTAAATAAAATATTTCACAAAGCTAATGGGTACTCATTTATTACACAAATATTAGAAAGGATTAAAATCATTACAGTTCATAAAAAGGACTTAAAAAACAACTATCTCCAAAGTATTATGAATACCCAAAATACCACGTCGTTTCATATCGTAATGACGAAAACCACAGCTATATTCCTCGCAGGTACACGTCAATTCCCTTTCCGAATCATATGTTTTCATATTCTTCTTAGATGTTGGTAAAATAGGTCTTTTGCAAATACTTAACCGCACGTTTAAAATTACAAATGGGTAAAAACCTATTTGACACAATGGGGATACTTTAAAATAAACGGGGTTAAAATTGCAAAAAAAAAAAAAAAAAAAAAAAAAAAAGCCAATTACAAGGTTTTTCCTCGTGCCTTGAAACACGGAACGTAGTGCACAAGATGTAAGTTCTTGCATACATCACCGGAAATATTACGAAGGACCAGGTTGACTTACTTTCAGTCCCGGCGCAGAAGGTCTAGCAGGTTTTAAAGCCCTATCAGGCTCACGGCGGAAGTTCGTTCATCGTCGCACTTAATGGAGTCACCACCATCATTGTATATATAATATTTTTACGACCGCGTGTTCGTAAGGGATAGCCCAATTAAAGATTTTGTTACAATTCCCAGTTTTATTTATCGCCAATATTTACTTCACTAACAAGTAATCTAAAAATTCCAAATAATTAATTTTACTGAAAAAATGTTGCTTCCCCAGTCACTGGTTTTCACACACCGCACACCTCGCTGGGCCGCACCTCTGGCGCAACTCTCGCCGCAGCACCCCTCGTGGTCCTCCGTCGCAGGACTCCGCCGCTGCCGGCGACTTCCCTTCGCCGAGGATCCACTCGACGCCTCGCTCGGAACTCCGCCGCGCCCGCGACACTATCGCCCGGAACTGAACTCGCTGCCCTGAAACCTTCGTCCAGGGACTTCGCCGCTCTATCACCCGGAAGCTCCGCCGCGGGAGAACTCCCGACTCCACTGAACCGACTCACTCTCTGCCCTGGAACCTTCGTCCAAGGACTTCGCCACTCTGCCGCACCCGCGGCACTATCGCCCCGAGAACTTCGCCGCAGGAGAACTCCCGACTGAACTCTCATCTGAACTCCCCCCGGAGGCCGGCGTCCCGGCACATATATCAGAGGCGCAATTTCTAGAATTCACGAGCGCGGCTACGGCCAGTCGCGTCATTCCGCGCCGACCCGACGGCAGAAATCTCCCGTAGCATGTCGGCAGCTGCCAGTTGGCGCGCGGGACTCACCAGCTGCGAGGTTTCAGGTGTCTAGCTACCAGTGCCCCGCGGGGAGCGGAGGGAGGAAGGGGGAAAGCGACAATCTTTGTAATCTTCCAGGCGCGCGCGGCGCGTCTCATGTTGCGGCGGTCGCCGGCCAGCTCTGCACCTGCACGTGTCGCGGCCTTGCTCACGTTCGTAACAATATATTCAATGGTGGTAAGGAATACTTCTCTTCAAGGTCGCCAAACGGTGCTGACACCAGCTCCCCATACATGGGAGGGTGAAGGGTGGTGGCATGACTTGGCTGGTTAACGTAGTACGTCCTAAGACCGCTAGGGGCGTGCGCTGTCGATACCCAGCGATTGAAGCGATCGCTGCGTCGGAGCTTCCTACTACAACAATTCTTCTGAGAAACCGGCCAGAAAATTTAACCTGGGCTCGCTACTTCTATACATTATATATATTCAATGCCGCCATCCATCCCTAATCGCGGTCGCCGCAACTATCCTCCGTGGTGGTCGGCGCAACACTCCTCCGCTCCCCCACTCCCCACTCCCCCACTCCCCCACTCCCGCACTCCCGCACTCCCCCACTCCCCCCACTCCCCCACTCCCCACTCCCCGCTGCCCGCTCCCTGCTTGTAACGTGCTCCACTGTAACCCTTAAAATGGGAATTTCATATGAGAAGTGGTTGTAACATTATAATAAGTAGCAGTTTTATACCTGTCTTATGAATTATCTGAAATTTTGTTTTAAAAAAATTCTCATATTTACGTCCTATTAAATCAAACGTCAAAATTCCGGAAAAGTCTGCCCACGCAGTGTCGATCCGAGACCATCGACTACGAACCGCCCCGAGTAGTGGTTCGTATCGAAGTTCCCACTGATCTTCGTTCAGCTTTCAGAAACATAATGGCGCAAACAGCGAATGTGGTCGAACAGGTTTCAGACGGTAGATCGCGCTCGAGCTCCAAACGATGGAACTGGCCGTCAGAGACTCTTTCCATCCGGCGCGCCCTGTACATAGATAGCACAGCGCAGCAAACACCAGATGCGCGCTCCGCCTGTTATCTTATCTCACGGGCGCTTCCTCGCCTAGCACTCTCGTTGCCAGCTGACGCAACACGTGCGGACCAGTTTGCCTGTTATAGGGTGGCTTTATGAACTACACACATGCAAAAAAAAGTTTAATAAAGAATATTTCAAAACACCCGTTTATAAAGTATGCAAGACGCAACCAAATGAAATGGTCATCTTCCAGGTTGTTACGTTTCAGCTTGCGTTTCCCCCTCCCGTATTTGGATTGAGGTGTTCCAACAAATTTTTAAAGTTTCAGTCGTCATTTTTATGGAAGGCTACGATTTTATTTATTTTTTATCACGTGCATACAGTTTTCACTTACCTAATTAAAATATCGCACAGTGAAAGTTTTTAAATCATGCTGTTTATAATGTTACAAATTTTCTTGAAAATGAAGTAGATGTGGAAGAAATTTATTGGTTTCCTTCTGCTATACAGTTTCAAGTATCAGGTTTTTGTGATTACTTGCGACTTTCGTGCTTTATAATTAAACTGCCGTGATTTTCTTTAGTTGCTGTTTTCACAGCTAAAGAAAAAAAAATTGGAAATTCGAAAATATAACATTGTATTGAAATTTTTTAGATTTTATTGCAACATGATAAACAATTTCCATCGTAAATTTACTAAGAGTAATTGTTTCAAATTATCAGTAGAAATTTGTAAATTTACGAAGATACCCGTTAAGTTTACGAATACTGAGTGATCTTAGTTTGAACAATCATCTTGTTATACCTATTAGCAGAATCCCCCGAAAAATGGTTCAGTAAACGACAAACACGCTCTATTTCTTCCTTCCACATGCCTCCTTGCCTGTTTACAAGGAAACGCATATTTTTTCATTGACTATCTCATCTTGAATAAGTGGCGTGTGTTTTCAACAGAACTAACTACCCACTGACGTCGCCTCAAGTGTTCCTTCCAGTCGCTTAGACCGTTGTTGCACATTGCCACCTCTTTTCCCCGATGGCACCAACATGTAATGTAATTTAGGTTCACACCTCATAAAATTCATCAATACTCCCCCAGGCGTATGATCCCGTTAGGGTGTGGTCCTGGTTAGGAGAAAGATGGGGGTCTTTTACATGCCTGACAACTGTTACCAGTGCCCAACATGGGTTCCGCGAACCGGGGAAATGGACACGCCGCGCCGTTTCCAATCGCGGCATGTTACTGGCGAGCGCACGGCTAGGTCGAGAGGTTGAGGAGACCCATCCCAACTTCGGCCCCACCGACCCGCCCCTGCCCCGATGGCACCAACAGTGCGCGTGTGGGGCAAAAGTGTTGATAAAAATGGAGGGGGGGGGGGATGAACGAAAGATCAAAGAGGCGTGGAAACGTCGGTGGAGATCGCGCGGGGAGGGAGGAATCTTGCGCGCCGGACAGACGTGTCGCGGCAGTGTCGCGGGAGTCGCCAAAGCCATCACGTCTCGAGGAGCTCGCAGTGGAGTGGAGGAGTGGAGTGGAGTGGAGTGGAGTGGAGTGGAGAGTGTTGCTGTTGGCAGCGGAGACGTCAGACGCGCAGGAGACGCGTGCTAGCGGACGGGTGTCTCGGCCGACGCGGGGGGGGGGGGGGGGGTTGAGCTGATTGTTGCCCCTTGGACGGGCAGCCCTTCAGGATTTTTCTGACAGTGGTTAGTTTAGTTTAGGTTAGGTTAGGTTAGGTTATATGAGGTAAGGTTAGATTAGGTTAGGTCACTTTACAAACCAACCACTGTCAGAAAAATCCTGAAGGGCTGCCCATCCAAGGGGCAACAATTCAGACAAGCTTTCAAAAACACCACTGTCAGAAAAATCCTGATGGGCTGCCCATCCAAGGGGCAACAATTCAGACAAGCTTTCAAAAACACCACTGTCAGAAAAATCCTGATGGGCTGCCCATCCAAGGGGCAACAATTCAGACAAGCTTTCAAAAACACCACTGTCAGAAAAATCCTGATGGGCTGCCCATCCAAGGGGCAAGTTTTCAGGATTATTTAAACTCTTAAAGGAGCGTGTTTTCAGAAATTGGATGGGCTGCCCTTCCAGTCTCTGTACAAACGAACCACTGTCAGAAAAATCCTGAAGGGCTGCCCTTCCAATGGGCAACAATTCAGTCGCCCCGACGCGGGACGCAAACATGGCGAGGAAACTTCTCAGGTTCGTCATCTGTTTCCGCAACAAGAACCTGCGGTACTCTCCGGGACAGTTCCTGAGCGGGAGGGCGACACACCTGTCACCTGCGCTGGGCGAGATCCCTCAGGCCACGAGGCTCGAACCCAGGGGCGCAGCCAGGGGGGGGGGGTTTAGGGGTTCAACCCCCCCCCCCTTAGCACCAAATCTTTAATTAATTTCTTATTAATCACTCAAACAAATTTCATATTAAAATTAATAAAAATTTCACCATTACAATATTTAAATTTAAGTACCAAAAACTGCTAAAATAGCACTATTTTACACCTTAAAACCACAATTTTCCCGGGGGAGGATCACCGACCCCCCCCCCCCCCTCCCCGCCGCTTTAATACGGGAAGGGGGGGGGCGGGCATGCTTCTTAACACCCCCCCATACACAAATCCTGGCTACGCCACTGCTCGAACCCCCTCCATCACCTACCTGAGCAGCCGGGATCAAACCCCTGCGACATCACCACTACCTATACGAGAGATCAACAAGACGCTTCGCCAGATAGCCTACTTCAGAAAAAAATTGCACTCTTACACCTAAGCACTGTGGTTCAGGAGCGATGAAAAAAATTCATCGGATATCAATTTTTCCTTAAAAAAAATTAAATAAATCCAGACTAATTCTAAACAAGTTGTTTGTATGTTGACTTTCTCTCTGGTCCGATAAACCGCCGTAATACGATTAAGTCGAATGTTTTTAATATTGATGTTAATTTTTGCGGCACATCAATTTTTACATACTCTCTGTTATTTTTAAAAAGTCTTAAAAAAATATTTATTATCAGATTTTTTTAGCTGACTAATTACGTTTTCGATCACTAGCTAGCTAGAACATGTTTTTCTGTGTTTCTACAGCTAAGTAATTCATATAAGTAAGTTATATTCTGTAATCCCAATTTCTATTTGTTTTATCATTAAACGTGGCATGTGAGACCGACTTCAAAGTAGATTCAGATTCAGATTCAAATTACTTACGCTCTTCCATGCACATATCTTTCTATAATGTACAACACTAATCAGTATGTTGTATTTAAATCAAAGGAAATATTGTCTGGGGGGGGGGGGGGGAACATTTAAAAAAGAAAACCCTTAGCATAAGCATGTACAGCAGAAATGTTTTTGCGTGATAACATTTAATCGTATGCAATTTTCAAACATCAAAAATATAAAACAGAAACTTGATGTCTTGTTTGGTATTCTAGTTCCTTGATATTAATTAGTAAATAGACTGATAGTAAACAGCTAGTTGGCCTGGGCGGTCGCAGGGCGCGCCCGCGTGTGTGGACAGAGCCACGCAGTAGACAAACACTCTGGGAGTGATCACCGAAGACCGGTCGAACCCCGGACCATCGATCCGAGTCGCGCGACGTGGTTTGTGTGCCTTTCATTAGCCGCGCGGCCCCTGGCGGCTAGCGGCTGGTACTGAAGTACCGTTAACTACTCTTCAAATACGTCCTTTCAATGGTGCTTGCAGTGGGCAAGGTTGTATTTTTTTTTTTGGACATACACCATCGCTAATTAAACTGTTTGTCATAAGAATCCTCAAAGTAGGCTACCGAAAAAAAAAATTGATATGCAATTACACAGAAAAAAAGCCAAAAACAACCCGATGTCTGAAGTTAAAAATATGTTTGTGCCTGAGGGCGGTAACAGATCTCAGTTCCCGAAACGTAGCAATTGTTTTATCTCAGGAGGCCTACTGTTGTCCGTCTGCGCTGTCGTCGTTGTGTTGGCCAAAATGTCTGTCTTGTCACATCGCTGGGTTCTCCTGTGTGTCTACGTGTTTTCGTCGTGTAAGGTTTTTTTTTTGTGTCTTTATTTACTGTTCTTGTTGCCGCTGTCTTGTCGTCATCCCCCTGTGTCCGCCTGTGATGTAATTTTTTTTTCTGACTAATACCATCCACGGAATTTCCTTGGCTGTCTGTGTTATTAATTTTCGACATCGGCAGATTTTGGCTGGTTTTCTGTGTGTTTGCATTTTCTTACTTTTTTTTTGTCCGTTACAAAGGTTTCTTATGACATACAGTGCAACCAGCAATGGCGTGTGTCCAAACAATTCTTAAACTACTTTTCAAATACTTGAGCCATATAGTCTGTGTCTTATAACTTGTCTCTGACAGTTCTCAAAGGTACTGCCGTAGTGGTACCCATTTCAAAACTGTAACTTGCAGAGCAGCACGCGATGTTTGTTTACGAAAACTACTAATCACACGAAGTTGTTTAGAAACACTATTGACAGAGCAACAAGTATACATAGACCATTGGGAAGGCCATGTATTTTCCGATAAAATTCTGAACACTTATTAGACTACAATCAGATATGCTCGTACCAGCGGTCACTGCCTTGTAATTGGCGGTCGTATGCCAGTGTAACTATTGCCCCATTTTACCAGGCCATTCAGGACGCGTTTGCTTCCACACTGAACGGCTGTGATTTGTGTGCCAAAACAGTAAACAAAAGCCCCTGTGTTTCAACTTTCAGGCTCGAAATCCTTTAGTGAAAAAATTCTGGGTAGGCTATATTTTTAACTGCAGCCGCCAGTGGTTTATTTCATGAACTTCAATTGCGCTGAACGGGGATGTAGTATATGATATAAATCAAATACTTCAACCAAATTTACGTTGCTTTATTTTTTGACGTGAATTCGATGAACGTCTCACTTGACGGTAGGGCGGCCATGCCAGAAAAATTGCGACACCAAAAATTGTCACACCAAACCGCGACAAAATCGGCCCCATCGTTCACAACCACTGAATCGACTGACTACATATCAACATCAGAATTATCAGAGAGCATAATTTTCTGCATTCTCCGTCGCTTCTCGCGGGGCAGACGGCTGAAGCTCGCTCGAGCGCAAATTTCGCGTCTCGTTAGGGGACTCGCTTTTTCCCACTATCTCATTTCTCTCGGCTAATTTTTATCTCATTCGTTACCTACGGCAATTCTCAGCATTTTTAATTGCTTCTGCTTGGGCGATTTCGCTTGTTTTCTTTCTTTTCTCCAATAAATCTGTTTCCGCTTAGGCATTTTGCGATTAAGAGCTCCAAACCCAAATTTGGTAACTTTATAGTTATTCCATTCAACTAGGACTACAAAGTTCTCACACGCGAGCACATTTAAGTTTGAATCCCGTAAATCGGTCTATTACGTTCGGAATTACAGCTCTCACTGACTTCCATTCGATACTCCCCACCAACGCTCATTACGTCATCAATGCAAATGTTAACCGTGTGAGTCATACGTAACGAACACGAGAATAGTCTGCTCTACTCAGATATATTTACTTCAACTGTGTAGCTTTCATAGTTTATTAATATTAATCGGTGTAGAATCCTCAGGCGAAGTGACACCCAACCCGAGATTAAAGACATTCATTTTTCTGTCGGAAATTCACGCCAAATAATCTCTCTTTAACCATTGGTGAAACTTCTGAAAACTATACAATTTGAGACAAGATACATGACACATGCTATATCTGGTTCACTCCCCTTAATCGTCCTATATTTCCGTATAGCTTGTAGTGGAGGCTTGTAACGAACCCCTTGTTTAATACCGTGTGCCATTAAGGGACACGGATAGATATCTTTAATACATCAGCTTTCGAGCCATGGGTGCTGTGTACAGGGACATGCATGATATTACTCATGTGGTCGCGAACTTGGGCACATGACAATCATAAAAATAAGAAAAAATTAAATTCCTGGCAAATTTAAAATTAAAAAAAAGTTCGTTTAAATAACAAAATAACGGTAGGTACTTCAATCTGAAACATTGAACTAGCAGAATTACTTTTGTTCTCATTTATGATATTAAAAGAATTTATTACTACATCAATTATAAAATGATTATCGTCTTAGTGTACCACATTATTTATGTTCACACTGTCATATTTTCAAGAATCCTTTAAAAAATAAAAATAAGAATCTGTCGCTGAAAAAATTTATAAATTCAAAATGGCGTCTAGCTCTCCCACTTAAGTTCCGCGTTAGTGTTTCACTGGATATGCTAATAAAGCAGCTTGCGGAAGACGTATATGCGAGGTTATGGACGCATGTAATAACTCGAGTCTTAATAGGCACTCGGTTGCTGTCGTCTAGGAACACTTGAGCATCGACACTCAGGGCGTTTATTTATGAGCACCGAGTGCGTAGTCAGTTGTTTTGGAGCCTGCTGTGATATCGAGAGGTTCCATTACAAAAAAAAAATCTGTTAAAAGCCTCGAGACATTGGGGTTTTACTTTGCATTTATTTACGCCAGAAAGTTGGTGTTGAAGACATGGTAATACAATTCTCTTGTAGTTAATTTAATATTTAGTATTTGATTATCATATATATTATTGCACTCATTACATTTTAAGTGAATTAGTTTTAATTTGCTTTTCAATAGTATCCCAGTCGGGTTGGCTTTTAACCCTGGAAAAATTCTAGGCCAAACTTTTTATCGTACCATCCTTTAGGGGGGGGTCAGTGGTAGTCTAAATTTAAAATGGTGACCAAATTCGGCCGGTGCGTCAGCAGCCATTTTTAATTTAAGGGGAAATTGTTTTTGCTTAATATCTTGGCCATTTTCAACTTTTGAACAAAAATGGTAAGGTCTTAATTTGTTGTTAGTTCGATTCTATACATTTTATTCTTTGCAATTTTTATCGTGTCACCAATTTTTTTTTCGAATTAAGCGGGAAAAAAGTGGCAAAGTGTAGTTATCGGATTATCTCGTCAGTGCTGCCTGATATTTGAAGTTTGAATGTGTTCGTATGTGCTGTCGTGGTTGTGTTATCCATAATACCTGTTTAGGTGATTTGAGCTTGTATCTGTGCTTTATGTTTTCATTTTTATTTCTTATCTTACATTCTTGAATATTTTCCATGACAAACAGTGCAACACTGGAATTGCGTATGTCTAAAAAATTGTATTAATACCCGCCTTCAACTTTAACATATACTTACTTACCTCGTATGTCTACTTTAAAGACTATGGTTAGAATGTTAAATGTTTTCTAATTTTTTTGTTTTTTGTTTTTTTGTTTTAAGAGTTTGTGTTAGTCCAGTCTTTTCAGTGTGAATGATTTCAATTGACTTTTTTTTTTACTTCAGCTTGCTACGGTTCAGAAGTTTATTTTCAATGCAAGTAGTATAGGAATGTATTTTCTCGCGCAGGCTTCAGGCTGAGGTGCCGAGGTGCCGGTGTCCGTCATCTTGGATTGTGACGTCACGGCGGCCATCTTGGATGGTTGTGACCTTGACCTTTGACCTTGACCTTGAATTTGATCCTCAAAATGTGTCAAAATCCACCAAAATTGGGCAAAATTTGCCCAAAATTCCTCAAAATTTCCATTTCTGTGGAAAAACATTCCGCCAAAAAATCTCAAAAAATTCCACAATTCAAAAATTCCCGTTTTCGAGAGAAAAATTCCCGTTTCGAGGGAAAATTTCCCGTTTTTAGTCCTTAAAAATCCCAGCGGCTAGAAATGTCCATATGTAGGCTTAAGCATCCATGTCTACAGCCTACGATAAGCCTCTGACGTCATCATGGATTATGACGTCACCGTTGCAATTTCCGTTACGGCCGCCATCAATAACTTTTTTATTTATTATCCGATTTTAATGAAATTTTTTTTAAAAATTAATAAAAAATTTACTTAATAAAAGTTTAATAAAATACTTATAAAAAAACAAACATTTACGACACGGAGTTCGAAGTCCTCGGTTCGAACCCGACGAGTGCAAAAAAAATTAAAAATGGCGACCGATCCTTCCCCCGTGGTGGGTGCTAGCAGACTGACTCCCACCACTTTTTTTCAAAGCATATATATCGTCACCTAGTATGACGTCATGTCCGCCATCTTGTCTTCGATGCTGGAAGCCATCATCAATGTATCGTCGGCTAGAGTGCGCCGATAACATGTTAGTTTAATTCGTATCCGCTAGAGTGCAGTAATCATTTATTACTGTGACACCCGCCATCTTGTCATTTGGCCGCCATCTTGAAAATCCGTAATTATTTAGCTAGAAATTCGGGAAAAGTTCCAAAATTCATTAAATAAATCACTCATTAATTTACATATTGATTCGATCGATTCCTGTCCTCTGTTCGATACCCGATCGATGCAAATAATCTTAATTTTTATGTAAAAATACCTAAAAAATGACAGGTTCGAAAATAAAAACACTGCAAGTTCTTTTACAAACATAATATTTATTACATAATTTCTATTTTACTACAGGATCACCTGCGAAGGTTAGCAATCTTACAAACATTTAGGTCCGCATAGGCGTGAAATGACTAATTCTTAGCTCCAATCGGTTTATACAAGACAGAGTCCAGCCAGATCCTTTACAGACATAGTCCTCCTCTTCTTGACAGAGTTTCTGGATACCTTGTTTAACAGTTTGCTCGATATCGTTAGAACTGTAAATTACTGCAGCCGATGTCTTGAATGCACACTTCTTCACTTTGTCATCGAACGGATAAGGCTTTCCATATATACAGTCCAACCACAAGTTATATTTCAAAGGTCCGTTTGTTGCTACGTCATCAGTAAGCTGATTGATTATGTCCTGTCTGATATCATCAAGAAAATTACAAATGTCCTTTGACTCACTTAACGTACTTGGATAATAGTAGTCTTTCAATGTTCCACGAAATGCAGACTGCGCCAAGTAGAAGCCATTATCGTTCACTTGTAATGCTCCGATCACAGTCTTATGTTTATTTTCATGTTCAGATGCCACAGCAATCGGTTGCTGCACATCAGTTTTTTTACTTGTACGCTCACGAGTCACCAATCTAAACTCAGGAGTCGTAATTGCTGCAGGTAATTCAGCAGTAGGCGCACGGACTTCACCTTTACAGTTTATCGAATGTTGGCGCAAATTATCAATTCGAGTAAACCATTTATGACACTCGTCACAGCGAAACTTCATGCGAGAAGGACTCTTCGTACATTTACTTCTCTCATGTCTCCGTACATCATGTGCAAATGCAAACGTCATGTCGCAGTAGCCACAAGGATGCCTAGTTGAAGACAAACCCGAACCAGATGTCGCTGTTACTGCAACTGAATCATTTCCAGGCATACTCTTATGCACATCAATGCATCGTTGTTGTATAGAAACCTTTACTTTCTGCCGCACTGCAGGTCCTTTACATGTCTCCAAGTGATGCTTCAAATTAGCATTTCTTGTAAATTGCTTGCGACACTTAATACAACCAAACATTTTACGATAAGGGTTCTTGGCACATTCTCTCTTCTCGTGTCGACGAGCATTGCTGATGTTTGAGAAAATCTTGTCACAGTAACGACATCGATGTTCGTTAGTTGACGATTCGCCATCCATTGAAGTCTCCATCGAGGGCGAAACAGCGTTCGTCGAGGTTTCCTGTACAGTCAGCACTACCGGCATTAAAGTCTCTTCTGCTGGTGGTATCACATCTGTTGAAATCCCCTCCAATGTTGACGTCATAGTTACCAACGGGATCTGCTCCTTCTCCGTCGTAGCTGTCGATAAGGTTCCCGTAGTCGATGGTACAACCTCCGAGTTCAACGTTAAAGACGGTAAAGATGCCATCGAGTTCGCAAGAACAGGTAATTACGCGATTTATGCACCAGATTAAACAATCTAGGTGATCCTTACACCGCCGTCGTCAGAAACAAACTGAGCGTCCTGCTGTCTAGGACTCGCTTATATACATGCACCGTATGGAATAATACGCTAGTCAAATCAAGAACAATTTATTATAATACTAGAGTCAAAACAACATTTAAAAAATAGAAGCTCCATCAAAAAAAAAAAAGGAAGCACACTTGGAAGCACCGACAACGAAAAGACAGCACATTTGGAAGCACCGACAACGAAAAAGGCAGCACCATCATCGAAAAGACCGCACATTTGTCATTGGCTCCAATATTCATTGGCTCCAATATTCATTGGTTCCATCAGTCTATTGATTCTATCAGTCTAGTGACTCCAACAGTCATTGACATCAACGGCCTTTTTCTTCATCAGCTCCAATGATATTTGGCTAGAATGCTACGAGTCTAAGAGACCATGAGGCTACAATTCTACGAGTGTACAAGACTCCTCCAACTACCTTCAAGTGTATAAAGCTCCAAATGCTCCAACAGCTCCAACACGCAATGTACGCGTAATACATGTAATTTACACACAATAAATGTAATGATTACACAGTACACACACACAGGAAACGGAACGTACACACAGTACACACAGGAAACGGAACGTACACACAGTACACACACAGGGAACGGAACGTACACACAGTACACACAGGAAACGGAACGTTCCAACAGTACACACAGGGAACGGAACGTACACACAGTACACACAGGAAACGGAACGTACACACAGTACACACAGGAAACGGAACGTACACACAGTACACACAGGAAACGGAAAGTACACACAGTACACACACAGGGAACGGAACGTACACACAGTACACACAGGAAACGGAACGTACACACAGTACACACAGGGAACGGAACGTACACACAGTACACACAGGAAACGGAACGTACACACAGTACACACAGGAAACGGAACGTACACACAGTACACACAGGAAACGGAACGAACACGTAATATTCACGCAATTGACACACAGTACACGCAGAGTACACGCAATTTACGCAAAGTACACCCAATGTACGCAATGTACGCAATATATATGTAATGTACACACAATGACTACGCTTCGTTCGCGCAGGACAAGCATTTAATGAAAACGAAGCACGTTTGGACGGAAATTCTATAAAACGAAAGCTCATTTAACGAAAAGGAGGCGCATTCTCTCGTTCATTCAACTTGGTAGGATACGATCTTCAATGATAAGTTAGGATATAATCTCTCCATCAGTCTATGAATCCAACAGTTTATATTTCCATTAGCCATCGACTCCAACAGTCATTGACTCCAACAGTCATTGCCTCCAACAGTCATTGTCTCCAACGTCCTTTTGGTTCATCAGCTCCAATGATATTTGGTTAGAATGCTACGACTCTAAGAGACTATGAGACTACAATTCTACGAGTGTACAAGACTCCTCCAACTACCTTCAAGCGTACAAAGCTCCAACTACTTCAGCAGCATTATGTTATAATAGTACAAGGCTACTTGACTACGAAGCTACAAGTCTACATGGCTCCAATTGCGGCATCTGTCTTCGTCTGAATTTTCTCTTTGACTCCAACTCCGCCCGCCAGCATCTCTTCGATCTGCACCTCGATTATGTTATAATAGTACAAGGCTACTTGACTACGAAGCTACAAGTCTACATGGCTCCAATTACGGCATCTGTCTTCGGCTGAATTTTCTCTTTGGCTCCAACTGCTACAGCAGCATTATGTTATAATAGTACAAGGCTACTTGACTACGAAGCTACACATCTACAAGGCTCCAATTATCACATCTGTCTTCGTCAGCATTTTCTCTTTTGCTCCCACTGCTCCAACAGCATTATGTTATATGATTCCATGGATACTTTGTTACGTAGCTACAGGTCTACGAGGTTCCAATGCATCATGTTTACGAAGCTTCCAGAACACAGGGTTACGAGACTGCGAGGCTACAGGACTACGAAGCTTCCAGGACACGAGGCTACATGGCTACGAGACTACATGACTCTAACTGATTACAATAGCACCACTCAGTGGTGAGAGTTAGGTTATCTCATGCAAAAGTACTTTATGCATGTAGTTCTGCTTTTCAACAACAGATTTCGCCACATGTTGCTTGCAGGTAAATAATATTTAGTTCTTTTATGCGGGATGCGGGATGCTCACTAACGATCGCAAAAGAAGGATGGCTTCGCTAGACTCCAAGGAAAAGGAAGTTCGTCTTGCATGTTGGTGCTCCACAGATGTCTCATGGCGTAATATTAATTTGACTGAGTAATGATATTTGTCAATTCCACCTGATAAAAATATTGCAAGTTTTGATTTAGTAGCAGAAATTATCGAATTAAATGTAACTCCAATTAAAATGACATGTCTCAATAGACAAAAAAAAATCCATGCAGAGAGTGGTTCCTCAGAATAGTCAGAAACACTTGAAGAAACCACAGGAATGATTGCAAGAACACGGGAAAAACCATCAAATTATTGACATTAATAATCAGGAGCACACGGAGAAAACCATCATAATATTGGCAAGAATAATCAGGAGCACACGGAGAAAACCATCATAATATTGACCAGATTAATCAGAAGTACTCGGAGAAAACCACCACATGTTTTCCTTGATATCATAAAATTACAGGAAAAAAAATATTTAAAAACAAAAATAAATTAATAAAAAAATTAAAAAATAAAAAAATTGCATAAATTTCTGGCTTGTACAAGAACTCTATCTTTGCTCAACAATGATAAGTTTACAAGCTAGCAGAAACTGTTTATGCAATTTTTTTATTTTTTTATTTTTTTATTAATTTATTTTTGTTTTTAAATATTTTTATCCTGTAATTTTATGATATCAAGGAAAACATGTGGTGGTTTTCTCCGAGTACTTCTGATTAATCTGGTCAATATTATGATGGTTTTCTCCGTGTGCTCCTGATTATTCTTGCCAATATTATGATGGTTTTCTCCGTGTGCTCCTGATTATTAATGTCAATAATTTGATGGTTTTTCCCGTGTTCTTGCAATCATTCCTGTGGTTTCTTCAAGTGTTTCTGACTATTCTGAGGAACCACTCTCTGCATGGATTTTTTTTTGTCTATTGAGACATGTCATTTTAATTGGAGTTACATTTAATTCGATAATTTCTGCTACTAAATCAAAACTTGCAATATTTTTATCAGGTGGAATTGACAAATATCATTACTCAGTCAAATTAATATTACGCCATGAGACATCTGTGGAGCACCAACATGCAAGACGAACTTCCTTTTCCTTGGAGTCTAGCGAAGCCATCCTTCTTTTGCGATCGTTAGTGAGCATCCCGCATCCCGCATAAAAGAACTAAATATTATTTACCTGCAAGCAACATGTGGCGACATCTGTTGTTGAAAAGCAGAACTACATGCATAAAGTACTTTTGCATGAGATAACCTAACTCTCACCACTGAGTGGTGCTATTGTAATCAGTTAGAGTCATGTAGTCTCGTAGCCATGTAGCCTCGTGTCCTGGAAGCTTCGTAGTCCTGTAGCCTCGCAGTCTCGTAACCCTGTGTTCTGGAAGCTTCGTAAACATGATGCATTGGAACCTCGTAGACCTGTAGCTACGTAACAAAGTATCCATGGAATCATATAACATAATGCTGTTGGAGCAGTGGGAGCAAAAGAGAAAATGCTGACGAAGACAGATGTGATAATTGGAGCCTTGTAGATGTGTAGCTTCGTAGTCAAGTAGCCTTGTACTATTATAACATAATGCTGCTGTAGCAGTTGGAGCCAAAGAGAAAATTCAGCCGAAGACAGATGCCGTAATTGGAGCCATGTAGACTTGTAGCTTCGTAGTCAAGTAGCCTTGTACTATTATAACATAATCGAGGTGCAGATCGAAGAGATGCTGGCGGGCGGAGTTGGAGTCAAAGAGAAAATTCAGACGAAGACAGATGCCGCAATTGGAGCCATGTAGACTTGTAGCTTCGTAGTCAAGTAGCCTTGTACTATTATAACATAATGCTGCTGAAGTAGTTGGAGCTTTGTACGCTTGAAGGTAGTTGGAGGAGTCTTGTACACTCGTAGAATTGTAGTCTCATAGTCTCTTAGAGTCGTAGCATTCTAACCAAATATCATTGGAGCTGATGAACCAAAAGGACGTTGGAGACAATGACTGTTGGAGGCAATGACTGTTGGAACCAATGACTGTTGGAGTCAATGACTGTTGGAGTCGATGGCTAATGGAAATATAAACTGTTGGATTCATAGACTGATGGAGAGATTATATCCTAACTTATCATTGAAGATCGTATCCTACCAAGTTGAATGAACGAGAGAATGCGCCTCCTTTTCGTTAAATGAGCTTTCGTTTTATAGAATTTCCGTCCAAACGTGCTTCGTTTTCATTAAATGCTTGTCCTGCGCGAACGAAGCGTAGTCATTGTGTGTACATTACATATATATTGCGTACATTGCGTACATTGGGTGTACTTTGCGTAAATTGCGTGTACTCTGCGTGTTCTGTGTGTCAATTACGTGAATATTACGTGTTCGTTCCGTTTCCTGTGTGTACTGTGTGTACGTTCCGTTTCCTGTGTGTACTGTGTGTACGTTCCGTTTCCTGTGTGTACTGTGTGTACGTTCCGTTCCCTGTGTGTACTGTGTGTACGTTCCGTTTCCTGTGTGTACTGTGTGTACGTTCCGTTCCCTGTGTGTGTACTGTGTGTACGTTCCGTTTCCTGTGTGTACTGTGTGTACGTTCCGTTTCCTGTGTGTACTGTGTGTACGTTCCGTTTCCTGTGTGTACTGTGTGTACGTTCCGTTCCCTGTGTGTACTGTTGGAACGTTCCGTTTCCTGTGTGTACTGTGTGTACGTTCCGTTCCCTGTGTGTGTACTGTGTGTACGTTCCGTTCCCTGTGTGTGTACTGTGTGTACGTTCCGTTCCCTGTGTGTACTGTGTGTACGTTCCGTTTCCTGTGTGTACTGTGTGTACGTTCCGTTCCCTGTGTGTGTACTGTGTGCACGTTCCGTTTCCTGTGTGTACTGTGTGTACGTTCCGTTTCCTGTGTGTACTGTGTGTACGTTCCGTTTCCTGTGTGTACTGTGTGTACGTTCCGTTTCCTGTGTGTACTGTGTGTACGTTCCGTTCCCTGTGTGTACTGTGTGTACGTTCCGTTTCCTGTGTGTACTGTGTGTACGTTCCGTTCCCTGTGTGTGTACTGTGTGTACGTTCCGTTTCCTGTGTGTACTGTGTGTACGTTCCGTTTCCTGTGTGTACTGTGTGTACGTTCCGTTTCCTGTGTGTACTGTGTGTACGTTCCGTTCCCTGTGTGTACTGTTGGAACGTTCCGTTTCCTGTGTGTACTGTGTGTACGTTCCGTTCCCTGTGTGTGTACTGTGTGTACGTTCCGTTCCCTGTGTGTGTACTGTGTGTACGTTCCGTTTCCTGTGTGTACTGTGTGTACGTTCCGTTTCCTGTGTGTACTGTGTGTACGTTCCGTTTCCTGTGTGTACTGTGTGTACGTTCCGTTCCCTGTGTGTACTGTTGGAACGTTCCGTTTCCTGTGTGTACTGTGTGTACGTTCCGTTCCCTGTGTGTGTACTGTGTGTACGTTCCGTTTCCTGTGTGTACTGTGTGTACGTTCCGTTTCCTGTGTGTGTGTACTGTGTAATCATTACATTTATTGTGTGTAAATTACATGTATTACGCGTACATTGCGTGTTGGAGCTGTTGGAGCATTTGGAGCTTTATACACTTGAAGGTAGTTGGAGGAGTCTTGTACACTCGTAGAATTGTAGCCTCATGGTCTCTTAGACTCGTAGCATTCTAGCCAAATATCATTGGAGCTGATGAAGAAAAAGGCCGTTGGTGTCAATGACTGTTGGAGTCACTAGACTGATAGAATCAATAGACTGATGGAACCAATGAATATTGGAGCCAATGAATATTGGAGCCAATGACAAATGTGCGGTCTTTTCGATGATGGTGCTGCCTTTTTCGTTGTCGGTGCTTCCAAATGTGCTGTCTTTTCGTTGTCGGTGCTTCCAAGTGTGCTTCCTTTTTTTTTTTTGATGGAGCTTCTATTTTTTAAATGTTGTTTTGACTCTAGTATTATAATAAATTGTTCTTGATTTGACTAGCGTATTATTCCATACGGTGCATGTATATAAGCGAGTCCTAGACAGCAGGACGCTCAGTTTGTTTCTGACGACGGCGGTGTAAGGATCACCTAGATTGTTTAATCTGGTGCATAAATCGCGTAATTACCTGTTCTTGCGAACTCGATGGCATCTTTACCGTCTTTAACGTTGAACTCGGAGGTTGTACCATCGACTACGGGAACCTTATCGACAGCTACGACGGAGAAGGAGCAGATCCCGTTGGTAACGATGACGTCAACATTGGAGGGGATTTCAACAGATGTGATACCACCAGCAGAAGAGACTTTAATGCCGGTAGTGCTGACTGTACAGGAAACCTCGACGAACGCTGTTTCGCCCTCGATGGAGACTTCAATGGATGGCGAATCGTCAACTAACGAACATCGATGTCGTTACTGTGACAAGATTTTCTCAAACATCAGCAATGCTCGTCGACACGAGAAGAGAGAATGTGCCAAGAACCCTTATCGTAAAATGTTTGGTTGTATTAAGTGTCGCAAGCAATTTACAAGAAATGCTAATTTGAAGCATCACTTGGAGACATGTAAAGGACCTGCAGTGCGGCAGAAAGTAAAGGTTTCTATACAACAACGATGCATTGATGTGCATAAGAGTATGCCTGGAAATGATTCAGTTGCAGTAACAGCGACATCTGGTTCGGGTTTGTCTTCAACTAGGCATCCTTGTGGCTACTGCGACATGACGTTTGCATTTGCACATGATGTACGGAGACATGAGAGGAGTAAATGTACAAAGAGTCCTTCTCGCATGAAGTTTCGCTGTGACGAGTGTCATAAATGGTTTACTCGAATTGATAATTTGCGCCAACATTCGATAAACTGTAAAGGTGAAGTCCGTGCGCCTACTGCTGAACTACCTGCAGCAATTACGACTCCTGAGTTTAGATTGGTGACTCGTGAGCGTACAAGTAAAAAAACTGATGTGCAGCAACCGATTGCTGTGGCATCTGAACATGAAAATAAACATAAGACTGTGATCGGAGCATTACAAGTGAACGATAATGGCTTCTACTTGGCGCAGTCTGCATTTCGTGGAACATTGAAAGACTACTATTATCCAAGTACGTTAAGTGAGTCAAAGGACATTTGTAATTTTCTTGATGATATCAGACAGGACATAATCAATCAGCTTACTGATGACGTAGCAACAAACGGACCTTTGAAATATAACTTGTGGTTGGACTGTATATATGGAAAGCCTTATCCGTTCGATGACAAAGTGAAGAAGTGTGCATTCAAGACATCGGCTGCAGTAATTTACAGTTCTAACGATATCGAGCAAACTGTTAAACAAGGTATCCAGAAACTCTGTCAAGAAGAGGAGGACTATGTCTGTAAAGGATCTGGCTGGACTCTGTCTTGTATAAACCGATTGGAGCTAAGAATTAGTCATTTCACGCCTATGCGGACCTAAATGTTTGTAAGATTGCTAACCTTCGCAGGTGATCCTGTAGTAAAATAGAAATTATGTAATAAATATTATGTTTGTAAAAGAACTTGCAGTGTTTTTATTTTCGAACCTGTCATTTTTTAGGTATTTTTACATAAAAATTAAGATTATTTGCATCGATCGGGTATCTAACAGAGGACAGGAATCGATCGAATCAATATGTAAATTAATGAGTGATTTATTTAATGAATTTTGGAACTTTTCCCGAATTTCTAGCTAAATAATTACGGATTTTCAAGATGGCGGCCAAATGATAAGATGGCGGGTGTCACAGTAATAAATGATTACTGCACTCTAGCGGATACGAATTAAACTAACATGTTATCGGCGCACTCTAGCCGACGATACATTGATGATGGCTTCCAGCATCGAAGACAAGATGGCGGACATGACGTCATACTAGGTGACGATATATATGCTTTGAAAAAAAGTGGTGGGAGTCAGTCTGCTAGCACCCACCACGGGGGAAGGATCGGTCGCCATTTTTAATTTTTTTTGCACTCGTCGGGTTCGAACCGAGGACTTCGAACTCCGTGTCGTAAATGTTTGTTTTTTTATAAGTATTTTATTAAAATTTTATTAATTAAATTTTTTATTAATTTTTAAAAAAAAATTCATTAAAATCGGATAATAAATAAAAAAGTTAAAGATGGCGGCCGTAACGGAAATTGCAACGGTGACGTCATAATCCATGATGACGTCAGAGGCTTATCGTAGGCTGTAGACATGGATGCTTAAGCCTACATATGGACATTTCTAGCCGCTGGGATTTTTAAGGACTAAAAACGGGAAATTTTCCCTCGAAACGGGAATTTTTCTCTCGAAAACGGGAATTTTTGAATTGTGGAATTTTTTGAGATTTTTTGGCGGAATGTTTTTCTACAGAAATGGAAATTTTGAGGAATTTTGGGCAAATTTTGCCCAATTTTGGTGGATTTTGACACATTTTGAGGATCAAATTCAAGGTCAAGGTCAAAGGTCAAGGTCACAACCATCCAAGATGGCCGCCGTGACGTCACAATCCAAGATGACGGACACCGGCACCTCGGCACCTCAGCCTGAAGCCTGCGCGAGAAAATACATTCCTATACTACTAATGCATTGTTTTCTTAATATCATGTTAATGGAACGAAAGCGAAATTTCAAGTTTAGTATCGGATAACCAAGGATGATATAAAATGTTAAGAAATTAACTTTAATTTTTAATAAAAGGATTTAAAAAAATATACATAACACTGGATATCTTTGAACGCGCCCTGTCCTCTTCTTATCCATTTATTTGAATGAAGCGTTCTCTAAAAGAGAGGCCGTGGAGTGTTTTTTTCCCTCGTGAAAGATGTTCAGCGAGCTGAAAGCATTCGACGGGAACTTGGCAACGTTGCCGGGAATCACTAACGGCGATGTTTTTTTATATTTTTCCTTCCCCCACCCCCTCAATCCAGAGTTGAAGCTGACAGCATCTCGAGTCTTCCGCTAAAATTCCCTCCAACCCTTCTTCTTCGGCAAACGAGGGCCGGAACGGGGAGGCTGAAGACGGGCATTATAGGATCTTCACGAGATTTACGACCCGGGTGATGCATGTGACTAGCTTTGTCAGGGGTGGAGAGAGACACCGCCCCTTCTGCCGGCTCGAGAGTTTGGAACTTCCCGATCCATCGCACCATTTTCACGGCGGTTAAGAAGCAGCCAAAGTTGATACGAACAATCTTTGCCAGATTAATAATTCAGGTCAAAAAAGAGTTTTTTTTTTTTATAAATGAAACATCAATTAGAATAAAATACCAAATAAACGCAAATTTCCGTAAGAAATGCTTAGGATTATCTCGAAAAAACGTAATTCGTTTATGCAAAAGTAACTACAGCCATGTGTTGTACTAACTTAAAATATCTTTCTTGTAGTATAAGAAACTATTTCTTGGCAACTGATTTCCAAAGTAATCTTTTGAAAAAGTAAAGAAAAATGTTTTCAGTGCATCTCCATTTCCTATTTGGATGGTAAAACTTTTTTTTAATATAATTCAGTTTAAAGCTATTTCCTTGCGTTTGCACATGTCTGATGAAAAATACTCACTACATTATGGATTTTTTTAAAATATTATTTATAGCGAGTTCCTTTCAAGTTATTAAAAAATATTCTGGCATATAAGCCTTTATACGACCATGATGTTTTTGCTATCCAATTTCTAACCAGTTATGTTGAACTTCAGAAAATATACCTACTCCATAGACCAATAACTCCATGGTAATTTTAACAGAGTGTTTGACGTTCACCAGATTGTGGGAAAATAGCCATTGCGCGCTCTCTCTCTCTCTCTCTCTCTCTCTCTCTCTCTCTCCCCTCCCCTTTCTCTTCTTCTTTCTTTCTCTTTCTCTAAATGAAAAAAAATGTTTTATTAACTGAAAAAAATTTTCAGTCGGTTGCAGATTACAGCAGCATCGCAATATTTAGCATTCTTTCCAATACTTGTGTAAACGATTACATACTTCCTCATACTATTGCATACTTTTGCATACTTTCGCAACTTTTGATTCGCAGCTCTGAACTCTCAACTCTGAGGTTGGATTCGGTGTTAGCAATGGAATCGTGACAATTTGTCTAGACATTTTCATTATGGCAATGTATCATATTTTAGAGATCATAAACCCATTAATTCATTCTTAGATTCCATTGAAGAATTGTACAGAGACTAGTCAATAGAGGTATTTTTTCAACGCATAATTACGCTTTTTTTTTGAAATATTATAGTCGTACTCATATTATAGTTCCCAATTATGAGCGAAGTGTGGCTGTCATGCACGCATGTAACATGTAGTTGTTCCTTTTATATTTAACGCAAATCTGCATTTTCATTCGCGCTTTATAAAATTTTGCACAATTTACCTTGAAACAAAATAAGAGGAAAAATCATTGTCTAGCTAAGATTTAAGAAAAAAAACTACAGCCATTCTCCTAAATTATGCTTTTTCAGTTTGCATAAATCACAGGCAACGCCAGGTTCTTCATCTGGTTACAGATATTTTCTTCAAATTTATTTTTCTAAACTAGAAGTTGCCTATTAAGACTTATTGGTGAATTATAAATACTAAATGCTAATATCCACAAATAAATCCTATGAGTAATGACCAATTTTACAAATGCACACTACAAAACTACGGTATTATTTCCGACTGTTAAAAATTATGAATATTGCGTTTATTTGACTTTATTCTTTTTTGAAACCAAAGCTGCGCGAGGTTAAACTAGCGAGGTCGTCATATCTTATGCTATTTTTTTTTCCTGATATACTGCAAACTTCTAATGCTCTGGAATATGTTTGCTTCACAAATGATTACTGCAGCACGAAATTAGACAGGTGGTACTAACAATGGTTTAAACTGATTGTTACTGAAATTACTAACTAAAAGGAAAACACAGTTTTTATTATTGGAAAAATTGCCGTAAAGAATGAACGTAGATTAATACGTTCGTGTCCGAAGAGAAGAAAATTACATAGTTAACGACTAAAAAAACTATCAAATATACAATTAGTCAGAAAGATCTTCTGATAGCCAAAATATACATTTTACTTTTGTATTCAATAAATTTGTAAATTTTAAACAGTGTTTTTTTGTTCTAAATATGAGATAATAATAAAACATGTTTATGGCATTTATTACATATCCTGATGTCGAATGTAATAATATTGTCTCATTAAAATAATATAAAATAAAATATAAGTTAAAGGAAGAAGAAGTGCGAGCTTCAAACTCGCACAAATTCGGTACTAAATAAACCAATTTCAAATTGTATGTTTACTTTAGTTTAACAGTTTCAGGGTTTTCATGAATAAACTTTCTCTACTCTATAAAGTGAACATTATAATTATGGTAACTATTTAACTTCCTTCCCAACATATGACTCTTGAATTTAGATAGTGTGTTGGTTGTAATTATTTTTATGACGCGTGAAGAGCGCACGAACAATGTTAGTGAAACTTTTGGTCACGTATTCAGTAGTAATTGTATAGATATATTCATAACGTTAAATTAAAATGAATCTAGACAATGTTGAGAAAATATAGCAAAACACATAAAATACAGAAGTGAACCTAAATACAGTTTATATTTTATTATTAAATATATTCGGAGATACTGAAAAAAAAGAAGAATAAAAATGGCGATATTCATGACATTCGGAAAAGATTACCGTGGTTTTGTAGTTTTGTAGCGTATCTTTGTAAAATTGGTCATTACTGATATAAAATATAAATTATTCGTGGTATAAATAATTAGAAGTTATAAGTGATCAGTAAGTGTTAATAGGCAACATTTAGTATAGTATAATAAATTTGCAGGAATATATTTATCTATAACCAGTTAACTGTAGATTTTATTTAGATAGAAAACAAACAACTAATAAAACTTTTTTTTTATGACTTTAGATCTTTCTATGGAAAGTTTGCGGGTACACAAAGGTTTTGATATGACCGTCAGAGTTTTCGGTGTTTTAGACTCTATTGTCCTCTTATTTCTACCGCCAAGTCCGCAAAATTTTATCAAGAAGTACAATAATTTTACTTTTGGCGGGGTAAAGGGGGATGAGGTGTTTTTATTTATGTGTTAACATTTTAGCTCTGGGGAATACGAAATTTGGTAGGAATAATTTCGTGAATGGAACGGAAGTTGTATGGAACGGAAATGTGTAACCACGGTGCTGCCATCTGTGGCGGATGGTGTGAACAGTAGTTCATAAAGCCAAAGCGAAACTTTAAAATATTAACTGTTTAATTAATTTTAACAATATGGGCAGTATTTAATATTACTTGTCAAAAAATCATGTCCATAGCCGGAGTTTAGTATTTTTTTCCAATTACTTTTCGCTTTTGTCGGAGCCGTTTCATTACACAGTTTATAATTGGTCTCTGCAAATTGAATAATTCGATAGTCTACGTAGCTGCTCCGGCAGCGGATTCTAGTGGCGGGTGCGGAAACTACATGAGATTCGCGTCACGAAATGTAGTTGAAAACAATTTCTGTATATTTATCAAGCTCGGCATTATTTTAAATAATTCTACGTTCAAATTCGTGTCCTATTTTCTTATTACAAGGGTATTTGCTACACGAGAACGCATGGATTTGCTACTTACCGAGTACTGAAAGACTAGCTCATATGTTTTAAAATCAAATTCAGACAGTGGCCAGCCTCTTGTTTTTACGGCCAAGTGTGCAAACGTCCAATAAGTTTGGAATAAAACTGTAGATTTGTATTTAAAAAAACCAAAACAGTAATGAGGGTTTTATGTAATAAAGTACACTCAACCGAGAGATTTGAAATTCCACAGAGGCGAAAGTGCAGTGGGAATGAGAGTCGTTACCATGAGTCCGCTTAAACACTTCAAAATAGCATTAACGAGCAAATCACGTGTTCGGATTTATTCCGTCCTATGGGGGACTACATAGAGGGCTTTCAGAGGCGTGCTAATCATGTTTGACCACGGCAGCGGCTGGAACATGCAAATTCTAGCTGCGGTCGAAAATTACAACGCAGTGGAAAGAAATGCAATTGGAATATTTTTTGCAGGTCGGGCGAATGAATTTCGGCCCTGATATCATTAAATCGCGGTCTCACTCACCATCCTAGTTATGTAATTATCTTGCCATTTCTGTAATTTAATGGTTCTCTGGTTAAATTCTTTACCATAGCATTCTCGAAAATTATGTTATGTCTCAAATTTTCCCAACGGGTATTTACTAATAGTTGTAAAAAAAGAGCTTGTGTAACTTAATACGCGTGCTAGAAGTGATACTTCTTTGGCAATTCAAACTGTGCGCGTTACTGTTTCTTCAAACAATTCTGCCGTTTGGAACACGTCAAATCTCTGAACGAAATATGACATTTATACCAGCGCTATCTATGCGGGAAATGCAGGGACTGTCGCAACAGCGCTCTCTACGATGAAATAAGAGTACCTATATCTAATTTCTGAAACAACCCTATGCGTACACTCTCTGTCTTATTATTTCGTTCATATATAATATGACTAAAATACTAGTAATTCATTTCAAAAGCATTTGAATTATTATCACTGCATTTTCAATTACATTACAAAAAATAAAAATAAACGTTTGCTCTATTTTCTAACTTTATTCAAGGTTTTGCAGATTTAGTCTACAAACAGTTATTTGTATACAGTGTTTTTAGTTCTAGTAAAATTGCGCAATGCATGGAAATAAAAATTTTTGGATGTTTAATTTAACACTAAGTTTATGTCTAGACGGTTCACAACGTTTTCACAACAAAAAAAAAACCTACAAATGGATAACATTTGAATATTCAGTACCGGATATGTTTTATGACGGCAGAAACATATATTGATAAAATATTTCTATTTCTTAAAAGTGTTGGTATATGTAAATTTTAATCTTAGTTCACCTTCCGGCTAGTTGTTACATTGAAGTAGCTTTGGCTTCTGGGTTGTAGCCGTGTCCTGATGATGGCGACTGCAATGTTGACCGAAACGTCGGTGAATTATTTGCCAAGGACACGGCTACAACCCAGAAGCCAAGCTGCTTCAGACAATGGCCGTGAAAGCCTGCCAAAATTATTAATTAGTTGTTATATTGTTTGTTTTTTTTTGGTTCATTTAGGCAATGTGTTTGTCAAAATACAAATATAATTGTTTAAAAAAAAAAGTGTTTTTCAAACGCTACGCTGGCAAAAACATTTTTTTTTTAATCTGTCTGTATTGTTTGTTGTGCCTTCCGCTAGGGGAGAGAAACTTCCGCTTCTCTTCCTGTTTCCGGGTCATGGACCCAATGCGAATTCCCGTTATTTTTATTTTTCAGCACAGGCTGTGCGCGTTCGCTCATCCCCCGGTTCGCTTTATGGGGAATCAATGAAAACTCTATAGTCTACCCCCCCCCCCCCCCCTACTTTCCCGCCCCACCTGTACGATACTCCCCAACCCACTTCTCTAGCACCGGCAGACTATCGCCAACGATCCTGCGTGAGGCCTTTGTGGGTTCGAATTCCTCTCCACGCCATTTCCACTCCCAGCTCTCTGAAATTGGAACAGCGATGGAAAAGAAAAAAAAACCCTGAACGAGTCTTTCAGTACATACACGCCGGAGTTGTGTGGCATCTAACCTCTCGGTATGTTGCAAATACACTTATTATGCGAGTATCGGACACCAAAATTTAACGTAGAATTCTTGAAAATAATGCCGGGCGTGATAAACACACACGCAAACTTGAGTTTTGAACTACATTTCTTGACGCGGATCGCACGTAAGTTTCCGCACCCGCCGCTAGAATTCGTTACCGGAGCAGCTACGTCGACTATCGAATCATGCGATTTGCAGAGCGAAATTTTAAACCATATAATTGAACGGCTCCGATAAAAAAAATACAACTTGAAAAGATACTAAACTCCGTCTTTAGACCTGATTTTCGACAAAGAATTTAAATAAAATGGCGCCCTTCTAGATAAAATTCATTAAACAGTTAATACTATAATTTTTCCTTTCGGCTTAGTGAACTTTTGTTCACGCTCTGCCACAGATGGCAGCACCGTGGCTGTTAACATATTTTTGTTTTGTTTCCTGATTTCCATCGCATTCACGAAATCACTCCTACCAAATGCCGTATACCGAGAGCTAAGGTGAAACACATAAAAAATGAGTTGTATTTATGAAAATACATCTGCAAAGACTGGTAACTTCTGTTATGGAATACATGCACTGTGACGTGTACAGGTTTTTATTCTACAGGTGTTCTGCGATGAGAGCCACGCCCACCTCAGCTTATTTCAAATGCCATTCGTGATTTAAAACTTCGAATTTGAAAACATAACAAAACATTGAAGGCTTCAAAATACATATATCTCTATCTTGGAGACATAAGACACCGTCAACATTTGGGCAAAAGGCATTTTTAACCACAAATTTGACCACCGTTTGACGTTATTTCGAGTGGAATGCAACACTAAGATCTATCAAATATTGACTATTTAAAATTATTTATACTGCTCTCATGAAAAATATTGTTTTTGTGACATAGTGTCCTATGCCTTAGAGGTACAGTATCAACAAGTAGATAGTTAACGAAAGTAGGGAGAGCGTGCCGACTCTGGAACATAGGCGAGGGGGGAGCGGGGTAATCCGGGGATTATCCCATTTTTTATGGTTTTTTACGCTTTTTTTATGGTTTTTTATGTGCAAATCCAGTTTTTTATGCGCTAATCCAGTGGCTAATCCGCTAATCCAGTGGCTAATCCGGAGATCCGCAAATCCGCAAATCCGCAAATTCGCAAATTCGCAAATCCGCAAATCCGCAAATTCGCAAATCCGCAGATCCACAGATCCGCAAATCGCAAATCCGCAGATCCGCAAATCGCAAATTCGCAAATCCGCCATTTTGTATTTCTAGAAATTTCCACCAACTTCGAATCGTGACGTCATGATTCTGTGTCGTCTGCTGGAGGCCGCCATCTTGATTTCTTCTGGCCGCCATCTTGTTTCGTCTGCTGGAGGCCGCCATCTTGATTTTTCCTGGTCGCCATCTTGTTTCGTCTGCTGGAGGCCGCCATCTTGATTTTTCCTGGTCGCCATCTTGTTTCGGCTGCTGGAGGCCGCCATCTTGTGTGACGTCATATAGTTCTGTTGGTCGCCACCAGGTAGCAGCAGGTATTATTTTATTTTAACTAAAATATTTTCAGTGCCGAGGCTGGGATTCGATCTATGGGACGTGAAAACGTCCAGGATGTCGTGGTTACGAGGCGGACGCCTTGACCACTAGACCACGAGACCAATTGGAATATGGTGGAATAAATAATCTATATATGCTATGTACTGACGGCAAGTTTATGATAAATGGGGGGAGGGTGTTTTTGCCTTCCTTAATGCATACCTAAGGCGCCACATTTGAAATTAAAAATCATTATACAGCCGCCATCTTTAATTCCAGCACAGACTACCAGATGGCGCCAAATTCAAAAATTAGTTGCCAAAGGCGCCGCCATCTTGGTTCTCAAGTTGGCTGGTAGATGTCGCTAGTATCGCGCGCCAAATTCAAAAATTAGTTGTCAGAGGCGCCGCCATCTTGGTTCTCAAGTTGGCTGGTAGATGTCGCTAGTATCGCGCGGCAAATTCAAAAATTAGTTGCCAGAGGCGCCGCCATCTTGATTCTCAAGTTGGCTACCAGAGTGTGCCACCATCGCCATCTTTATTTCATATTTCAGCTGCCAGGGCGCAGCACCATTCGATAGGTCGAATGCTAATCGATATATTTACATTTATTTCATATTTCAGCTGCCAGGGCGCAGCACCATTCGATAGGTCGAATGCTAATCGATATATTTAGTAACAAGTGTTGCTACCAGAGGGCGCGATATTTAAATTTAAAAAAATATTACAACCTTTAAACAATTCTCCGCCATCTTGGATTCAACAGCCCCACCATCTTGGAAGCACATGATACACCCAAGGACTCGTTCCAATACATGCACAGAGTGCACCGAAAAGATTGTTCCCTTACATGCACAGAGTGCACCATATTGAATGATCATGATATGTGTTCCTTTATATGCATCAGAAGCAGGCATAAGAAATTTTTTCTTATAGGCATACTTTAGTGTTAGCTTTCCTGTAATGCATTTAATAATAGTGTAAGCTCATTATTATTATTTAGTGATAGTGAATTTATAACTATGATGTGTAGTCTCATTCTCTTCATCTCGACGTGGCGGAAGATTCTCTGGAGTGTAAGCTGAAAAAAAAAAATAATGTTTGAATGAAACATCAATTAAAATACAAAACGAATGGCGCAAATGAGAAAAAAAAACTTGTGTTTGAATTTATAGTGGTATGCTGCTTTCCACATCACCTTAGAGACTATGTCTCAGGAGGTACAGCATTAGATGCGTTAACTCCTTTTTTTTATACATGGTGAGTTTCCCCGAGAGGCCTATTTTCCATGTTTAACAAGGGCGCAAGCATTATGCTTCACCGTCACTCTCTCCGAAGCCGCTGTCCACTCCATCATCTGGCTCCACTTGCTCTTGAGCCTCCATTACAGCTTCAAAGCATGCTATAATACCGTTGTAAAGGTATGTTAGAAACTCGTATTCCTCTGGAAATGCAGCGAACAAATTGATCGCGGAGACCTCTAGATGGTGTACTATCGCATCTATATTCATGCCGATGCAAGCATGAAGCGCATATTCAATGCAATCGCGCATTTCCTCAAAAGCAGCCATGTTCATTATGGAATTGTCAGAGACAGAATGAAGACTATAGTTGACCTGGTCTTGACGGAAAGATGACATGCAACAAAGTTTAACCACATTAGCATTTAAAATCAGGATAGACTGAAATTTACTTTAAATTATTAAACAGACTAACATTTAAAGAAAACTATCAGATTCACTATCTGAACCGTGTAAATAAGATGAGTGCAATCTCTACATGTTAAACATACCGATGGTTTTATCTCCACATGCGCAGTACAGTAGTGCATGAGTTCTGTCCAACATTCTTAATGTTTTATGGGTGAAGGGGGAGGCAATGAATCGAAGTTGGTTGCCATCTACCCAGTTGGCCACTCCGAGCGGAGGAGGAGTTTGGAGCGCTGTTGTTGTCCTACAACTCGACTCGGAGCAGCAATGCTTATTGAGCGTACCAAGGTATGAGGATAGTACAAAAAAAACTGGAAAATTATAAAATAAAAAAAAAGTTAGAATATCTTATTATGTGGGGAACTCAGGTTCAGGGATCTAGACGGTAATGTCCCCATGGAAGCGTGCTAATTCCATCATCGGAAATGCTCCGCTTGTCGTCACCTGATGACAACGCCACCTTAGTCACGCGTTCAGTACAAACAATGTGATTTCGTGAACGAAAATGATATTGAGTCCCCCAAACCCGTGAATTTGTTTGCAAGCAATCCAGATATTGCTCAAAAAGTAGCGAGCTGAGTACACTGGCCTTCACACCCTTGGCTTTAAGCGTAAAACCACCATCGTCCATCTTGTATGCATAAAGTTTGGGGCGAAGACCAACATACTCAGTAATGATGCGTCCAGCGGCTTCATCCTTCATGACACCAGTCATGCCGTGGTTGACTGATGGAAACCTTTGAGCATTATCTGGAGCATAATTCGAAGTGTCGAATCGAGAAGCCAAATCGGGGAGAATCGAAGAATACACATCGCGACACTCGATGTGGTACAGAAGAGAATCGGTATCTGAGTAAAGCAGGTGCAGAGATGGAAAGGGAAACTTAACCTGCATATAGTTATAGTGGAAATCATAGAGATGCAATTTGGATAAATCTAAGATGGCCACACCAGTGTAAAGGGGTTTGTTGAAGGTTACCGAACCTTTGGCTAACTCAATGAGGACCAGATTCTCATCGACGATCCGCCTTGCCTTAAATGACGGACGACCTATCAACTCTGCCGCACCATATATGGTATCGTACCGCGAAACCACACGTATGTCACGCTCCCTACGCGGCGACTGCAAAGATTTGCCAAAAACGGAATTATTCATTAATTTATAGAAGGATTTCTCAAAGGGGTTCGCTGCCTGAGCACGGCAATTCAGATTATACCGTACGTACGACGCCATCCAGGATTTTTGTTCAAAGCGCAAAACACGATGAACATTGTCAAGAACGGCCCCGTACGTAAGGTAGTGCTGCAGTGTTTTTGCATGTAAAACATAGTTCTTTCGCGGTTCAAGTGTCAATAAGAGCTTTGACATATTGCCGTTCACCGGTACGCCATTCACGGGTGCAAGCGGCAGGTCTGATAGCCGGTCATGACATTCACGCGGAAAGGATAGATCCACCTCTATAAAACATGAGCAGTCACCATCGGTGTCCATGGTGCTAAAGTTCCAGTTTGCATATTCGAGTTCCTGCACCCACTGGAAGTTGCCCACCGGAAGCTTACCAAGCATCGTATGACCATAGAGAGAATTTACATCGAAATAACAGATGTAGGAAGATGGCAGGCTGGAGTCATAATCGCTCATGTAAACATTGTTAGCCTTCGCATAGCGCCGACTAACGTTGGTGATCCCACCCCGAACAGCATTCTCCAAGAAAAGATAGATATCTGGATCGGTGACTAATTCCAGACACACCTCAGACTTGCTCAACAAACCGTCCCACGCAAGTGATGGGGCCGTAATGTAGTGCGCCGGATCTAAGCCATAGGACTGGCAACAAACTGAACGGAAATTCTCGAACACGTCAGCCAACAAACACGTATCCACCTTCAAATACTGCAACGCGTAATCGTTCAAAGTCTTACAGCGGAAAACATTCCACGCAGATCTAGCGTGAGCATAGTCCCCGTCACTCACGTCAGTCCCACTAAGAGCATTATGAAATGCTTCCCTAGGGGGTAGTGAGGTCGTCTGCAGTTCTGCCATACTAGTGACGAAATCGTATGGGAACACCCCTTTCCTACGAGCTAGATCAAACTGTGCGTCTTCTGGAAACTGGACACGAGTGAGGCTCAGCTGAGCAGGCGAGAGATTACCTGCCAGAGTATCCAGAGATGAAGTTAGGAAGTTAAGGGAGTCAATGAATCTTAAACGCACTGTTCGAGTACCTCCTCTCGCATCATTACCGGTAATCGGTATGTACTTTGTTATGCTCTTGTAACTTTCAAGAGACGTGCCTATAACCCTGACCTCCCCGGGGTTCTCCAAAATGGAGGAACCGTCAGGTTGTGCAATATGACGTGAGACTAATGGTCTCATCAAAAAGTGGGCATCATAATTCTGAAGATTGTGGAAAATAGCCACCAGTTGGTTCTTCTGCAGTCTAAATGCAATATTACACTTAGAATGCGCATAGCCACGAATCTCACCGGTCAGGTGGTCATGGTCCAACACTGACTTGTCACCTAGTGTCTTATTACATATATGGCAATGTGTCTGACTCGCCAACCGCGCAGCAACAGCAGGAGTCTGGGCTTTCATGGGAACGGTCTTAGCATAAATCGCGCACACCCACTTAGTCATATCAATCAAGGTAGAGACCATGTCGGCAACACAATTCTCCCCTTCAAAGTGCGCATATCTGGTAAGCGAAGCATCGTACGAACAAACTAATAAAATGCTACATGCATAAGGCACGTGCTCGTTCACCGTCGTGGTGCTGGAGGCATCGGTCTCCGGTAAACAGGTGGACATCGGTTTCAAGTAGGTCTCTGTATCGCAATAAGCGACAAAGCCCATACGTTCCTTCTTGGATACATTTGTGAACTCGAGCCATTTGGTCTCCTCAGTCGGGAATACTGACCGAACGGCCGTGTGTTGGCTGCACAAATCAGTGTGGGAGTTCAACTTGTCCGCAGTATGGAAATACTGAAGACAGCGGTCGCAAACCCACTTTGTATGTTGATCACGCGAGAGTTGAGAAGAAAGCAAGCGGGACAAATTCTTAATAGTCACGAAATGGAGATGAGCGGGAGCACCAGACGCACGAATAGCCAAAATATTCACATGGCGATCACATCGCATAGAGGTAATGCAAATCGGCTGGATACTTGCATCAGTGGGTTTGTTAAAATCCTCGTCAATAATCGTTCCCTGATCACTCACGCAAGAATAAATGTTCACGGAAATATTATTGAGACTCTCAAAGATCTTAACCTGATTCAGTGTCATGGGGAACGTCATACCGGTCGTATCAAAAACCTCGAGAGGATTAGGATACGATCCAGTACGAGTAACCATCCCAGCCGCCGGCGTCACACCTGCCATAACGGCATACAGAAAGCACATCTCACGGTCAGTCTCGATGTTTACACAAGCTTTGCGGTTAGACAAAAATGCAGGCAACTTTGTATGCGCGGCCCCCACCGTGAATGGTCGGTATGCAGAGACATGCATGTCGAGATGTTTTACATGACTCAACATCCATCCAGACCCGCGCAAAGCAAACTCACTTACATGCTCCATAAGCACAGAAACTAATGTGAAACTGAAAATTTCTGCTAGGTCCTCACTTAACAAAACAGGGATACTTTTGGAGGCGAAGTGGAAGCTTTCACTGATGGGCCCCTGCACAGGATCCTCCTTAATAAATACCGCGGCCAATGTAAGATAAATTTTGAATGGGCGGAGAACGCCACCCACTACGTCCAGAAAGGGTTCCCTGCACCTGGAGAGAAATCTATTAATGTTGGGGTCGGGCTGGGGAATATCATTCGCGATTCTGGAATCAACAAGTCGACCCTGGAATGCGGAATCTAAAGCGACGGGCTTCAGGCTAGGCAAAGAGGGAGGTGGCGTGTCTTCGATCTCTAGGTTGGATGAATCATCAGCCGACGATAAAATCACTGACTCAAATGATGATGAAGATGAAATCAATGAATCAATAGATGATTCATCGAGCTCAGACATCGAAGGCTCGCTTTCCTCAAATCTAGCACGCTTATTAGAGTATGGAGAAGACATTATTATAAAAGGAATTTAAAAAAAATAAAGAAGGATACGCTCAACAAGTTAGAACCTGAAAAATAAATAAAAGATGCTTGCTCTAATATACTGAAACCAACAGCTGTATCAGCACTTATTATTTTCCATAATATGTGTAAAAATTTGTATTGAAAAAATAAGTGTAAATATGAAATAATTGTATGTCATGAGAAAACTTCTTGTAATATTTATTTGTGAAGTATTTCAAGTTGTAAATAATGTAGAAATATAAAATGTTTAAGACATGTAAACAATGTGCAAGAAATTAATTATATGTCGGTATATTCTGAGAATGTAGAGAATTATTATTTACATGGAACATACTGTATTGAAAACAAATGTATATCAACTTCATATCACGCTTAATATTGTTTAAAGTTTGACAAAATTTATTTAACTGTTTGCAAGCAAAGAACGAGCTCTGAATGGTTGTTGTTTTTATAAATCGCGCATAGCGTTCAGTAACAGAATGAAAGATGTATTAAAGAAATATTAAATACACGCATCCCGTTGTAAAAATAATTATGAAAACAAGTTGATTCTCAATCATTAATAAATAAGCGAAAACAGGAATAATATTCAAAGTAATATAATCGCAACAAAAAAAATAGAGTTTAGTAATTTTTCCGTGATAATACACAATTTAAGTAATATAAATACATGGATTTAGTTATTGCTTAATTCGACCGTTTTAACGTGTTTATTTATTTAAAATAGTGGACATATTGTTAAATAAGAACTGTAAACACAGTGCGCGAACGTGTTTTAACGAAACGAATGTACTCCATCTCGTGTTGTCAGTCAGAACTGACAGAACACATACCTTATCTGGAGAAGAACGTCTCTCTGCGGAGGAGGTATCGAGGGCTGACGAGGGCTGGCTGCGATCAAATGAGGTTTCCGACCTCTGTGGCAGGTGTATATATATATAAATCTGCGTCGGGCGATGACCTGAATTCTCGCGGAATCGCCTACTCTGTGTGTCGGCTTTAGATGACAGTTATAAACTGAAAATTATTAATTTAAGAAAGTTGAGTAGATTATATTTGGTAAAATCATTTAATAATATGGTGATCATGGAAAACTAGTTAAACTATATGTTTTTTGTTTTAGAAAGTAGATTTTCTACCATTCACTTTTTTCAGAATTAAAATTTAATTAATGTTTTTTTTATTATAGCTTACTGAAAACATTTTTCTGCAATCGTTGTAATGCATTACAACGATTGCAGAAACTGTCAACCAAGTCTGTGACAGCATATAGACACCTCTTAGGTGCGACGACAGTTGTCTGGAAAAACAAATTCCTTTCTCTGAAAATAGAGAGCTTCATCCACGGGCTCTCGCACGTCAACCCGCTGGTCGGCCCAGGAAGGCAGGACGTTTCAATGCTAGCTTTTATTTTATATCAGAGGAATACTTAAATCATAACAATAAATCAGAGGTTACACATTAGTTTTATTGTAGTCAACATACATTTCGTGAACGTGCGGGCGCAGAGACTGATGGATAATTTGAATACATTTTTTTTTAAATTATACTAAACCAGAAAATTATATAATTGAAAAGAGTATTAATAAAAAATACAGTAACCTACACGTTCTTTACTTAAGTTGCAAACAGTTTCGGTAATAAAATATGCATTATGCTTTTAACAATTTATTTTAAAACTTTATGCAAAACTGAAATATTACAAGAAAATCACACATAATGTTTGCATACAAACCTGAACATTTACATACAAAGAGTATTAAAGTGACGATAAAAAAAAGATTTGAATGCTAACTTGAACATTTCCTTACACACAAAGAATATTATATTTACGTATTCAGCTGAAACATTTACATACACAAAGTGACAAAAATTCAATTATACTTTGCTTAATAATTCTAGAAGTAATGAGCGCACTGCTACCCGGGCCATCTCGTCAGTTCTTGTATGGAAGCACTAGACTCTGTTTGAACTCCGACATCTTGACTCACCGGTCCTAAATGACTGAGATCTCTGGTTCGACTCTTGCGAGAGGCAGCAGGCTTTCGCTGTCGTCTGGTGGACTTCGGTGTCGCCTCGGTGATTGGCTCAGCTACAGGTATGATGGATGTTGGCGAATCAGGGCTGATTTGAATGCATTCAGGGATAACCTGAACCGATTGGGTAGCTGTCTGGTTGAATGCGTGTGCGTAGACGTCTTCACTCGTGGCAGGCAGCACTGTATCGTGTCGAAGCATGTTAACAATACATTGTCCATAACCCGAGCAGTTAATTAATTCAAATGGTATGTCTTGAGGTCCTGGGTCGAGTATTTGTTTCGAGTGAAACATGCCGTCACAGCTTTCCGATATGTGTTTTAAATTGTCTTGACTCCACTCGCTGTAATCAACACTGCCTAGACCAGGATTTACACTCACGTATTTCTTGCTTGAATGAAAGTTAGACATCTTGCTTGGCACAGATCCTCACACCGACACAGTTTCAGCTCGACTGTCGACCCAGGAAGCGGCGATCCTATTTAAAAATATATTGCCCATCCGAATGAATAAATTGATTACGAAATTCCATAGAGTAGAGCATCTCGTAGAACAGTCCATTATCTATATCCCCATAGTTGCTTGCTTAGATGCGTCGACACCGAGAATTTGTTTTCTCGTAATAAACGACCTCTCGACAAGGAACACAAATGATTACTGCAAGGCGTGTCGTGAGGTGGGTTCCACATGCATGTAGCGGGATTATGGCGATAGTGTTTAATTCCGGTACACCATTCGGAGAAAGTACTTTCATAGTCTCTGTCACGGGATGTCTTGAGCTCATCAATAGTACAGGGAAACTTTGCCATTGGATGACTAAGATTTATTACACAGTCTTTATGCTGACAGTCGAAAACAGTCAAGAGAGTCACGGACTTGTATGGTCTATCAGCGTGCCACCTCAGTCGGAAATGAGTATTTTCGCGACAAAGTTCGAAATAAACGTATCGAAGACTACTCAATCCAATATCAAATTCATAGAACTCTACATGAAATTCAACACAGTTCAGACTTGCACGTTTGTAAAGATATCTATTTTCGGTATTGTCAAACAAAGTCGAAGGCTTCATTTCTTTAGATCGTGGATCAGGAGGATAATTAAAATATCTTGTCGCTTCATCCCATGTTAAGATGCTCGGTGCCCACAATTCATCTATTACGGCATCTTCTTGGCTTTGAGTTATATCATGGAATCGCGGTGATAACATGACTGACATAGGTATTGTCTTAGCTCTCAAACTTAAGCGAATGGGGTGAATCGATAAAGTTTACACTGAAGGAAACTACATGTCTCGTAGCAAACACTGTTTTCATAAGTTGTGTTGTGAACATAACCATCACACTGCTCCTCCCAATGCACAACTGTCTCTGGGTTCGTGCTGCGTCTCAAATCACACCTTACTGCAGAATAATCTGGTTCTGAGGTTATAGTTTCAGTAGTGGCTGCTGCCTTAAGTTCTTCTAAGGTAGTAGGAAATTTACTGTCGGGTCTCAAGTAGTGCACAACACAATCTACCTGATTGCAGGGCGTCTCAATAAAGTCCGGAGCCTCCAGATCGCAATCGGTGCTCCAGTGATGATTGAAGTTGCAGACTATGAGGTGGAACTCTCCATCTCCGGTAAGGTATGCCACACGACGAAAGCCGGGTGACACGTCTGCGTAGCGTGCCGATGGATCGAACGTCATTTTTCTTGAATATATAGTGAGTCTACGCCCGCACGACCGCGAACTGTACGCTGACTGTCGTACCCCGGGACGATGACCTCAATTTATAGCGCCTCCAGTCCAGACATGTTCACCGTTGCTTCGCTTGTTGTTGATTCCATTTCGAGCGCGTCATCCAACATTCCAGGATCGCTGTGTTCTAGCATCCAAGCCCTAAGCAATGCGACATTACGGCGAGACGATACAGGTCTTATGCTGTCACGATTTTGAGCATACATTATGTCTAATTTTTTGAAAGCCGGGCAGCCATATTCCTCTTGTGCATCCACTATGTGCATGTGTTTGAGACAGTGTTTACCCAACCATCTTTTCTGTTCGCTTCCAGCAACTATTACAGTTCCACTCAAGTGAGTTGTCAAGATGGTGGAAAGACTGTTGTAGGGAAACAATCCGTGTTCCCATTTTAAACTATGAAAATTTTTAGTGAGCCACGCATTACTTCTCCTGTATTTACGACTAATGTCTCTCCACTCAAACGGCGGTTTGAATGTTCGCGTAATTATGTTCCCCTCAGAGTCAGCGATGCTAAGTTCCTTGGTAATAAAGCCATACTGAGAGAAAAATCCTTGCAGATTAACATACTTCATGGTGGCTGAGACACGACTGAGCCTCTACTATGCTTAACTCAGTATTTTAACAGCTTTGTCTCGTGGATTATAGGAGACAAGTCTGTCGTGCAATATTATTGCAAATGCTTGTGTTAAGATCGGTAGGTTGTCTGAGCTTGTGATCTCCAACTTGCAATCTATGATATTCGAAGGTATTTTCTCAGCTTGACGGCTTACATCAAACATGAATAACGTAGCCAGTTCCTTAAACTGATGAGGGTCAAGCAAAGGTGCATTCTGCTTTCCATAGTAAGACTCTTGAAAATTTGAATACATATCATATGCGATTAAGTAAAATCCATTGTCGAAGTTTATGTCCAAATCCGTGTATGGATAACTTTCTGAATTCAAGAATAGTTTTATATTCTTTATGTTGCAGTGGTCAAACCTCGATTTATCGGCAGCCATTACATTATGTTTAGCCGATTGAAAGCCGACTATTATGTATCGTGGTTTTTCCATCGAGAAGCTTGTCTTTACTGACCAGCTGACATTTTGTGCTTGTGGCATGCTGGGATATGTTTCAACAGACCAAGATCTAAATGCTATATCTATATTTCTGCTTTTCTCCACAAGCTTAAGCAGTCGCGTGCGTTCCGCTGGAGACACTTGGATGTGTGGTACGGCCCAATCGATAGAGTTTATGGTTAAATTAACTGCTTGAGGCTGCGCACTCGCATCTACGATCGAGTTAATGTACGTATTTTCTAAAACTATAATTAACTCTTGTTTGGAGTTTAGAAGTATACGGTGATAATCCTCAGCAAAGCCGAGGAGATGGCTTAGCGGAACACAGATTTCGAAAACACCATCGGCTGTTAGAGGCAAGCTATAGTTTTCCTCGAGACACCATCCCTCCATTTTGCTGATGGCGTATTCATCACGAGTTCGTGAAAGATAATTCTTCACTGTAGATACCACTCCTAGTGATCTGGTCTGGTCTATAAGAACGCCGTTCAGTTCAAATCCTATCCGATTGATCATATGTAATACACCATTGTTTATAATCTTTGCATGGTCCGGTTTCCGTCCGTCTGCCTTTACGAGTTTTCCACGTATACGCAAAAAGGATTTTGAGATGTTTGTGTATGCATCATGATTTTGAATCACTATACGGATTTCAGAGTTGGGGGCATAGGGTCCATTTAAGTATGGTTTGTAAATATGCAGTTCAGTTTTTGAAATAGAATCCTCAAATTGTGGTGCTTGCTCGACTTCAAGAACGGTGTTCTCCATGAGGATAAACTCTAAATCCAAGTTTTTTAAGGAATCTCACGTTAACAGATGTTAGCCGCTTGATGTCTCGTCGTCTACTGGATAAGGACACACCTGAACCGCTCCATTTATGCTTAGAAAAATATTTCACTCCCATTGTTTTTTCAAATGCAGTCTTAGAGTTATTTCTTCCTTTCTTAGGTTAACTAAGCGTCCTTCCTGATCGACTATTTGAATGTCGAGCTCCGATATCGATTGAACGGTAACTGGGACATAAATGAGCGTGGTAGGTCGTTCATTTATCTTATATCCCGGAGGTACTATGGGGGAAAATTCATGAATAGTATTGTTTAATTTACCATTCAAGTATGTGTGTCCCACAGCATTGCTTGTAATTCGTATAACATTCACGGGGAATATATTTACAGGATTTGTCGATTCATGCAGCTCACCTGCTTTGTATACTTGAGAAGAAAATCCAAGCATTTCACCTAATGTATTTTTTCCACTAAAATCCACATGTATATTGTTGCTGAACATTATGCACTGTAAGGTGTTGGGGTTGCCTCGTAATAGAAATGTTGAATCTGCAGGTAGGTTCTGTTTTATGTAAGCTTCCATGTCACTTATTTCATATGCACCTGTTGGTAATTTCATTTCATGATGTTCATTGTTTGCGATGTATCGAAAAACTTGATTATTTTCATCAATGTTCGGTATCGAGTTATATGTTGTCAGATCGATCAATGCCATTGTCCACTCTCCATCCAATTGCAAGGGAGGGAAGTAGTAGGTTCTCATAATCGAGCTCTTCCCAGTTAAAATTAATGTTATTGACATTTTGTCTAGTTTACACTGCGTCTCGCGTTGTGTGTGGTCTCTCTATAAACACTCTGTCGCATATGCGTTATTGATACTAAAAATCTTAAGCATAAGTGACCGCAATTCCATGAATGCAACTTTTGTTGCCTGTCATAATTATAGGTTATGTTGCACTTGTTTAAATATCGTATCAGTTCCACTGGTGGAGGCAAGTCTCCGAAGCTATCGTAATATTCAACGTTAGGACCGGTCTTGACATAAGCAGTCCAATGCGTTCCCGGTCCTTTGGATGAGTCTAGATTCAAAATAGCACTTTCATTACGCAATGGTTTCTTAGGTAGCGAATCGCGCATGTATATTTGTCTAAAGTATGGTATTTTCAATTCTTTTATCGCCTTCATTAACTCGAGGTTTGTAAGAGCTCGCTTTGGTAAGTTTTTGATTATCGCTTCCTGCTCCCGCGATTTTTCTTTCTTCTTCTTCCTCTTCGCTTTCCCCCACCACCCGACTGTGGGTAGGGGCGTAGATAAAGTCCTGAACCGTTTTTTGCTGCACGTGCTATCGCTTGCATACGTGCCTGACTCCGGACATCGGAAACAGTTTTAGCAACACCCGCAGCTCCACCAATTAAGCTGCCTAATGCAGCGAGTGCTGGAAATATAAATGGTAATAGACCACCCTTCTTCCCCAGGGCTTTCCTAACAGATTTACGGTTTCTCTTCTTTGATGATGATGAAAATCTTAAACCTGCACCAAGCTTACGTTTCACTCTCATAATCTTGTTAACGGTCCACGCGGATACTCTCTGTCCAAATTTAGTTTCGGGAGACTTTCTAATCTTCTCGGCCGTGTCAGCTAATATTTTATCCGCTTTATGTCTTTCAGCCAAGTTATTACTATTCGCATACACAATATCGTGAAGACGACACGCCTCGTCTAGTGCATTCACACCACGATCACCTCTTGCTAGTCTCTCGGCTAGTCTCGTGCCAGGTCCACAGAAATTGTAGCCCGGAAGATGTGCCTCGAATGGTAGCTTATTTATAACAGAATTAACTAAGCCTGAACCTCTCTTCCGTCTCATACAAGACATATCAAGACACTGAGTGGTTTCACTATAAGGATGACTGTTTTATAGTGTTTAGGTTTAGTATTAAGAATGGAGGTTGTTCAACAACAGCTCGCTTTACCAATTTCACTAATTGATGATGATGTGTTTAGTAAAACTGAAGAACGTCATGGATCTCTGTTACCAAATACCATACGGTGTATAGTGTCAGGTCCTTCGAATTCTGGCAAAACTTGTCTTATTCTTTCACTTCTAGAACACCCCAATGGGATACGTTTTGAGAATGTGTATTTATATAGCAAGTCCCTAGAACAACCAAAATATCAACGTTTAGCCCATGTGCTGGAAAATGTCGGGGGAGTGAAATTTTTTAAATTTCGAGAAAATGCTGATGTTTTAGACCCCAGTCAAGCCCTCCCCAACTCTGTGCTAATCTTCGATGATGTTGCTTGTGATAAACAAAGCATTGTTCAAAAGTATTATTCTATGGGGCGACACCACAAGATCGACTGTTTCTACTTGGTACAAACTTATACCCAAACCCGAAAGCAATTAGTGCGAGATAATTGTAATCTAATAATTTTGTTTAAAATGGACGATCTTAATCTAAAACATGTGTTTTCCGACCATGTCGGTACAGATATGAGCTTTGAGAGATTTAAAACTCTTTGCGGTCACTGTTGGAACAGTCCTAATGAGCATGGTTTCATTGTGATAGCTAAAGATTTTCCTCTACATAAAGGGCGTTACAGATGTGGTTTTGATCAGTTTATTGTGATAGGTTCATGAATCATGATGTCAAAGTTCGGTGGTGGTGGTCTTAAACGATCGCACGACTCATGCATGACGTTTACTCGTGAAGGGGACTGCGACTTAAGCTGGAAACATTTGAAGAGAGTTGGTGATCCTAAACAAGATGGTGATGCTGCTAATAAGAAGTATGTTGACGCAGTAAGCGGGGCTTTTACACATGCTTTGCATTCGATGACTGATGGTATGACACGACAAGTTACAGATATCAACAGATCACTTACTGTAACAAGAGATGTGCAAGTGGGGATTATGGAGTTCTTGCGCAATATGGAGGCTAAAGAACAGCATTTAATTGCTCAATTAAATGAAAGTCTTTCAGGTGTGTCGACAAAGTTGGGTGATATGTGCACCTCGTTGGAGAGCAGGTTAGATTTATTCGCACAAACATTTATAGAGGAACTAAATGAAGCACTAAATGCTAACATGGTTGAGATGGTATTGAAAATTAATGCTGGAATTGTACAACAGCTTTCACAAATGAATCGCACTGTTGGTGTTTTGACGATTACTCCTGATGAATATTCTCGCGGTGTGTTGTCTAAGAAACCTTCACCTCCAAAACCAGCACCTGCAAAAACAGCATCTTCAAAACCAGCACCTCCAAAACCAACACCTCCAAAACCAGCACCTCCAAAACCAGCACCTCCAAAACCAGCACCTCCAAAACCATCAAGCTCTAGACATGCCTAGATCACTCACGTATTGATGTTAGTTGTATATAAAAGGGTGATATGCTATCGCTAACTCTGCAGTCATGGCTCTTGAGGCTAGTAAGTTGGAGCGCGTCATAGAAAATGTTCGTGCAAAGTATCTACTTGCCAAACGAGCTCGTTTGGAGAGGGATGCAATTAATGAAGAAATATTCAAGTCTGTTAATTCACGTTTGGATAAACTTGGACCTACTACATCGCTCGCACAGTCTATCGATACTGTGAAGCAGGATTCTGCGGAAGAAGCTACTGTGAAACAATATTTAGAATCAAGCGACAGTGATGACTCGAACGCTATTCCTTTAAAACATCACGGTGTTCCATATGATGATTCTTTAGGTGGAGTGCAGTCTTATTTGCAGAGCTACAACCTTCGCTCTGGTGATGGAACCTATGGTGTATCTAAACGACATAACCGCTGGTTTTTAGGGGACACGGAAGTATTTTTTCACGATAACAATATGATTCGCGTTAAAGATGAACTAATACAACCTGCTCCTGGTTTATTTGAACTTTTATTTCGCAGAGAGCCGCATACGTACTCGGAATCGGCCCTTAAACAATATGGTAATCTACTAGAGCTTACAAATGCTTATTTTAAAAAGAATGATCCTGCAACAAATCTCTATAAAAGCACGTCACATGCGAAATTTGATATCATTAAGCAACTGTTTCCACATATTGGTTCGCAGCAACGAGGAAGTGGATTGTTACATAAAACATTGGATTTAGGTCGTAAACGAGAGTTCATTTATTGGAATGATCCGAATGAGATAGTAGATCGACTCAGGTTGTTAATGGCCTCGCAGGCTTCTGGCCACACCGGACACAATAACGAAATCCTTTCGATACTTGAAGAGTTACAAGAATCAGGATACATTGCAAAATGAGCGACGCACAGCGTGGGATTGCATACGAGCTTCACCGAGGCAAACGTATTATATTTCCTCGCAGAAAGGTTTTAACATATGGACTCCATGATTTACTACAGATTGATTTGGTAGAAATGATACCATACAGTAAAGTGAACAGTGGTTACAAGTACATCCTGACTGCCATAGATGTGTACAGCAAACGTGCTTATGCAGTTCCAGTTAAACAAAAGACAGGTGTGATGGTTACTGCTGCCATGAGAAGTATTTTGAAATTAGCAGGAAGTTTTAAAAGTATTCAAAGTGATGCAGGAACAGAATTTTATAACTCAACTTTCAGAGCTCTTATGAAAAGAAAAAATATTAATCATTATTCCACTCACAGTGAGATTAAAGCAAGTGTGGTAGAGCGGTTTAATAGATCTCTAAAATCGCTGCTTTTTCGCGAGTTTTCAGCTCAAGGAAATTATAAGTGGCTTAAAATTTTACCACAAGTTCTACATGTCTACAATAACAGATTCCACCGCACCATTGGCATGGCTCCGAATCAAGTAAAGGATGACTCTTTGCTACAAAGTGTTTACAAATATGTAAAGACAATTGACCCTAGAAAACCTAAGGCTCGTGTGGGGGATCATGTACGCGTGTCACGAAACAAGAAAGTTTTTGAAAAGGGGTTTACACCGAATTGGTCTCACGAAGTGTTTAAAGTAACAGCTATGAGGTCCAGCTTTCCGCGTGTGTATAACTTGAGTGATATGGATGGAAATAAAATACAAGGTGTTTTTTATGCTTCAGAAATTCAAATTACAAAATACCCTAATACATACTTGGTAAATAAAATTCATCGAAAGCGTGGTGAAAGATTCCAGGTGTCTTGGAAGGGGTTTCCCGATACCGTGAGGACATGGGTAAAGAGAAAGGATATGGGAGTTTAAGATTACATATACACATTTTATTTTACCTTATTGCTTGTTCTCAATCGAAGCATATTCTATGGAATCGTTTGTGTGGGCTGTTGTTGAGATTCTATTCCTGCAATGTATTTATAATGTGTGGACTACTTCCTGAACACGACCCAGCACTCTGCAGCTTGGGATCAACAAGCTGTGACGTCAGCCCGCGCTGGGCGCCTCATTGGAATGTGTAGCGCGACATCGGGGTTGCATGTCATCTTTCCGTCAAGACCAGGTCAACTATAGTCTTCATTCTGTCTCTGACAATTCCATAATGAACATGGCTGCTTTTGAGGAAATGCGCGATTGCATTGAATATGCGCTTCATGCTTGCATCGGCATGAATATAGATGCGATAGTACACCATCTAGAGGTCTCCGCGATCAATTTGTTCGCTGCATTTCCAGAGGAATACGAGTTTCTAACATACCTTTACAACGGTATTATAGCATGCTTTGAAGCTGTAATGGAGGCTCAAGAGCAAGTGGAGCCAGATGATGGAGTGGACAGCGGCTTCGGAGAGAGTGACGGTGAAGCATAATGCTTGCGCCCTTGTTAAACATGGAAAATAGGCCTCTCGGGGAAACTCGCCATGTATAAAAAAAAGGAGTTAACGCATCTAATGCTGTACCTCCTGAGACATAGTCTCTAAGGTGATGTGGAAAGCAGCATACCACTATAAATTCAAACACAAGTTTTTATTTATTTATTTTTTTTCAGCTTACACTCCAGAGAATCTTCCGCCACGTCGAGATGAAGAGAATGAGACTACACATCATAGTTATAAATTCACTATCACTAAATAATAATAATGAGCTTACACTATTATTAAATGCATTACAGGAAAGCTAACACTAAATTATGCCTATAAGAAAATATTTCTTATGCCTGCTTCTGATGCATATAAAGGAACACATATCATGATCATTCAATATGGTGCACTCTGTGCATGTAAGGGAACAATCTTTTCGGTGCACTCTGTGCATGTATTGGAACGAGTCCTTGGGTGTATCATGTGCTTCCAAGATGGTGGGGCTGTTGAATCCAATATGGCGGAGAATTGTTTAAAGGTTGTAATATTTTTTTAAATTTAAATATTGCGCCCTCTGGTAGCAACACTTGTTACTAAATATATCGATTAGCATTCGACCTATCGAATGGTGCTGCGCCCTGGCAGCTGAAATATGAAATATAAGTAAATATATCGATTAGCATTCGATCTATCGAATGGTGCTGTGCCCTGGCAGCTGAAATATGAAATAAAAGTAAATATATCTATTAGCATTCGACCTATCGAATGGTGCTGCGTCCTGGCAGCTGAAATATGAAATAAAAGTAAATATATCGATTAGCATTCGATGTATCGAATGGTGCTGTGCCCTGGCATCTGAAATATGAATTAAGATGGCGACGGTGGCACACTCTGGTAGCCAACTTGAGAATCAAGATGGCGGCGCCTCTGGCAACTCATTTTTGAATTTGCCGCGCGATACTAGCGACATCTACCAGCCAACTTGAGAACCAAGATGGCGGCGCCTCTGACAACTAATTTTTGAATTTGGCGCGCGATACTAGCGACATCTACCAGCCAACTTGAGAACCAAGATGGCGGCGCCTCTGGCAACTAATTTTTGAATTTGGCGCCATCTGGTAGTCTGTGCTGGAATTAAAGATGGCGGCTGTATAATAATTTTAATTTCAAATGTGGCGCCTTAGGTATGCATTAAGGAAGGCAAAAACACCCTCCCCCATTTATCATAAACTTGCCGTCAGTACGTAGCATATATAGATTATTTATTCCACCATATTCCAATTGGTCTCGTGGTCTAGTGGTCAAGGCGTCCGCCTCGTAACCACGACATCCTGGACGTTTTCACGTCCCATGGATCGAATCCCAGCCTCGGCACTGAAAATATTTTAGTTAAAATAAAATAATACCTGCTGCTACCTGGTGGCGACCAACAGAACTATATGACGTCACACAAGATGGCGGCCTCCAGCAGCCGAAACAAGATGGCGACCAGGAAAAATCAAGATGGCGGCCTCCAGCAGACGAAACAAGATGGCGGCCAGGAAAAATCAAGATGGCGGCCTCCAGCAGACGAAACAAGATGGCGGCCAGAAGAAATCAAGATGGCGGCCTCCAGCAGACGACACAGAATCATGACGTCACGATTCGAAGTTGGTGGAAATTTCTAGAAATACAAAATGGCGGATTTGCGGATTTGCGGATTTGCGGATTTGCGAATTTGAGATTTGCGAATTTGCGAATTTGCGGATTAGCGGATTAGCGGATTAGCGAATTTGAGATTTGCGGATTTGCGGATTTGCGGATTAGCGGATTAGCCACTGGATTAGCGCATAAAAAACTGGATTTGCACATAAAAAACCATAAAAAATGCGTAAAAAACCATAAAAAATGGGATAATCCCCGGATTACCCCGCTCCCCCCTCGCCTATGTTCCAGAGTCGGCACGCTCTCCCTACTAACGAAGTCCTAATTATACAATTTTTTCTACTTTAATAACATATTTGGGGTCCTCTGGACACCACATGAACAATTTGGTAATGGGCTTGTTCTGACATCTCACACATCAAGTTTTTGAAAATGTCACTAAAAATAATTTACTTGGGGAGAAATTTTACCATTTAACTATTTACAAAATAAGTAAATAAAAAATTATATTACTCTCAAGCCAACGTTCGCTAGTCGTTTCCAGAATTTGGTAATTATTTTAGCTGATTTTGGTTTGGAGTTTTGCATCGCATCTTGAGTTAACTCATTAAAAAAAATTTTAATCTTGGTAATTAAAAACAGGAGCTTCAAGAGGTAAACTTATAAACTTCATAAGCTCATCTGAGAGTATAAGGAGTTCGACACGATAACATGATAGGCCTTTTTAATTTCAACCCCAGGGTTTTCCTTTTACTTATCAGGAATTAACGCAAGGCGTGAGAGGTACATGTATGTAAACTAAATAGCCTTGCAGTTGGTGACGCATATGACGAATATTTAGTTCGTGAGAATTCTAAATATTAAAAATTGCTTTCACACTGCGCTGATGATACAGTGTAATTATATTCGAGACATAACACGACAACACGAAATAATACCTCATAACACGACATAACACTACATGCACTAACACAAGATAACATGACATGACACAACACGACATGACATAAAACTACATAACATGACATAACATGACAATTTAATCTTATCCGTTGCTAGAATCATTTAAAGAACTGTTAATTAATTTTACCATTTTGATTAGTTAAAATATAAAAGGGTTATAGGTCTGCGCTTCGGCCGCATCCGGAAGTAATTTATCACCTGGCATCCCAATGTTAAAATTTTTTTCACCTGAAATTTACGAATAACGCGAAATGCAAATTATCCTCGGGTATTTGAAAATTTACGGAGATCTTCATAATTTTGATGTTACTCAGTTTACTTGCTTCAAACGTGAACCCCCATAATTATCTTGTATTATTAACAAAGCCGTCACAATTATTTAGGTCTACTGCAGAAAAAAAATATAATTCTCCCAACCACGAGCGTTTTCGCCTTGATATAACGGAATACAAATCTCGGTATTCGGAATCTGGCGGCGGTTTTTTTTACGAATGTACAGTTATCTGGGACTATGAAAAACCTTCTGCTTGTGTAAGGTACTTATTATTTGAACATTGCACAAATTTACTGCAATAGTCAACAGTGTACAATCGTACTGAAAATAAACACGAAATCCTGCGAACTACTTTTGTTGTGTCAAAAAAAAGTTATACTTTAAAGAAAATTGGTAGTTTTGCTGTCAGAAAAATAATTAGAAGTAATTAATTTTTATCCACAATACTTCCTAGGTATCAACATATTAGCCTAATTAAAAAAATCATATTGTTGATTAATGACAAAATAATTTCTTATATTCAAAAATTGAAATTATACAACTGTACTTTTTAACATAATCGTCATACACGTTTGGGAACTTTTCATAACGTTTAAAAAGTTTTTTAAACAGCTTTCTCTATAAAAATCTGCCACCTGGGAATGAACGCACTCCGTAGCAGCGTCAAGCAAATCATTTTTATCATCGGAAGAGGTACCACTTAGGACACTGTTCAAAGTGGCGGACTTGCCGTAAGGTCGACTAGGCCCATATCTAAGGCGGCCAGCTGTTAGGGGCGGCTGGCCATTGGGGGCGGCCAGCCATTAGAAGCGGCCAGCTCTTAGTGGGGACAGCTATTAGGGGTGGCTAGGTATTAGTGGCGGTCAGCTATTAGAGGCAGCAGCAATTAGTGGCGGCCGGCTATTATAGGAGGCTAGGATATTAGGGGTGGTCACTTTAGGGGTGGCCAATCTGTGCGATATCTGTTCGGCAACTTAAGGGGCAGGTGGTACTAACAGGCCTAGTGCGACCCAGACTGTTAGTCCGCCCTTGACTGTTCATGTGCCCGAAGAGCTAATTGGTTATCACTGGGTGTCAAATCTGGGCTACAGGGAAGGGAGGATGATCAAAATAATCCCAACGAAACTGCTGCATGAGTTATTGGGTGCGTCTAATAGCACTGTGCATTATCGAGAACCGACACGATGCCGGAGGTCAGCATGCGACGCGAGTCTTGTTCTGGATGGCTCGTGTTGAGTTATCGTAAATTTGTACACTGAGCCGCATTATCTATGATGCTGCAATCACAGCAAACGGTGCAACCTAATGATGGCAACGCGACAGCAAAACATCGCGTTACTATGAACATTCAGTTTTTACCCGCGTGGCAAACAAAAAAATAAAATTGTATATAAAACGTTTCTTGCTGTTTCATACACACCAAACATACGTACGTTAGGCATTAATGATCGCTGGTTATTTTTTTTAAATAAATATTTGTTGAGACGGTAATTATTTTTATTCAATTGTAAAAATTCACTGTGCGTAAACACATTTAAGATATTTCTCTTAGTAAACCTAACCTTTAAGAAAATAATACTAACATAATTATCAGTGCACCAGTTTAACCATATTTATAAATCAAAATTCTGATATGCAATTCAGCAGCGCCGCGCCCGGGAAGCAACAGAAACAGAAAATTATTTCTAATCGGCCATTTTGGTCCGCGCTGAGGTCGTAGATGTGTCGAACGTGATTGGTCGCGCGTTTGTGACGCCACCATCGCAGCGGACGAGTCAACTGCAACACAGCCTCTGACTCAACTCCTCGGTGTCTACTAAATACCTGCTCACAGCGTCACAAGAACCACGTCAAGTTCTCGCACATGCTCGAATGGAGGATGCGTTTTATTTGGAACCACACTCGTATCTAGTTGGGGAACTTTTCATATTGTGTAAAGTTTATAAAGTTCAGATTTTCTGTTTGTGTGTGTGTGTGTTTGTGTGTGTAAAACAAAATGGGCACAGCTTTCACGACGACCTTCCCGCCCGTCGGCAACCTCTCATTAGCTCAGCGCGTTGTTTTCCAAGCACCCTTGCCGTCGCGCACAACTGCGTGTTCTCTCTCTCTCTCTCTCTCTCTCTCTCTCTCTCTCTCTCTCTCTCTCTCTCTCTCACGTGGCGGCTCTCCAGCTCCGACTGCTCCTGCTCCACAAAGCAATTAATCACGCCGCGACACAACACCACCACTCCGTCAGGAATGAATACCCGCACGTACACCAACTCCGGACCACTGCGCTGCTTCGTGATTTCCGTACCGCCAGTCGAAACAGGTCAAGTAGTCGGTAGCTCCGGAGGTGATGGCTTTTGTGGAAACTTCTGTCTTTGGTAAATTAAATTTAAAAAAAAAAAATACGGGCGTGTGGCTGCCACGTGCGTTAAAAGTGGAACTTCACATTTCAGTAATTCACTTTGAATGATAAAACGAAAAAAATAAAAATAAAGTCGCGCTGGAGGTTAACAACTTTTGTAATGAACATGGCGACGAAAAGCTCTGCAAAGAGTCTTTAACAGTTGTCTGGCTCTCTACTTCATTCGTGATTTCCCGCCTCCTCCCTCCCCATCTCCGACATTTGGTGCCCCACTCCTGAGCGTTCGCACTTTTCGATACGCTCTGATCAGTCATCGCCTCGGGGAAGCGGCAGTAGGCCGAAAATCTCTAGACCGGAAGGCACTAGACCAAAAGTCATCTTACCGAAAGGCACTAGACCGAAAGGCAATAGACAGAAAATCACTAGACCGAAAGTCATTTAACCGAAAGGCCCTAGACCGAAAAGTCATTTGACCGAAAGTTTTTGACCGAAAGTCACTAGACCGAATACTTGAAAATTTATCTCGCTGGTAACTAATAGTTGACCGAATGGCACTAGACCGAAAGGCACTAGACAAAAAAGCATTAGATCGAAAATTTCGGTCAGATGACGTTGTCTAGTGCCTGCTACTCCAATAATTTGCTCGTTACGGAGGTTTTATGTTACAGATCTCTGGCGAGTACTAAAAGATTCGCATACGTGTTTTTTTTTATCTGTTAGACAAAGTAGTAGTTGTACTTGGACGCGCTGACTGAGGAAGGAGTAGGTGATGATGTTAGATTAAAATATGTGATTGACTAGATGGACATATTTTATGACATCCAATGACCTTTAGCTCAAAAAATGTAGGAGAAAGTAGAGGGTAAGAACTGTATATAAATGTAATAAGTATATATTTATATATTTTCGAACATCCCCTGTGCATCACTCTCGTAAAATATGTGAATATAATATGCTAAATAAATAGCTACTTATATAGCTTATTTTTCCGCCTAAGTTAGGTGTACTAGTACAGGATTGTAGTGACCTTTCAAGCTGTGTTTATGTACTTGGGAAACTCCGTCGCTTAGCCACCAGTAATACACCGAATGTTCGTTTACTTTGGAAATCACGCTAATATGTAGCGATGTTTTGTTTTGAAACTATTTTCATGTGAATTTAAAGCCAGAAATGGCTTTCGGCGTATTTATTTTACGTCTGGTTTATTTTTAATAGACCGTTTTGTTCTCTGGCGGGCTTTCTGGATGGCGTGAAGTGATTGGCTGCGACCTCGGAAGCGCGGGGTTCCAAATATCAAACAATGGGGCATTAGAAACGTCCGGCCCGTTGCATAATGGGATTTAGAATACCTGGACAGGAGAGTATCTTCAACGGCATTCCACATGTAGGTGTATTTTCAAGAGATTAAAAACTGTGCAAAATCGTCGTGCAAATGCACAATTAGTGACTTTCACTGTGCATAGATGTTGTGGTGACCTTTTTTACTAATTTTTTTGTGCGTGAGATCAAAAGTAAGTGATCTACGTGTGAAATAATCACTGGAACAGCACAGCGGCCGCAAAGGTAGGCCATTTTGTGTACACAATTTACTGAGACTATCATGTTTCGAGGTACGTTAGAAGTATGTTCATTTGGAAGAGAAAAAAAAACATTGAAAAATCGAACTGAAAACTCATTAATTTCAAATAATGACAGTGAAATAGAATACACACATTACAACATCCAAGTCCAGAGGCCTTGTTTGTCACCTCTTGTGTTTTACCAGACTGAGCGACAGTAACTTTACCTTCTATGATTATCAATGTTTAAAAGATATATTATATTTCGCTGAACTATTAATTTAAGTGTAATATGAACATTTGAGTTGCAGTGTCCAACATAACACTAGGCAGTCTAATAGTCATATGTTTTCAAGGAAATCTACTTGAAATGCCTTGGTTAATTTGTTTAACTATTCAAATAAAGGCACGTGTGTGGTTCAACATTATTATATTATGTTATTAATTTTTTAAAATCCCAGTGATTAGATTTAGAACCAACCCCTTTGTGCTCAGTAAGCACTCAATGTACCGCTGTTCTACTTAGCGGTAGCCTATTGGGAAGTCAGAAGGAGTTAATTACTCTAATTTCAGTTTTCTTAAATTTTTTAAACGAGTGAATTGTTTTTTCTTTCACTACTTCAGTTAACCAGATATATTCCGGGGTAGTTTCACTGTTATATAGTTTCATTTTGCATACCAATACGTTTTTTTTCCCTTAATGTTTACGAAAGTGATCATATACGTGTTTATGTTGCTACACGTGGGACCGCTATCTTTGTGACACATTTCCTTTCGTTGACGTCCGTATATTTTCTTGAAATTACTCCTCAAAAATGATGTTTACGGAGAGCTAAGAATTTTACACGTCAAAAAGAGGCCATGTTCGGGTTAAAAAGGATTTTCCGCAACATTAATTCATAGAATTTGGCCAGATTTTTTTTAAATTATTGCATATGACTATCACTCATAACGAAAATATGTATGTGAAGGATGTTGAAAAAATGCTTTATTTATTTGAAAATATTTTAAATATTTTCTAGTAGCAAAAAATAGAGTATTTGTGTGTGTTAACTCAGTGCAATGTTATATTGGTAATCCCATAACACTGTATAAAAATATATATTTAAGACACACAAACATTAATAGCGTAGCTTTTAAAAAAAATTCTAAACACTCTATCTGGCTCGGACACACTTAAAGATCTTCCAAAAAAAAATTTCACTTCCACTTTTAAACCAACATCAAACAAGGTTCTAATTTCTCTTTTGCTGAAGGATCTGAAGGAAGGATCTGTTGTTTTTTTTATTTTTTGCTGTTACCGGTTTCGAACCAAGAACGGGAATCGATCCAATCAATCAGTATTCTAATAAGTTAATTTTTTGATGCATTTTGAACTTTTTTTCATTAAAATCGGATAATAAATCAAAGTTTTCAAGATGGCGTCCATAACTATAATTGATACAGTGGTGACAATTCAAAATGTCGGGTGTGGTGTAAGATTTTTTTATTACTTTTTATTGAGAATTTTTAAAATACAGTAATAAATTACTGGTTTACTCTCGCCGGAAATCGAACCGAGGGCCGAAATCGTTTAAATAACTAAAAATTTGAAGTAGGCAATTTTTTAAATATTTTTTGGAATTTTTTCATAATTTCTAGCATTGAAATTACGGATTTTCAATATGGCGGCCGTAACGAAACATGAAACATTTATAGGATCCAATAAGGCGGTCGTAACATAAAGTGTAACGATGACATCGTACTCAACCAAGATGATGGGCGTAACGAAACATGCAACATTTATATAATCCAAGATGGCTACCGTAATGCTAAGTGCAATAGTGGTTTTAAATAATATTTTATTAATTTTTTATTATTCAATTCGATTGATTAATTTTATTAATGATTTTTAAAATTTTTCCCGATTTTCTAACATAAAAATAATTACAGATTTTCAAAATGGCGGACATTACGTCATATTAGCCAACGATATATACCTTGACATAAGTGTTGAGAGGTCATTCTGCCAGCAGCCACCATAAGGGAAGGATCGGTCGCCATTTTTTTTGCCCTCACTGGGTTCGAACCGAGTACTCCGAGCTTCATGTCTTAAAGGTATGTTTTTCAAAAAAAAGTAATAAAATTTTATTAATTTTTTTATAAATTATTAATTTTTTTATTAAAATCGGATAATAAATAAAAACTTTCGAGATGGCGGGCGTAACGGAAATTGCAACGGTGACGTCATAATCCTAGATGACGTCAGAGGCCTCAATACGGACATTTCTAGCCGCTGGTATTTTTAAGGACTAAAACGGGAAAATTTTCATCAAACGCGAATTTTTGAGTCATTTTGTGTCATTTTTGAGGAATTTTGAAGAATTTTCAAGTCCAAGATGGCCGCCGTGACGTCAGAGCAATCAGTCATTGACCCGGCACCCGGCACCACCGCTTGGCGCCGGACATACTATTACATACTACTTTTATAAAAGAAACTAACAGGATATCACCAACCCTTCAACTTGAAACTTTAAAACAGCAGGAAAAAATTTTTTCATCGAGATTCTTTCCATAAATAATTATTTTTTACAAAAACATGTGAAATCATTAATATTTTGATTTAAATACCTAATTTGCTTTCACTGTGCGATAATTTAATAAGTAAAAAAATGATTGGTGTGATAGGAATAATATTGTAGCCTACTATATACTTGACATTTGCGTCTTTTAAAAGTTTTCAGGGCACTTCACTTCAGATATATAAAGAAGGAAACACAAGCCTGAAACTCAAAGTTGTTTACCTTGCGCTTTCGTAACTTGCTTGCTTTAAAGACGGGTACTCAAAAAATCATTACTTGAAATTAGTCGTCTCGCGTTTCTCGCATTCATGAGTTTCTTGCTTGGTTCACAAACTGGGCCTTAGACTCAGCGAAGTTATTTTGTGCATTCAACCCGCCTAGACGGTCGCGCCAGATGTTCAACCCGCCTAGACGGTCTGACTAGACGTTCAACCCGCCTAGACGGTCGAGCCAGACGTTCAACCCGCCTAGACGGTCGGGCTAGACGTTCAACCCGCCTAGACGGTCGGGCCAGACGTTCAACCCGCCTAGACGGTCGGGCCAGATGTTCAACCCGCCTAGACGGTCGGGCCAGACGTTCAACCCGCCTAGACGGTCGGGCCAGACGTTCAACCCGCCTAGACGGTCGGGCCAGACGTTCAACCCGCCTAGACGGTCGGGCCAGACGTTCAACCCGCCTAGACGGTCGGGCCAGACGTTCAACCCGCCTAGACGGTCTGACTAGATGTTCAACCCGCCTAGACGGTCGGGCCAGATGTTCAACCCGCCTAGATGGTCGGGCCAGATTTTCAACCCGCCTAGACGGTCGGGCCAGAGGTTCAACCCGCCTAGACGGTCTGACTAGATGTTCAACCCGCCTAGACGGTCGGGCCAGATGTTCAACCCGCCTAGACGGTCGGGCTAGACGTTCAACCCGCCTAGATGGTCGGGCCAGACGTTCAACCCGCCTAGACGGTCTGACTAGATGTTCAACCCGCCTAGACGGTCGGGCCAGATGTTCAACCCGCCTAGATGGTCGGGCCAGATTTTCAGCCCGCCTAGACGGTCGGGCCAGAGGTTCAACCCGCCTAGACGGTCTGACTAGATGTTCAACCCGCCTAGACGGTCGGGCCAGATGTTCAACCCGCCTAGACGGTCGGGCTAGACGTTCAACCCGCCTAGATGGTCGGGCCAGACGTTCAACCCGCCTAGACGGTCGGGCCAGATGTTCAACCCGCCTAGACGGTCGGGCCAGACGTTCAACCCGCCTAGACGGTCGGGCCAGACGTTCAACCCGCCTAGACGGTCGGGCCAGACGTTCAACCCGCCTAGACGGTCGGGCCAGACGTTCAACCCGCCTAGACGGTCTGACTAGACGTTCAACCCGCCTAGACGGTCGGGCCAGATGTTCAACCCGCCTAGACGGTTGGGCTAGACGTTCAACCCGCCTAGACGGTCGGGCCAGACGTTCAACCCGCCTAGACGGTCTGACTAGACGTTCAACCCGCCTAGACGGTCGGGCCAGATGTTCAACCCGCCTAGACGGTCGGGCTAGACGTTCAACCCGCCTAGACGGTCGGGCCAGATGTTCAACCCGCCTAGACGGTCGGGCCAGATGTTCAACCCGCTTAGACGGTCGGGCGAGATGTTCAAACCGCTTAGATGGTCGGGCCAGATGTTCAACCCACCTAGACGGTCGGGCCAGATGTTCATCCCGCCTAGACGGTCGGGCCAGACGTTCAAACCGCCTAGATGGTCGGGCCAGATGTTCAACCCGCTTAGACGGTCGGGCGAGATATTCAAACCGCCTAGATGGTCGTGCCAGATGTTCAACCCGCCTAGACGGTCGGGCCAGATGTTCAACCCGCCTAGACGGTCGGGCCAGACGTTCAACCCGCCTAGACGGTCGGGCCAGACGTTCAACCCGCCTAGACGGTCGGGCCAGACGTTCAACCCGCCTAGACGGTCTGACTAGACGTTCAACCCGCCTAGACGGTCGGGCCAGATGTTTAACCCGCCTAGACGGTCGGGCTAGACGTTCAACCCGCCTAGACGGTCGGGCCAGACGTTCAACCCGCCTAGACGTTCGGGCCAGACGTTCAACCCGCCTAGACGGTCGGGCCAGATGTTCAACCCGCCTAGACGGTCGGGCCAGATGTTCAACCCGCTTAGACGGTCGGGCGAGATGTTCAAACCGCCTAGATGGTTGGGCCAGATGTTCAACCCGCCTAGACGGTCGGGCCAGATGTTCATCCCGCCTAGACGGTCGGGCCAGACGTTCAACCCGCCTAGAAGTTTGGACCAGACGCTATTAGTACACACTAGCAAGACAAATTAGCCTTTGAACATCGAATATAAATTTGAAAACAATATTATAACATGCCAAATAAGTTATTTGTCTCAGAATAAAATCTATTCTTTTCATTAAAAGATCAAGAAAACAAATTTATTCTAGGGAGGTAATTGTTCGTTTTTATTTAACTTCAATTGTTAACACAGTGTAGATTGCACACCCTCGCTCCCTGATGTCTTACGTGCGCACTGCACACGTCACACGTGGAAAGCGCGAATGTGTTTCCACTTGCTTCACGCACCCTGCACACGGAATTAGACCTTCTGGAGTTCCGGGGTTCCCGTTGGAGCTGGGCCTCCGGAATAAACACGCACTTCTGCATAAACACTTTCCTGGAGCACCTCGGTAACTTATTCACGAGACACTCTGCAGGATACTCTTCCTTGGAAGGCTGACACGCGCACAAGTGATAAAACATGTCGATATTTATTATTGTTTCTGCATGATGTAAATGCTTGGTCCAGTGGTCTAGATGCTGGGCCGGAGGTCTCAGGTTTTATTCCTCGCCTAGTTGTGGAATCCAAAAATGGAAAATTTTAAATTTTCTCAGGTATGAACTGTGCGTTCTGACCTTGCGCAGGGTTTACAAAACTACCCGGTTTACCATACTCTGAAGAGATTCCAAAATTTCTCAGGCAAACCGGAATGTAGTATACCTATTGTCGTAGTGAGAAAAAAAGGTTCATAGGTTTCTGGGCCAATTATTTTGGTTTCAGCGTGTTTATTTTTTTTTTATGTGTAAACATCTTAGCTCTCGGTATACGGTATTTGGCAGGAGTAATTTCTAGAATGGAACGGAAATGTGTAACCACGGTGCCGAAGTCAACAAGATGGCGGTCACGCGTGGCATCATAAATTCCGTGAATAGTTTTGTGAACATTATGGGACATGCCAAACATTTGGTGTGACACATGAAACTTTATGATAGTGAAACTACCTTGGAATATATTTGGTAAATTAAAATAGTCGATTAAAAAGTAATCACAAGTTTTAAAATACGTAAGAAAACTGATATTGTAATGATGATAATATATATTCTCCTTCATACACCCAATAGGCCAGGTAGCACAGCGCTCGTAAAGGTACGGGCGAATTTTTGACGTGGTTCAAAGCTCGTCATTGGAAAGCTTTTTATTTTTATTTTTAATATCATAATACTATAATATTATAAAATATGTTTAATCAGTTCATTAAGGTTAAGGTTTGTTTACAGGAAAAATTACAGATTGATTTCAGTCGTTTAGCCAAAAAAAATCATACTAACATATACTTAGTGTTATATTATGTGTTTTAAAATCTTTCGGGTTGGTATATTATTAATGCCATAGAAGTATTACTTCTAGTGTGCGGAAACCTTGTACTATTAACGGTTTAGTAAATTTTAACAAAATGCGCAGTTTTTAAAAAAAAATCCTTATCCAAAATCGGGTCCAAATTCAGGATAAAGGTTTTTTTTTCAAGTCTTTTTCGCTTTTATTAAAGCTGTTTCTAATATTTTAAAATTTTCGTCTGTTTCTTGTTGCTATCTGAACGTTGATGGTGGCAAGCAACGTTTGCGATTCAGACAACGAATTCTGGCGGCGAGCGCAGAAAGTATGTGTGTTATTCGAGTCCAGAAATTTTGTTACTTGAAAAGCGAATATTTTATTTTTCAGTATATCTATAATGCTCGTTTTTTTTTTTTTTTTTTAATTCTACGGTAAATTTCGTGTCAGAGTTTTGTGATTTAAGTTTATTTGCAACTTGAGCAACAAGAGAACATATGAATTTACTTTACCGAGATTAGGTGTTTACACATCACTGGCGGGTGCTAAAAGACTCGCTCATATTATTTATTTTTTGATACCGTCACTTCTGCTTCAATTTTTTTCTAGTTGTTGTACTCTTGAAAGACTTACCTCCCGTATTCCAAGAATTTATATTGCTACATGAAACCCGTTTGATTCGAAATTTGTATTAAGGTTTTTTTTTTAATTTATTAGAAAATTATGAAGTTTCTGCAACGAAACACGTTCGATTTCCGGGAATGAATTCATTTCACTACAGGTGCAACGGAAAGTGATATTCGCAGTGTAACGTCTCACTGTTTCACTAAATCTGAACACTTACTTTAGCAAATGGAAGTACTAACTTATCGCTATTTTAATTCAAGAAAATTGCGTAAAACAATGTGGAATAGCAAAAACTTCCTTTTATTTATTTCAAATTTTTTTCAGTTTCACCATTTCTCTGTTGTTTAACTTTTTGGAGCGTTAATTAATAGTTGTTCTTCCATTAAGAAAATAAAGTATTGAGAAGTATATTTCATTAAATTGAAATACATATTTAATATTTTCTGACATGCTAATGATCAGAATAAAGAAAAGAATATACATTGATTGATGTTTGACGAATTTGGCAATTAGAACGTAAAGCCAAGGTCAGCGACATCCAAGTCATGCAGATTATTAAAAGAAAAATCAGAGAACAGTCAACAAAACTTGAGAGAGGGCGTTTTCTTTTTGAGTCTCAAGAAAGAGATAATCTCCCGAGAAATCAAAGAGGGAAAAAATTAGGAGACTAACTGTAAGTAAAGAGTTCTTTCTAAAAAGAACTTTAAACTTGTCTGCCACGATCTTGTTCATATATTTTCTTTCAAATTTCTCTCGTTAAAAGATGCAAGTTCAAATGGAGGAAAAAGAAATTTAAACTGACTTGCTTTTACTAACTCACATACATTAACGTTATCAAACCGAATGTTTAAAATATTCGCGAAGTTGAATCAAATTGCGAATATTGTTGTCGGTGAATCTGCATACGCTTATTTTACAAAAGACAGGATTGAAGTAAAAAAAATTAATTCTTTTAACGTTTTAACTGAATAAGTGATTAACCAATTGGGACCTATGTATAACATCGTTAATTAAAAAACATAAAGTAACCATGCATAATATTAATACTGAGCATTCATAAAAGCGAACGGAGTGCAAACTTTTGATTTTTTTTTTAAAGTAAAACATACATGCAACACAAAAAATATATATATTCATGAGCGAATCTTAGGCTTCCGATGTTTTAAAGGAGTCATGATGCTATGGCCTAGTTCTCTTCTCTCTGAGCTTCTACATTTGAGGATCTATTTAGATTATGTGAGGGAAATCTGCAGGGTTTTTTTTTGTGGTGAACCATAAAGTCTGGGTAATTTACTTCTGCATGGTTTCTCAGCTGCATTTCCTTAGACAATGACTTCCTTGAGACTAGTACATAAGTACCTTTTTGTGTAATGAAGTGCTTCACAACTTAAAAGTGCTTCATACATAAAAAAATAATTATTATATTTAAAGATATAAATAGGGGCAGGCATTTTTCGCGAAAATATCTGAACGTCTACTAGACTGCAACAAGGTATACCCGCACCTGTGGTTTCTTCCTTGTGATTGGCGGCCGTCTGCGAGAGAAGTCGTTGCCTTGTTTGACTCGAGCCACTCAGGACGCGTTTACTTCCGCACTGAATCACTGTGGATTGGTGTTGTTACAATCGCTATGTACCTGGGAGGAACTCACCCAATCACGAAACACAGACGGTGCTACAGTGTGTTAACTTTCATCTAGTCTCGAAATCTTTCCGCGAAATCTGCATGCCCCTAGATATAAATGTGGTTGTGTGGTGGTGTGCACGTACAGAAGCACCGAGCGAGGGTGCCCGAGAACTGTGGTGCTGTCCGCAGGTGTGCATCGTGCGCAAGAAGGACTCGAAGCAGATGTACGCCATGAAGTACATGAACAAGCACCAGTGCGTGCAGCGCAGCGCCCTGAGGAACGTGCTGCGCGAGGTGGACATCCTGGCGGGGTTGGAGCACCCCTACCTCGTCAACCTGTGGTTCTCCTTCCAAGGTCGGCGGCACCCTTCAGTACCCTGCGGTACACCCATTGGCGTAGCTGTGTTCATAAAGTTGGGGGGGGGGGGGGGGACAAATAATGATTTTGATGTCATGTAAACCCATTCCCCTCTTACTAAGACGGGGGGTCCGGGGGTCCTCCACTGGGAAATTTTTATTTTGAAAGTGCAAAATAGCGCTTTTTAAGCAGTTTTTGTACCTAACCATTGGATACATCGATGATAAAATTATTATTGTTTCCTTAAGATAAAATTTGAGAGTGAAGAAATTACAAATAAAGTTGGGCAGAATAATATTGTAAAATAAAAATATCACGGTCTAGAAAGTTGGGCGGGACAGTCCCCTCCACCCAAAAAGTTCAGGGGGACACGTCCCCCCTGTCCCCTCCCGGTTCCTACGCCCCTGGGTATACCATGCAGTCCTGCAGGGATGAGAGTCTGGGAAGCCTTCTTTTCACAGACGAGAGAGCCAAACGCTCGATCGTGCATCTTCGTTTTTTTTTTTTGGTTCATTGTAAATAAATATGGCGGTGTTGATAAAAGGAAATACCATAAACAAGGCAACGGTATTTATTTGTACACCGCCATATTTTTCTTTGGCCGTGTGTCCGTGAATGTTTGTTTTGGACAACTCGTGATAACTAATGGTCAATTAGGTTAAGTTAGCTACATTAAAGATACTGTAAAATCATGTAAACGGTTTTCTATAGCGCTGGATAGCTACATATTAAAAAGTTATTTGCTAAGCAACCACAAAATGATTTTACAATATTTTTATTGTTGCTCTACTTACCTAATATAACCAACCATCCACAATGTTTGAAAGTATTTATAATGTAGCTAACCTATCCTAATCGACCGCAAAATTTAATTCCACACCGGTTTATACAATGAGATAGAACGGCGTATGACGTATGCGTAAGCTACATCCCAAATAAGTACACCTGTTGTGGTACGGAAAAAAAAAGCGATCATGAACTTCGGGGAACTTCGGGTGTGGCTCTCTCGTCTGTGAAATGAAGGCTTCCCATGAGAGTCTGGCCTTACACCGACCGGCCGTACCTCATTTCACTTCGGCAAGCTTCGGTGCTGTTCGGGTTGCGGCTGTGGCTTTCACCCCTGTGAGCTGTGGGCTGTCTCCTCCAAACTAGCACTTCTCTCCCCCCCCCCCCCCCTCACCCACGGAGTGTGCACCGCCAAACTTCGCAGAGGGCGCCGCAACCATCTGCAGTTTTCAATTTTCAATTTAATTAAACCATTTCGTATAGTTTCTAAATTATTATTTCTGTGCCTCGACCTTTCCTGCCACATCATGTGAAACAGCTTCATTGATAAATATGTCAAAATTTAACTTAAGTATTATGCAAATTAATTAAAATTCAATTTAGACAATTACAGTGTGTGTAGCTAAGTGCTATAAAATAGGTTTAAAAAATTTTTTTCAGACGAACCTCTTATTTTTGAAGTGAAACTTCTTTGGGCGCGATGGGAGTAAAAATTTCAAAGCCTAATTTTATTATAACGTTTTCGGGAAACATTGTTGTGAAACGATTTCTGACGCTAATAGGTTGCGGACGGTACAGAGAACTGGTCGGAACCCGCGGGATCCACGTGGCGGCGTGCGGCTCAGGTTGAACCCCGCCATGCTGCAGGGATAGGCGTGTCGCGGTAGTAGGGACCCGCCTGCTCCTGACACCACTTTACTTGGGCAGTTCATTCTTTCGATGGCAGAACATTATCAATGCATTGTAGTATGTCTATGTAGCCTAAAGGCAGAATCTGTTGCACTATAACTCAATGATAAGGTGATATTTGCAGCACTACAAAATCAGTCTATTAGAATGCTCGGTCGCATCTAAACTGTACATAATATAAAATAAAATTAACAACTAATGTATTATAATCAATCCTATCTTTGATATGTACCTACTAAGCAAATTTTCTTTATGGTGTGAGAGTTTCAACAGTGAGTATATTTATTGTTAATTATTAATCAATATTGATCGATCAATAATTATTGAAATCGTAAGCCGTTTTTTTAAGTGAGTGATAATTTTGTTTATTCATGTTTATTTAGAAATTTTTCTTCTCTCTCTCTCTTTTCTCTTTCTGCCGTTTTACACCTTACGATATACTTAAGAGTCGAGGTTAGAATTTCCAAAGAACTTGCACTCCTATAACGTGTACCTACTGAGTTACAAGCGCTCTTTTTTTATGGGGGAACCCCTGCTCTAACGTTTGGGGTGCAATGTAAATTAAATCTAGTTTAACCTTGTATATGTAATTTTAGTACTTGTTATTATTTATAATATTATACTATTAAGATTTAAACTTTTAAATGAAAATATATTATATAGGTACTCCTATTTGTTGAAAATCGGCCCTTGGTTGAACTGTACGTTAATAAACAAATAAGTGAAATTAAAAAAAAAAAAATCCTAAATATAATTTTTAATTTTTTTGTTTCAATTAAAATGTGAATTTGCTTATGATTTAAAATATATACAATCTTTAATTGAATAAAAATTGAAATATAATTTTAATTAGTATTTATTTAATGGTATGGAGAACCTTAAAGTCAAATTTATATTTCAATCCTGATAAGGAATTATTTAGATTAAAAATCGCATTATATGCGGGATTTGAATCAACTGTTAGCATGTATCTTTTGTTGTGACACAAATAATTTTGTACTAAACCAGTAATAAATAAATAAAGAATCTGGTTTTTAAATAATCATAGAAACATTAAACTTTTTCGGAGTTTAGAAAAGCTGTTTTTTTATGAAGGATCTACTTGAAATAAGACTTTTAAGACATGCGAACGTTCAATTAAAAACCGTATGACACACGTCTACAAATTTTTATTTTATGTTGGGATCTAATTATAAATTTTCCTTTACGTTTAATAAACACTTGTTAAATTGGCTAATTTTATCATAAAATTATATCTATTGATGTTTTATATATTTTTTGTATCGTATTTGCAAACACGAAATTATTGAAGCAAAATAATTACTAAGGATACTCCTCCCTTAAACAGGAACACTCCTTGCCATTGAGGATTTGGTAAATTTTTTTTACTATAACTCATCAACTGCGTGCAGTCTGCGGCCGTGTCAGCAAAGTAAAATGCCTCCATCTTCTCCTGTGTCTCTACCATTCCTCTTCCTTCACTCTGTTCCATTCTTCTCGTCTCTCAAGCACTTCTTTAAGGCAATCTTCCAGTCAGGATGGTATTTGTGTAAGTGAGGCGGGATGATAAGTGCGACGCCAGCTGATTCTTCTCACAAGATGGACACTATTTCAATAAATTTACTTTGTGATAATCAAGTTCAAAGCCGAGGTTTAGTAATTTTTTTTCAATTCTTTTCCTCTTTTATCGGTGCCGTATAATTATATAGTGTAAAATTTCGGCCTGCTAATCAAATGATTACATATTCAAACGTAGCTGCTCCGGCAGCAAATTCTAACGGCGGTTGCAGAAACTACGTGCGATTCGATTCAAGGTATGTAGTTGAAAATACAATTTGCGAGTGTGTCTGTTTATCACGCCCGGCATTACTTTAAAAAGATCCTACGTTTGATTTCGTGTCCCGAGTTTTCGTATTATAATTGTGTTTGCAGCACGAGAACACGTGAATTTGTTCGTTGCCGAGTTTAGATGTTCACACATCTCTGGCGGGTACTGGTTACTGTACGGAATTAAATGACATTTGAAATTGTTTTAAAGATACCTATGTGCTGTTACTATTTTCATAATGCACAGAAAGTTATGACTTATTTTAATGATATTATTATTTATGAAAACTTATTATATTGACTGTTATTATTATTATGAAATTTTATTATTTAATTTGTATATTGTTCGCCCGCAAAAGTTATTTAAATATATTTTTTTATTAATTATGTATATCTACGAGAGCTATGCTCTATGACCTGAAATGGACTTATATGGACAGCCAATTGAGTATACCCCTCTAAGGACTAATGAACTTAACGAATAAACGATGATTTTATTCGGGGTATTACTTAAAGAAATTTTCATTGTTGGAAATTTTCGTTTTAAATTTACCGCATTTTTGTGTTTTCAATTGTATTAATGAGTGTTATTTACGGTATTTATATTGTAAATTACGCTAACCGATTTTGGTTTCGGCCAATGAGAGGCCGTGTTTTAGATGTGAGGCGTCTAGAACGTCTTAATTAATAAGTTTGGTTGTATGAAGGCGTCTGATGCCGACGCAAAGGCGCGAGGCCTATTTTAAATTTGAAATATAGCTAGCTAGATTATGCCATCCGACACTCAGGATGAGCTTAAACGACGTATAAATAAATAATATGTAAGTTTATAAGGGCATATTCTGACGGATATGTTATTAGGAGTGAAAATCTGTGAGTAAAGATCTTGCATTTTGTATCGCCCATAGACATACCCTGCTGTATGTAATTTCTTCGTGAATCACTTCGATTTGACTACAAACTGATTAGTTTTCACGTAAAAGGTGTCAATTATCCTGAACTACGTCATGAATTGTTATTTCCAAGATTTAAATTATTATTTTATTTTGTGATACCCAGAGGTGAAATGGGAGTACAAGTTTCGTGTCTCTACCATATAAACTGAGTTAAGCCAAGGCAAATACGAACCCAAATATAAACATAAATAGTAATCATACTAATTAATTGTGCTATGATTTCAAACATTTTTTCTGTTATGTAAGAATGCGTCCGTAAAAATATCATTTGATTGATTTTCTAAACTTACACTAACGAACTTTTGTGAACGATTCATGTGTGCTACGTATTTTCCTGATGTTTTAATTTACATAAGTACATATCCACGAGTCATGTTCAGTATCGTTAGGATTGTTTTTCTGTGATTTTTTTATCTAATTATATTAATGTTGATTTTTATCTCTACACCTATGTTAGTTGTCCCTGATGAATAGCCATTTTATTCTTAATAATAAAAACCTGAATTTTATCCCTATGTGTTGATATATGTTACCTAGCTACCTGTGTCCAAGAGTGTGTGTTTTATGATAAATAACATTTTATGCATGTTTCTAAGGGTCAGAGTACAAGAGCATAACAGTACCATTGACACATATATATATGTATATATATATATTTTGAAAAATAGTGACAGCCAGTGTATATCGTCCCGACAACACACACACAACAAAAGGGTCTATATATAAATAAACGAGTACTATTAATGGTACTGGCACCAGCAGTAAGAACACACCGAAGAAGTTTAGCAGCAGTATAGTATAGAAAGTGGCGCACATAAACGTGGGGCCCGAGTGTGTTGACATTGAGTTGTCACACCTTATTTAAAGTTGTCATTTGATCCTGCATAGTATATCTAATCCATTATAATAACATGGCACACAACCACCCCACATACTCGCTCAGGAGTAGGCGTGACAGTATGTGTGAAGACTGCGATAACACAGGGAATTCAGGAAGTGACACGGCGACATCATCAGCAGGGGGTTCACCAGGGAACACTTGTGTGGAGGGGCCTAGTGATCACTCTACCACCGTGACTGAGAGGTTAGGGCGGCCCATGTCACCAGCAACAGGGGAGCAGGAGGAAAAGGAGGCCACTGTCCCTAACATAACACCATTGCCAGATAATACTGCTACATCACCTGTGACACTGGAAGCACTCATGCAGTTATTACGGCAGAATAATACTCAAATGGAGCAGCATAATGCATCCCTAAATGCGAAATTAGAACAGAACAATACTCAAATGGGGCGGCTTACGGCTGAGTTGGGAGCGCTGAGGGATCAGACCAACTCAGGATTAAAGAGCCTGGAACACAGCATTGAGGTTAGGCTGGCCCAGCAACACGAACAGGTCCAGCAGATATCTGAGCAGGTATCGCAGAACAGTAGTCGTGTGGACAGTCTGGAGACTCATGTAACATCCATACGAAACATGATCTCAAATGAACACCAGGGACAAGCTAGTGCTAGGGAGGAGGTGCGAGGACATCTCCAGCATCTCGAACATAGACTGGAGGACATGGAGGTGGCTAATGCCACACTACGAGATAGAATCGAGCACCTTAGTGTACACCCCAGTCCCAGGAGTGAGTCAGCTGACTGCCAAGCTCATGTACCGTCACACACAGCCCCTGTGTCAACTGTACCGACTGCTCCAGTAGACAGGCAACCGTACCCCAGTGAGATGTACACAATTCCACTGCTACCCATCCACAATCATCCTACCGTTCAAATGGATCTGCCCAGAGAAACCCCTGTATTGAGCCCATCCAACATTGATGCGGCCACGCTCATGCACCATCCAGCTAAGCATTGGGCAGAAGCTATGCCCACGTTTGCTGGCAGAGCTACAGAGAACCCCATCCGTTTTCTGAAAAGATTTGAGGAATACACCTCAACCTTTCATTTGAGGGATACAGAGATACTGAAGTGTCTCAACAGCGCCCTGAAAGGACCGGCATTTTACTGGTGGGAGATGCTGAGTGCATCAACACATAGTTACGCCCAGTTCCAGTCCCTGTTCCACAACCAGTATTGGAACATCCGAATACAGAGTCACCTCCGTGCACAGCTTCACACGGAGAAGTATGACCCAAGGAAGTGCGCGTCCTTGGAAGCGCATCTATCAGCAATGTTTGAGAAGACACGCTACTTGGATCAGCCCATGACGGATGATGAATTCATCGCGGCCATCCTCACGCAGCTCCCACTCAAGTATCAGAAGCAGTTATCAGGCCTGCCGTACCGTGATGTGACAGAGTTTCGCGAGCGCCTTCTCAATTATGATAAACTTGAGAAAATGGACAGAGCACCCAATACCAAGGAGGAGAGTGAGAGGGTACCACAGCCCCACCGACAACAGCCCGTCCACAACTACTAGCAGAATCGCGAGGGAAAACCCAAGGAGCTCAGACAGGCAGCGGTAAACACAATGAACTGGCAGCCAAGAGGAGGAGGACCTAGCCGGAACGATCAATACCAGACAGGCTACAGGAAGACCCCCTATTACAAGAGAAAGACGTGGTGGTCCAACTCCAGGAATTACCACAGCGATGACGAAGCAAACCACCACCGGAGGCAGGGGGACTACCGAGACAGCAAGCGAAGATCCTTCTCGCCAGAGTCACGGCCACCCAGGGAGTCAGCAGACCGCCGCCGGAGAGCATCGTCAGAAGACGAGCTGGAGTACTGCAAGAAGTACCGCCGTACCGACGAGCCCCGCTACAATGGCAAACCTGAGGACTACCACCCGCCATACCACTATGCCCCCAGGACTCACGAGACGAGTGGCGGCCATGCCCAGAACAGCCACCTCTCGTACAACCGGAACACACAGATGACAACATTCCCACCACCATTTGCTGCACCGTCTACATCTCAGCAGACGACGTACTACAACCAGGGACCAGCAAATCAGTTGGCAGCAGAATTCAAAGCTGCTGTGTCTGAAGCAGCAGGGAACCGACAGTGGAATCGTCAAGAAGGAGCCAGATCACCAGCTCCAGGTGGACGTGCCAACACTGGCACATTAAACTATTAAGGATCTCTGTATGATCAACCCTGAATTCATACCCTACTGTGACAAGGAGCCCGAAAGGACAAGACTACCCACAGGAGAAGAAGTGGAAGCATTCGTAAGAATGAAGCTCACAGCAGAAGCTGATGTACGAAGAAGAAGGAAACCAGCATCCAAATTGTCTAAATTTAATATCGGCGACCTTGTGCTCAAGAAAACATCTCCTGTCAGCAAGGCATGGGAGAATGTCACCAGGAAATTATTTCTGCTTTTCGACGGACCATATGTCATAACTGACATAGTTCAAGAGAACTGTTATGCTCTGGAAGAACCATCTACAGGCCGACCAGTAGGCCGGTATAATATTTCGCAGTTGAGAGCCTACAAGAAACCTGTGTCCCAGTGAACAAGTTCGACACAAGCTAGTGAAACACCTATATAGTACGAGTATAGGTACTATAACAGCTGAGCGCAATCGGAATGTCTAGGTCAGAGCCAGGACCTGACCAGTATAAATGTGAAAGGTATTAAATGGTTACTGTGTAATTTGATACGCCATGTGAGGCGTATTGCAACCACTGACAGGTACCTAATGTGTAGCGGAAGTGTGATACCCGCTTGGTACATTATCGTCGCGTCGATGCGGAAGTGCAATTCCCGCTTATTATTGCCTGTAGTGAGGTGAAGTGAAATGCCACCCACACAGATGTAATGAATCTTCGAATTTAATAGTGTATTATGTGTATAATATTGTTTGTCAGTTGGTCTGCGTTATTCTTCGTGTGAGTATAAGTTCACTAACAGTAATACCTGAATCTATGTAATGAGATGCGCCTATCTGTAAGTACTATCATACTAACTAGCAAAAAGAAATGTCAAGCTTGTGTGTTGTCGACTAACTTGTGTGAGAGAAGTATGGCCTAGCTGTGTAAACATGGGTGAGCACTGTTCTACAAAGCATCTAAGAAGCACATGAACACTTTGCAACTACTAGCATAATAATAATAAGGTTACCTTGAATTACTGATGTGGTTACTCCAATTTTTCCGAAGCACAACACTTCACTTAATTTACTAAGAATCGCGGAGATTTATCATTTTCTGTTATTAAACACTGCTGGAGGAGAAAATAATATTTTTTTTTTTTTGCAAATTTTATACTTTTGTTTTACACAAATTCTATGATTGAAGTAGGGCTTTGCAAATGATCTCATAGGGTTGCATTCTGCCCTGAATGCAGAGTAGAAAAGTATGCATTCCTTTCGCATACAAATCCACTCAGTATTAGAAAGCTATTTCTTTAAATTAACTTGATTTGGTTATTTTAAATAATGATATTTATGAAATGATAACGAGATATATACGAACGACTGTGTCATTTATTGTGAAAAAAAAAAAAAAACTATACAAAAGATTTTAATTTCATTCAACGTGGAACTTGAGATTTTGTTTGTTTATGTTTGTAATCGTCGAGTAGGCGAATATGATGTCAAACGAAGACCTGAAAAACTCAATGTCTAACAACTATGTCGCGGACTTAGTACACTGTTGCAGTAAATGTCAGCAGGCTGTATTATAAACAAGTACTAAGTTACTGCAAAATTGAGCCAGCCAGAAAAGAAAAAAAAAATTTTTTTGCAAGCTATCATGAAAGCATTTTTTTTTTGTTTCACATAGCTTTGTCAGGATAGAATTATCCTTTGCATTGAGATCATGAATCTCAAGTGATTTTAACAAGAAACAATTCCTATCAGAGAAATTTCTGAATGATATGAATACACAGTCAGGATCCTGCGAAGCCCGCATCGGATGCCTGAAAACGAAACTAATGGTTGAGATGAGAGGGAGACTGCTATACACTTTCCAAACAGCTGTTTGCGTTATGAGAACCCAGCTGATTACAGAAAAATAAATACTACCTTGCGAGAAATGGTAGAAATAAAAGTTCACCTGACACTCGAGTAAAATAAAAGAAAGAAAAAAAGAGGCCACCTTCGCCGAGCGATAAGCTGCGATAAAAGAGAGATAAAAGAGAAGGAAACACTGTGCGTTCCCTTTCCAAGCACAAGTTACACATGATGCGTGTACTTAAACGAAATCAAAACTATTGTTGATTTGTTTGCTAACATAAACAAATGCTTTTAATTATGAAATATATGAAATGTTCCTTGAAGTGATATTGTAAATATGATGTTATCTATATTATATGAGATGTTAGTGAGAATTATTAATTTTATCAATTGTTGATATTATGAAGTTATGAAAGATTGTGAGATGATGCTTATGGAAATGTACGAGATGCATAATGAAATTGTACATAGAATAAAACAGGTACAACCTGAAGGCATAAGGATGCCTAACAATGATGTACACAAACCCTTTCATTAACATGAAAATCAGTTTAGTTAAAGTTATGCTTGAATGTTATCTAGCTAATGATACCTATTGTTAAGATGTAACAATTTCACTTTGAAAGTTATTGAATGGTTAGCCTAAATTACTATATTATTATTTAATATCTGATGTTATTTGATCCCATTAGTTACTATTTGTTTTAATAGAGTTAGTTTATACTGAACTGGCTTGTGGATAGGCTACGTTAAGCACAGAAGATGTCTTAGCCTGCCGACATTCGTGCGTTACAAGTGCACGATTCACACATGAGTGAAGAGTTTTAAAACTGTTTAATGACCGGGATACTTGTTAGTTAAAATGTACACAATACGGTTCGCAACGGCTGTGTACCTATCAGTGATGGGACCCGACGAGTGCGTCCTTGTGAGATGGCGGTTCCGCCGACACGAGCAGCACCGCAGACGTCCCGACGCCGCCTCTCACGTGTTCGTGGGGTAGGGCGGCAGCTGCAGCCGCAGTTCGCCGCGGAGCTAGGAGCCGTGGTGTCCGGTGCTGCGAGCCGCCACACGCCAAACCCGCCGACGTCTGGTGTGGAGCAGGTGTTGGTGTTGGCCGCTTTGAGGTCGGGCGCTGTCCCGATGCCTCCTCAGCCGCCGCCGGGGATGTCGTTTGCACCGCGGGTGGACGTTGATCCACTGCCGTGACGTGTCCTGGAGAACGTCACATTGTTGACTCACATGTACATACACCCGCTACAGCCATATGAGATTGCTACTTACAGTAAGTATGTCCCCCCACGTCCCTCTCAACAGGAGCGGCTCAAGGGAGTAGACGTCGTCGGAGAGCTGTAGCAGGTCCAGCAGAGAAGATTTTGCGCGGGAAAACCCGTGGACCATTCGAGCGCAGGTCTGCTAGCGGCGACGACCCGATGCAAAGTGATTAAAATTGCGCGAATTGTCTGGTGTAACGGGCGAAAAGACGATAGAAAAAAAAATAAAAAGGAGGAGAAGAAGGAGCTCGGTCGCTCCAAGTTTTTTTTTATGTGTGGTGCGCGCGCCGCTAGGCGACAAGGCTATTCGTTGTACACAGTGCGAGAGAGACGGTAAACTGCCAATCACATTGTACTGTTTTGAACAGGTCAACGATTGCAGTTCAATATGATTGACAAGGGCGGCAATTCTGTGCTGTTACTATTTTCATAATGCACAGAAAGTTATGACTTATTTTAATGATATTATTATTTATGAAAACTTATTATATTGACTGTTATTATTATTATGAAATTTTATTATTTAATTTGTATATTGTTCGCCCGCAAAAGTTATTTAAATATATTTTTTATTAATTATGTATATCTACGAGAGCTATGCTCTATGACCTGAAATGGACTTATATGGACAGCCAATTGAGTATACCCCTCTAAGGACTAATGAACTTAACGAATAAACGATGATTTTATTCGGGGTATTACTTAAAGAAATTTTCATTGTTGGAAATTTTCGTTTTAAATTTACCGCATTTTTGTGTTTTCAATTGTATTAATGAGTGTTATTTACGGTATTTATATTGTAAATTACGCTAACCGATTTTGGTTTCGGCCAATGAGAGGCCGTGTTTTAGATGTGAGGCGTCTAGAACGTCTTAATTAATAAGTTTGGTTGTATGAAGGCGTCTGATGCCGACGCAAAGGCGCGAGGCCTATTTTAAATTTGAAATATAGCTAGCTAGATTATGCCATCCGACACTCAGGATGAGCTTAAACGACGTATAAATAAATAATATGTAAGTTTATAAGGACATATTCTGACGGATATGTTATTAGGAGTGAAAATCTGTGAGTAAAGATCTTGCATTTTGTATCGCCCATAGACATACCCTGCTGTATGTAATTTCTTCGTGAATCACTTCGATTTGACTACAAACTGATTAGTTTTCACGTAAAAGGTGTCAATTATCCTGAACTACGTCATGAATTGTTATTTCCAAGATTTAAATTATTATTTTATTTTGTGATACCCAGAGGTGAAATGGGAGTACAAGTTTCGTGTCTCTACCATATAAACTGAGTTAAGCCAAGGCAAATACGAACCCAAATATAAACATAAATAGTAATCATACTAATTAATTGTGCTATGATTTCAAACATTTTTTCTGTTATGTAAGAATGCGTCCGTAAAAATATCATTTGATTGATTTTCTAAACTTACACTAACGAACTTTTGTGAACGATTCATGTGTGCTACGTATTTTCCTGATGTTTTAATTTACATAAGTACATATCCACGAGTCATGTTCAGTATCGTTAGGATTGTTTTTCTGTGATTTTTTTATCTAATTATATTAATGTTGATTTTTATCTCTACACCTATGTTAGTTGTCCCTGATGAATAGCCATTTTATTCTTAATAATAAAAACCTGAATTTTATCCCTATGTGTTGATATATGTTACCTAGCTACCTGTGTCCAAGAGTGTGTGTTTTATGATAAATAACATTTTATGCATGTTTCTAAGGGTCAGAGTACAAGAGCATAACAGTACCATTGACACATATATATATGTATATATATATATTTTGAAAAATAGTGACAGCCAGTGTATATCGTCCCGACAACACACACACAACAAAAGGGTCTATATATAAATAAACGAGTACTATTAATGGTACTGGCACCAGCAGTAAGAACACACCGAAGAAGTTTAGCAGCAGTATAGTATACCTAATATTAATTCACATTTGTCTGTCCCTCTGATTCATTTCAAAAGTTATAGCTGATCATTTAAAAGTGAAGAAGTTGGTCGTTACTGATTGTACAGCTTCGTGGGTAAAGAGCGTGTAACCGGCGCTCGCATGATATATCCTCCGCTCTATTAGTAGAGACCGGAAAAATTCGCAGATTAACTTAGCGATAGTCTGAAATAATTCATGTACACATACCTTTAAGCTGCTCTTGCTATTGGCTCACTGTTCGTCTGGGCGTACTCCGGGCCAGTGAGAAACCCTCAACCAGAGAAGTGACGAATCACGGGGCAATACCAGTTGAGACGACTCACCAAGTCAGCAGCCGACGAACCGGCGATATTTGCCCGAGTGTACAGAGGACCGTGTATAGACTATCCTGGAGGTCATCGAAAGCGCGAATTTTTCAGGTCCCTACACAAAGAAAAAGGTTTGTTTGAACTAAACAAATATCTGTTTATATATGGCGAAATAAATATTTACTTGGTGGAACAAAATATTTTTTTTTCCTAAACCAAACACGGTAAGTAACAAAAATGATTGGTTACACCTGACCAAATATTTATTTGAGTTGACAAAATCTTTTTGTTGGGTCAACAGAATCTTTCCTACAGCAAAATATTTGTTTGAATTAACAAAATGTATTTGTTTCGCCATGTGCAAACAAATGTTTTGTTGAGGCAAACATACCTTTCTCTCGGTGTATCTATTAGTAGAGACCCGAAAAATTCGCGGGTTCATTTCGTGTTATGCTAAAATTCAAACAATTATACCTTAGTGCTGCTTCTGCCATTGGTTCACTGTTGATCTGGAGGACTGAGGGCCAATGAGAGACCCTCACTCGTAGAAGTGTCGAATCACAGGCCACCCAGTCGAGACGACTCACAAGTCAACAGCCAATGAACAGTTTGCATTTGCCCGAGTGTGTAGAGGATATTGGAGTCTATCCTGGAGGTCATTGAACCCGCGAATTTTCCGGGTCTCTATTAGGTCCTCAGGACTTGCCCTCGCCTCGCTGTCTGACCCTCTGACCTCCGCGGAACCGGACCGCGAGGGTTTTGGGGTCGACGGTGGGGAGGGTGGTAGGGGGGTGGTCGGTGGCCCCAGGAATAGCCGGTCCGGCGTCCAGGAGGCGGGTTTACGGGCGGCAGTCGGAGATCCGCGCGACCCCTTCACGCGGCACGCCGCGCCGTCCGAAAGCAAACACTCGCTCGCGTTCTCGCGGTCATTACTGTGCCCTTTAGTGCCTCCCTTCCCCCCTTCACCCTTCCTTCCTTCCTTCCGTTTTTAACGCTCCTCTGCCGGACAATAAACACGGCGCGCGCGCGGCGCAGATACCAAGTTTCGGTCCCGAACTTTTTTCAAACAAACGTAAAAAAAACATAAAGTTTGTAACAGAGCACGAGGTTGCAGTTGGCGGAGCCAGTTCCCCATTTTAGGGACAGCGGACATCCTGTTTTTTTTTTTTTTTTTTTTAATATGTGAATAGTTCTATGTATTGAAAATCTAATAGTCCCTGAAAAGACTATCCCGTCGCATTTCTGATGTATTTAAAAGTCATTACAAAAACCATGGGTTTGCCTGAATTTTGAAGGTGATTAAGTTAAAAAAAAAAAAAAAGAGCAAGTCTTTCAGTACCTACTCGCTAGTGATGTGTAACATCTATCTTTGAGCAAATTCACGTGCTCTCATAGTGCGAAACTCGGACACGAAATTTTAACGTAGAATTCGTTAAAATAATGGCGAGCGTTGATAAATATACGCAAATTTGTGTTTTCAACTGCATTTCTGATCACGAAACACACGTAGGTTCTGCACCCGCCTCTGGAATTCGCTGCCGGAGTAGCTACGTGACTATTGAATAATTTTATTTGCACACCGAAATTTTAAATTATGTAATGAATCGGCTACGAGAAAAACCCGAAAACTTTTTGAAAAAAACACTAAATCTCAGCTTTGGACCTGATATTCGACAAGGATTTTTTTTAAAATACTCCCATTTTGCTAAAATTAATCAAACCGTTAATGCTATAAAGTTTCCCTTGTCTTTGTAAACATTGGTTCGCACCATCTTTCACAGATGGCAGCACCGTAGTTGTTACGTATTTCCGTTCCTTGACTTCCGTCGCATTCTCAAAATTACTCTTGCCAAATAGCCATATACCAAGAGCTAAGATGTTACACATCAAAAATATGAAATAATAGATTTTGACTAAAAATAATTGAACCTATTTCTAAGTTGAGGCGTAAATTAAAATAGATTCTTTTTGTTATCACGCCAGCCAAAAAGGGGGAGGGGCCTATCGCCCATCTCATAGGATCGCCAGAGCACAGTTAATGTACTGTTGTTTTTTTTTTAATAGTTTCGCTGAGATAACTCAGCAGAGAAAATACTACAGAAGAGTTTTATAATAGATTTACATGACAAAGCAATAACCATTATTTAACTTTGGCAACATTCCAAGCCACAGTTAGTTAATAACAGATGTGTATGTTGCAAGAACAGTTACACAGAATGTTCGTTCGTAAAGTGCGGGGAGTAATTAAATGGGTGGGAGGAAATGCCAGAAGGCCTGAAGGCAATAAAATGTAAATTTATTTATGATTGATATGGTTGTCGGCCCTCGTTACTGCTAATATAACGAGTGCCCGTGTTCCCCCCTTCGCTGAGCGGTGGATTTAATTTAGATAATAAAAAAAATTATAATAAAACATCTGCTACCAAATTTTAATCGTAATCTCGTCCAAAACCGCGGTGTCGAGCGAAACAGTCTAACAGTAGCGTGACAACTACAGCAATAAAGGCAGAGCGCTGCGTATTAGTACTATGGTTGAGATGAAAATCAACGTCAAAGCCAACATTTTACATACGGCATGAAAATCCACATAGTTTTATAGAACGTTTTACATTACCAAAAATAAATATGCCAATTAACTGGGAGAATAAAACAACGGGCATAACTTATTATAACATATTACAATCTTGAATAAGCCATAAATATTATTAAAAAATAATTGATAAAAGTTGTTAACAGTCTTAAAAATTAGGCGTTGCAACAACCTTAAGGAAAAGTAACGACGTGTCAAAGTTTCATTTCACTACAGTCTGGCTGGGTCGACTCAAACAATCTAGTTCACGCAATTTTATATCACCGTAGTTTCTTCTGCAATATCGCCAGGTCATATCCTGATATTGTGCGTGCGCTCAAAACAGTCGGGCGTGAAGTAGCACGAAGTGGATGCACAACACCCCAGTTCTCTGCTGCGTATATTGGCCATAAATTAATTACGTGTAGTTTAACATGAAACGTTTAATTGATTCCGATGTTTACACACCAAATAGCGCCAGTTGATGCTCATAAACTGAGCACGGCAAATAAATACTTGAATTAAAATTAGGGTTCACGTAAACAGTATTCATGGCCAGTTGCACCAAGAGAGTTCAGGCGTGATCTCGAGTCATTAGCAGGTTTGATCATCCACATTTTCTGTTGCGCCATTGTGTTGTGAGTGCTGAGCGAAGACCATCGGAAATTCGATTTTGAACCGACTCTCGGATCGGTTCGTAGCAATGGTCTCGGATCTACACAGCACGAGCAGACATGTTCGTCATTTTCATAGTTTTTATGAAAGTTAATTTAATCAGAAGTAAACATTAGAGTATTATTTACAAAATTTCACATAATATATAATTTAAGCATAAAGAATTTTACATATTTTTAGTGTTACAACATCTCACGAGAAATACCCACATTTTAAATGTTTGAAATGAATGTTATTTCATTTTCATGTTTTGATATTTTATTTCGTCATTATTTTTCCATATTATGTATTTAAGAAAAAATGGTGGTCAAAGCAATTAAATGACTGTAGATTTTTTTTAATTGTCCATAAGGCTCATAACAACTCTGTTGGTAAATATAAACACACCCCTACATACATTGTATGTCTTTAAAAATAAATGGTGGTCACAACAACAAAATGACTGTGGATTTGGTGATTTATTCTAACAAAATTTGTGAATTTTTTGGTCTATTAGGGTCATAACAACACTGGTAGTAAATATAAACTCGACCTTACATACACTAACATACTTTAGAAACCTACACCCGATGACGACATCCATCAGATGAAATCAAGATGGTGGTCTCCACTAAACAAGATGGCTGCCTCCAGCAGACTATAATGCATGGGTAGGAGTGGGGAGCTTGATGATGATGGCATCGTAACGAAAAGTGCAGCGCACAGGAGTGAGGAGCTCGATGACGAAGTCATCAAGTTTTTTAATTAAATTTTTATTAATATTTTTTTATTAAATTTTTTCCCGATTTTCTAAGTTAATATTTGAGGATTTTCAAGATGGTGGATGTGACGTCATAATTCGGTGGAATATTCTACAAAACAAAATTGCAGAATTTTCTAGAAAACAAATGGCTGAATCCAAGATGGCCGCCGGAATTGACGTCATCCAAGATGGCCGCCGGAAGTGACGAAATCCAAGATGGCCTCCGTAAGTGACATCATCCAAGGTGGTCGCCAGAAGTGACATACCCAAGATGGCCGCCGGAAGTGACATATTCCAAGATGGCCGCCGCGGATCCCCCGGATCCCGACCCCTAACCCCCTGCCCCAGATCGAACTATAATTACCTACTAAGAATGGTGCAACTGGCCATTAAAGAGGAGTTTTCCGCACAAATTCTGAAAGCTGTTTGCGGTCGTGGGTAATAAATTGGCTTTCAAAATTTCGGTTCGCAAACTGACAAGAGCTTCAGCAAAATTCGCTTCCCCGGGGGCCGAATAAGTCTTTGGGATGACGTGTTGCCTTGTTCAGTGCTGAAGAGACGTCCACCGTCAACGCAGTGCCATGAGCCAAGATTGCAAGCCCAGGTCGCAAACGTGCGCAGGGAGTTTTCAGTCCTTCTCCAAGTCACGCGCCGCCCGGTCACCACGCACGTCCTTCTCCATACTCCAGTCAAGTGCCCAACTCTGATCCCTTGCTCGCGCGCGCGCACACACACAGACACACACACAGACAGACTTGTAGCCCCAGGCCTACAGCTCGACTACCGGGGGGTCTACAAAAAACCTTCCACACTCCACTGTTACAGGAAAGCCAAAAAGACAACGTCGCCCTTCCCTGTTGTGTGGGTGTAGGATCCAGTAACAAACAACAAACTAATAAGGTGGCATGGGAGACTATGGGGCTCGACATCTAACAAAAACTCGTCTTTACTAAAAAAAAATAACCTTTACTAAAAAAATACTTGCATAATTAATTTGTATAAATACTCCTGGTGGCTCCTCACTCGGCAATCTTCGACTCCACCGAAAAACCACGAAGGTGTCAGTCACAATGGTACCAACTCCACAAACTGTCCGTACGTTCAGACCGCACCAACACGGGAAAGTTCGGGAAAAAAATTACCATCTACTATAAATAAACAAATATAGATTAATTAATCATAACAAAAAAATACCGTTACCAAAACATAGGTAAACGGGTGACGCCGTTACCACCCCAGTGGTAACAGACTAACACATGACTAACATACCGGACAGCTCTATATTAACAACACAAGCGAGAGAGTAAAAACAAAAACTCCAATGGAAATAAATGTGGCTGCAAAATATTTTATAGATAAATCGTTAAATTATATATTACATTATCTGTTGCCAAACGATTTACTTCTGTTTAAAAAACTAGAAGCGTTTGATATGCATTTTCCCCCATGATCCTGTATAGTTTTTAAATGCGTTTTAATAAGCGATAAGAAAGTTTGTTTCAATGTAATAATATTGGTACCATGTGTATTAAACAGCTATATTTTTTTCATACGGGGAATACAGTCTGGCATCCGTCGGACTGACGCCAGGTTTTCACACAAAAATCTTGGAGCTGTCCGGTATTAGTCACTAGTGTATTTGATTTAATTTTTTTCCTAGCCTAAGTTAAATCTAAAATGTGAGGGCAGTGCAGAGGTAAGGTGAGGACCTAAGCGTGTCTCAGGCTCAAAGTCTATGCACACTACTCATGCTGGGTTTAAACCATGCGGAGAAAGGTCACGTGCGTCTTGTGCTACAGGGGTTTATTGGCGAGTCATGGCAGCGATTGTCGCCATGGCTGACGCCCCGTTGGTCGCCCTACCTCAAAGCTAGCTAATGTGACCCAGGTTGGACACCAGGGAAAACTCTGTGCCGGGTCGTGCGGGGTATCATTAACATGCATCAAAGCAAGCAGGTCACTACCAGACGAGGGGAAGGGGGGTCCGGGCAAGAAGAGTTGACGGAGCAGCAAAAACCAACCATGCGGGGGGGTTGGGAACGTGCGCATTTTCGGCCCGCATTGAAGTCCGTTGCGCAATCCTGGGTTGCGGTACCGGGGGGCGGGCGACTACACTTTCTGCGCTGTTGCAAATATTCCCTTCCCCTAGCGGCCAGGCCGGCGGGACAGCCTCGATTCTAGCAATATTTGGCTGTCAAGGAGGAGGCCGGGCGGAGCAAGGTCGAGCGGGTGGGAGGCACCATCCGCCCCTCAGTCGGACAAGTGGTCCTTCGAACAAAAGGAGCTCGGACAAGTGGTCATTCGGACAAGTGGACACTCGGACAAATGGTATACACCCATATTTACAGCGGCAGAAGACGGCAAGCCAGGCCCTGTGAGCGGGTAAACCCACTGACTCGCCCGCACAGAGTGCCGCGTGGCACTTCTAGGGACATCGGTGGTCGATACCAGGAGGACACTCTTGCCAGTACACCGGCTCCAACTGCGGGCAGTCCGTCATCTTCCTTCTTCCAGTCAACAGCAAATGCCTTTCGTGCCAGGGTCTTTCAGACCCTCTTGCCAACCCAAAATCCTGCGGATGATCGCGCCATCCGAGGGGCTACCACTGGCCCCAACAGTGGCCCCAGCCTTCAGAGTTCCAACGCTGTTCAGTTCCGTTGCGCAGCTCCGCCAGTTCGTTCTACACTTCGGATGTTTTTTTTTCCTCAGCACGTTGAGCTCCCCTTACAGTGCTTTCGCCGACGAAACTTTCTTCCAGCTGCGCGCCGATCTTCACCCGGGCTGCTTTTCACCGCCGATAGCCGTGGTAACGACTCCATCAGGTCGGCCAGTGGTCCGCGGACTGCTATTAGTAGAAACCCGAAAAATTCGCGGGTTCATTTCGTGTTATGCTAAAATCAAAATAATTATACCTTAGTTCTGCTTCTGTCATTGGTTCACTGTTAATCTGGAGGACTGAGGGCCAATTAGAGACCCTCACTCGTAGAAGCGTCGAATCACAGGCCACCCAGTCGAGACGACTCACAAGTCAGCAGCCAATGAACAGTTGGCATTTGCCCGAGTGTGTACAGGATATTGGAGTCTATCATGGAGGTCATTGAACCAGCGAATTTTCCGGGTCTCTAGCTATTGGTTATTCGCGGTCAACCCAGCGAGGTCGGTAATCTCGCGGGACGTGGTCGGTATAGCAGATGGCACCGCTGAGTCGCCCTCGGTTAGCCCACAGACCACCCGGACACTGCTAGCCTTCGGTGACCCAGAAGTGTCGCAGCCACAGCCCGAGGGAGAAATGCTTACGTCACTAGAGACGACAGCCGACGTACACACGCCCGCGGCGCTTCGCTACGCGCTTTGAATGTATATACTGTATAGAAGTCGCGAGTGGATAGGATTTACTCTACGTTTTTCATAAGCGTATAATGAGCAGCTTGGGAACTTCACCGCTGCAGTGCGCTGCCGTAACGCCCTGTATCGTCTTAGTTGTTATTTACACGTTAGAGCGCAGCACTGTCGCCCGCTGTCATTCCCTGCACCCCTCATCCATCATTCACTGCAGCTCAACGTCGTTCAACAGGAGGGGGAAGGGGTGTCTGAAGAGTTCGACACTTGTCCGCTAGGGACCACCACAAGTCGATGCCCTAGAGATGGTGGCGATTGCGGCGGTGAATTAACCAACTACCTCAAAACCGTATTAGAATTTTTAACCTGGGCTGGCGACTTCTATACAGTATATATATTCAAAGCTACGCGTGACGCTACTCTCTCTTTCCGCACCCAGCGGCCGCCCCGTCAAACAGCCAATATTTAACGGTAAATATTTTAAATTTAAAAAAAAATGGTCTGTAAAGTCGGTTTACGGACGATAGTTTAACGTGACAACGTCATAACAAAACATTGATGAAATGATTGCATACTTTTATGAATAAAATTGAATCATTATTATTTTAATAATAAAAGAATAAATACTTGAAATTATACTAGTAATCAAATTTAAAATGCAAGAATAATTAACCTTTATTGCCGAAATTGTTGTTGTAATAAGCAATGAAAACCACATTAACTTTTCACTTCACTTTATAAACAGTCGACGAAACAGTTCACGTGTAGATGTAAGTTGTGTGCTGCCGCTGTCTTTCTTCTCCTCGGACGCATAGGCCAATCGAGTGGAAGAGAGATAGATGTGGCGCAAGCGTACAATGAGCGTAACGGGACACAGCGTAACGGAACAATGAGGTAACGGGACACTTTTTCGTGCGTGCAGCCGGCGTTCATCGATTTATTAGACGTCACGTAAATAAAAGTTATAAATAAAAATTATTAAACCTGCGTGAAAATTATAAATAAAAACAACTGCAAAAATGAATAGGTATTATGAATATAAAAGGCATGATAACGGTACAGTTATTTTTTTAATTCAGCAAAAAATATATACTTTGTGGTAAACATGCTGCCAACTTATAAAAAAAATTAAAATTAACAAGTGGCGAAGGGGAACCACACAATCGCACACTGTGCTGCACACCAGACTGCTTACCGCGGAGAATTTAAACGTTAATTGAGTTGCGACTTCAGCCAGTGAAATAGTCCCACTGAAGCCTGCCAAATTCCAATTAGCGCACTACTGTTCGCGACTGTAACTTTGCAGGGTTTCATTTCCGGACATATTATAAATGTTGCTTTAGTTTTAATGTGCAAACATCCTAGCTCTCGGTATACGGCATTTGGTAGAAGTAATTTCGGAAGGTAACGAAGTCGAATGAACGGAAATGCGTAACCACGGTGCTGTGTCGTCTGCATGGAAGTCTGAGAAATTTCGAAAATATGGTGGACCGGCGTGATTCATTCTTGTGTATGTATGTGTGTGTGTGTGTGTATATATATATAAAACCCAAATTTACAATGTAACTTGCATTTAAAGATATCCTTCCTTTATTATATTCTCGTCGCAAGTCAATTATCTTTTTTTTTGACTCTTACATTAATTTCCATGTATTTATTACTCATTTCTTATTTACTAGTCAATTGTTTGCTTAAAAAATTCAGTTTTTTTTCTATATTTTCGCTATTTTGAAAGATATCTTATTTTCCGATCGTGGTAGGTTTTCACACTGAATTGAATATCAGATTGAAGAAAATATTTGTTTGCTTACACCTTGCGCTGAACCGTAAAAAAACCGAAGCGCATCAAATGCACCGACTTTGAGAAAAATTGTATTAAATAAAAATTAGCCTAATCTAACCTTGGTTGGCTTTGGTTCGGTTCGGTTCGGTTCGGTTCGGTGATTACCATCTTGTCAAACTGAGTCATAGTTAGGATTTAAAAAGGTTAAAACTTTTGACAGTAATTTTCCCAAAAAAAAAAAGAATATTTAAATTACATTTATCTTGCTCAACATTAATTTATAGAATTCTACGTTAAATTTCGTGTCCGAGTTTCGTATTACAAATGTATTTGCAACATGAGAACACGTGAATTTGCTCGTTACCGACGTCAGATGTTTACACATTTCTGGTGATATCTGAAAGTCTCGCTCAATTTTTTTTATAACTGTCACATGTTGTAACTGTTCACATGTTGCGTGACACTGACGGCCCAACACGCAGACTTTTCGGAGGTAAGAAGTTAATTCCGAGCCATGCAATTCCAGATTTTAAACCTTTCACTGTATTAAACAGCATTCTAGAGTCAGACTTTTAAGCAGCTACTTTTATCTTGCAAAGCAATCGATAGCCAGTCTGAATTTGAAACTTTAATAATAGAACCCGCCCCGGAGACTGAGGTTTAGCCGCGTCAGAAGTGGAGAGGAGTTTTCCAATGTTTCGGTCGAAATTGCATTCGCCATCGTCAGGGCATCATCAGTCTCCTACTGAGAGTCTTGCCGCCGATCCATCATACTGCCATCCGGGGCACTTTGTGTGTGCGAGGTGTCTATGATGACTCGCTCGGTGCATAGTAAATCAAGATGCACCCCACACAGTTGTTAGAATCAAATGAAACGTTGGACATACCCGGTGCCTAAACCAAATGTAACGTTGTTGTTGATGATTAATAAAAAAAAATAACAAATCTATTACTTTGGTGGTTGGGGGGGGGGGGGAAACTCATTAAACGTACACTCGCTTGGCAATAAAAGGGTACTTTGTAATCAAAACTGTTCACAACCCGGGATCTTAAAATAATAGTCTCCACCCCCTGTACAGGAGGTCTGGAGAGAGAAGGAATTACTTTAAATGAGTTAAAACTTAGTTCTAAAGAAAGTACGTTTATTACGCGAGACCTTAAACTCATACAAAAATTTTGCTAGTCGATGAGAGAAAATCATGAAGTATTATCTTTTACATTTAAACTTGATAAATAAAATCTAGGGCAATCTTAAAATCAGTCTTATTATTTGCTTTACAATTAAGTACTTTAACTTGAATGAACTAAAAGGGGATCATGATTTACAAACGCTTTGATCAACGAGCAGCTAGAGGGTATCAAAATCTTCTACGACGTTAAAACTCATTCTAAGTCCTTAAAGTCAACATAAACATTATTTTAAATTACCTAAGGTCAAAACGTAAAACTATACGTCCAGCATGAGGTCAGCAATATCCGCTGGCTTGTAGTGTAATGCTAAGGAAAGTTACGCGTACCTGTGGTCGGTGGGGGAGGGAAGCTCCCCACCAGTTAGATCGGCTGACAGGCGTGATCTAGTGTCGTTTTTGTGAGCATTGGAGGCTTGTAAGCGTGCAGAAATTGCAAGTGACCTATATTCTAACTCGGTTGTGGCGTGTAAGTGTTAAGCTGTGTGAGCCGCTCCTACGAATACCTCGGAACGCATGAAATGCGTGGGTAGCTAGCCCGCATGAGCATGTCCAGGAAATTCAGGCCGACTCTCGCACAGGCATATCAACGTGTGGTCGTGTTGGTGAACGGAACTAAAATGCATCGGGTTAGTACACTACTGATCGCCCTTGGGACCAAGCTGTTTGCGTTCCAAACTGCTTAGTCATGAAAAGTAGGGCTAAATCAGTTGCTACGTATAGAGACCATCGGGCTGTTGTCCTTCAACACCTGTAACAGAAGAAGTCGTGTTAATGTGGTTGTCAGCTCTGGGTGGTTAGTGATGTCATAATCTGGCTAGGAATGAGCCTTCGTCTTTTTTTATTATTATTTTTTATGAATTTTATAGTTTTATACTTTTTTTGGTTTTATTTATATGAATTTTATTATTACAGTATATTTATACACTTTAAACATGCTCCCTTTGCCCTGTCTTGACAGGCATGCATACTTCTCGGCCTCAAATCCCAGTGGGGCCTTTAAATACTTTCATCCATGAGGTTGATGGTTTCCTCATTGGCTGCAGTATGCCAGCCAAACAGAAGAAAAGAATCCTCGAACTGTCCGATAGCTGCAGCCGATCAGGAAAAACTCACCGCTCAGAGGCAAGAGAATTGAAAGGCAAGAGGGACTGCCAATACCTTCAATAGAAGACAGTTACCCTAACGATGGCAACTGCAATGTCGACCATGATTGTTGCCCAAGTATTCAATTTGGACACGCCTAATACCCACAAGCAAAAAAATACTCAGGAAATTGGCCGTAAAACCCCTACGAGCCTTAATAAAGCCTCCGTGGTTTTTATCGTAAGTTTTAGTGACCAGAGTTTTTAATTACTTCTTGGGTTTTTGGGTTAAGACCACGCTCTGGCAAATAATGATGCACTAGAAGTTTCAGCTTGCCCAGTTGCAACTCGGTTGCAAATGGTCCTATCCTAAATAAATATTTTGCTGCAGCGTGGCAAGCCAAAACGTCGGGCACTTCATTAGTTCCTCATATGTGGCAAGCCAAAACATAGGTCACTTCATTAGTTCCTCATATGTGGCAAGCCAAAACGTCGGGCACTTCATTAGTTCCTCAGATGTGGCAAGCCAAAACATAGGTCACTTCATTAGTTCCTCATATGTGGCAAGCCAAAACGTCGGGCACTTCATTAGTTCCTCATATGTGGCAAGCCAAAACGTCGGGCACTTCATTAGTTCCTCATATGTGGCAAGCCAAAACATAGGTCACTTCATTAGTTCCTCATATGTGGCAAGCCAAAACGTCGGGCACTTCATTAGTTCCTCATATGTGGCAAGCCAAAACATAGGTCACTTCATTAGTTCCTCATATGTGGCAAGCCAAAACGTCGGGCACTTCATTAGTTCCTCATATGTGGCAAGCCAAAACATAGGTCACTTCATTAGTTCCTCATATGTGGCAAGCCAAAACGTCGGGCACTTCATTAGTTCCTCAGGTGTGGTCTTAACAGAAAAACATAGATGTAGTTACCTTCACGGTGTGCTTAGCTCCAAATAGACTGTTTCCGTTGCGTCCTGACGACGGTTTGCTTGGCTCGACGCGGAATCTCGCCGTGTGTCCAGACGAGGAGGACCTGTTCATGGTGTCGGACCTGCTCCTGGGCGGGGACCTGAGGTACCACGTGAAGCAGCAGGTGGCGTTCAGCGAGGACTGCGTGAAGCTGTACGTGGTGGAGCTGGGGCTGGCGCTGGACTACCTGCAGAGCAAGAGGATCGTGCACAGGTCAGCCTCTCACGCACAGTGCGCTTTTACTCATCATTTCAGTACCCATGGGCGTCGCAAGGGTATATATTTTGCGGGGGACTTAAATTGATTTAGTTGTTGAGGAATATCCATCCCCTGGGTGGGGGGGGGGAAGCGGGGGGTCTGGGGGTCCTCCCCCGGAAAATTTTGGGGTTTGAAGGTGCAAAAAGGTGGTTTTTAGGCATTTTTCTTTCCTAAATATTTTAATAATGTTGGTTGCAATATATAATTTATTTAAAATATATATATTTTCAGAGAACAAATTTGTAAAAACATAGTTAACATTATCTGCTGGTGCTATATCCACACAAAATCATTAATTTAAACATCAGGAGAAACCTGAATGTTACACTTAAATGCAGCAGCAGTATTAAGAATATTTCGCACATGTACACAAACAGAAGTAATATAAAGTGATTATATTCACTATCATTATAGTATCTCTCCTCGGTATCGGACCTGATTTTGATTTTACACGAAGATCGAATTAAAAAGTGCTCACATTACCACGATTGGACTAAATGCATCGTGCGCAACATATGGGTTATATCACAGAAATCATATTTTTAATATAACTACGAATCTAAATATATTATTGGAGTGGACGAAATTGAAGACTTTTATTATTTTGGGGGACGTGTCCCACCCCCCCCCCCCCCCCACCCCGTCCCCCCCGGTTTCGACGCCCATACAATACCGAAGAAAATGATCGTAACCTGACAGGCATTGGATTCTCATCCTGGGTCCGAGTTTCCGAGTATGGCCAAGCAGATTTCGGGTTTCCAACCGTTTCGCTCAATCTTTCTAGTCGAACTTGTTCGAATTTCAAGACAGTATCCTCAGCAGTCTTTAAGTTAAAATATTTCAAAGCATGCAGACAAAAATTTTTTTTGACATTAAATGTAGTTTGTATAATTTACTAACAGGAAAAAAATATTTAAAACATTATATTATTTGAATAACACAGATATACTTTGATTTGATTTTTATTGATAATTTTAACAGTTTAAGCTAGTTTTATTTCAGGAACTTAACCCTCCCTCTCTAAAATATGCATTAAAAAATCTTGCCTAAAATGGTTAAATTTGATCTTTCTGTTAATCATCTATGTAGTTCCGGCATGTCCTCTTACGATAGTCTGTGGCACATAGCTTTCACAATTATGCTTCCTTGTTTTAGATAGTAACCCAAGGAATTATTTATTTTTTATTTTATTGTGACACTTCAAATAGTTCCAAAGAAATGGTGTGTGTATGTATATGTATATATAATATGCATACTAGAATCGAATAGCAAGTATCATTACTTCTATTATGATTGTAAAGATTTGAAAAAATTACAAATGATTTGTATATTGATTAATAATTCTCATTCAGTATATAAAAAAAATATTGTGATTGATTTGTAAGTTCGATAATTAAATCTGGTGCAATAACACGTGCAGTTGGGTATTTTCACATGTTTATGTATTATTTTTAATTGGTTTTTAGTTAGTTCAATGTTGTCGGCAACTTGAGAGTAAGTAGCTGAATGAGCATGTTTTCGAGTTAAGTAGTTGGTGACCACTTAATTGTATGTGCTTACTCCTGAACTTTGTTCTATAACCACAGCAAAATTCGTCCTGTAGCAATATTATTTCATTGAAATAATTGAGAGTAGTAACACATCACAAAAATACGTGAAAGTAAAAAAAAAATGTTGCACCTATTCATTTAAAAGAAATAATTTTGCTACAGCGACACAATTCATGGTGGTTGTAGAACACCACTCAATCAAACATAATTAATACGTGCAGCGTGCCTTCATAAATACTTTCACTATTATTTTCAATATAAATGTTGTTCAGCTACAACTTCGATTACGTGTACCAGCCTTGGGAAGTACTTTATGCCCTAAGTCGTGTAGATATTTTCAACTTATTTGGTCGTGATTAATCTGCACGAAGTTTGTCGGTGTGATTAAGAATCATTATGTATATATGTTACATTTTCATCTCTATAAACAGACTATCGACAAAAAATATTGGTTCTGAGGATTTTTTTTTTTTTACTTTTTTCAGCATTACTTTTATTTAAGGGCTATTTCTATAATTTTAACACGATACCTTCCTTGTTCTGCCACAAATATATTCAACCGATATTCACTAAGTGTAATATAATGGATGTTAAATGGCGCGCAATCCTTCGTAATTATCATCTCTAGCACGACTTTTTTACACCCATTATATTACACTAAATAAATATCTGTTAAAAAAAATAGTTGTGGCATAACAGCAAATTCAAGGAATTTGTGGAGTTTAAAAATTTTAGAAATTGCCTTTAAATAATAATATTAACCACGAAAAAAACGAAAAAAAAAAATAAAATAAAATAAAATGGCGTGTGAGACGAGCCTTGAGAAAATAAATTTTCGTTGTAAAAGGGGGGGGGGGATTTTTTTTTCATGAAAAATGTGCACATTCCAAATTAATGGTGACTATCTTAGACTTTGCATAACAAAATGAACATTTTCAATAATATACAAAAATTTAAAAATTTATATTTTAGAGAGAATTGTGAGGTAACCCTAACTACCTGAGCTAGCCCCTTACTACTTGAGCTAGCCCCTAACTACCTAAGCTAGCCACCACAACTAGGACACTCGACTGGAAGCAGCGTCAAAAATTTTCAAAAAATGCAAAATGAAATTCACGCAATTACTTTACTCGCACTTACTCGCTGTTCCAATTGAAAAATGACCGCAAAAATACTACATTACATAAAAAAGTTTTAAAAAATTGTAACCGACTACGGAAAAAAACACTAAAGGGTAAGAAACAAGTTAGGTGCTGTTTGATATCATCGTTTTATTGAGTAAAACAAGTCATTTGCTATGTTAGATGTTCCTATTTATTTAGTTCTATTGAAATCCTCTGTCACTTCCACATTAGTTACATTATAATTCAATTCAAAAGCCGTAGTCGTGCGTTGTCAACTACAAAAAGCAAGCATTTTAGTTTAATATACAAGAATGGTAAATTAAATTATAATGTTATTATATCAAACTGATAGACGATTTTAACTATAACAGATTGATCTTACTTAGTAAGACTATAATAGTAATCAACACCTAACTTGTTTCTTACCTTTTTGTGTTTTTACCGTGTCTGGTTACAGTTTTGAAAAAAAAATTCTCTAGTTAGCTGACACTATTATGCGGCCATTTCGGGGTGTGCTAAACAACTGATAGGTTGTTGAACGAATGAAATAGGTCATTTGAATTCAAGCAGTGGTTATTTATCTTGAATGAGAGTAATTATTTGGTGAAATACAATTATTTGTTACTAAACGACGCTTAAGTGGTGTTAGTGGTGAAATTGGCCCTAAGCGTAGTTAAATTCAAACGGTAAGTTTTAATGCCACCGATATTTTAAACCAGCTGCTACACCAAAAATTAAACATGACAACAATGAGTTTACAATTGAGATTTTGTTTTTTTTCGAAATATAAATGACGTGTATGTAATCTGGAGATATTGTGTTTTGACGAGTGAAAATTTCCTGGCGTATTTCGGTTGGAAGAACCGTGTACACGGGTATAGCGGCGGAACTGGGGAGTGATTGCAGGGGGCGGGAGTTGAGGATGTGGCGGCTAATGAGGGTGGCATATAATGGGATGAGTGTCCGGAGAGATAATGAGTGGGCGGGGCGCGCCCTTCTACGAGGTGGGTATCGGTGCGGCAGTGTTGCCACCATTGGCTGTTTCACAACTAAACCTGGTGGTATCGAATAACACTTAGTCTGAGTTGGGAAGGTAGCCATTTAGTGATTAATGAAGTCTAGTTTTGAACTATTATTTTTAAGTGTCATTAAATACCTAACGATCTATGTTTTCGACCTTTATGAATATCTTTGTGAGATTCGGGGAAACTGCTGAGAAAAATAGAGAACCAGATAACGAGAGGGTAAAAGGGTAATGTTGTATTGACTGGGAATTTAAATGAAGTGTAAGGCAGGTTCCAATACTAGTAAGTTATTGCGTAAATCTAAAGAAGCATCTAACACATTGCAATTAAAATGTTGGATTAGCAAACCAAAATGATCTTATGCGAATCTGTATCTCAGTGATGATTATGACTTTATTACCACTGATTTGTAGGTGAGTTAATGAAACCTAGTGTTGAAATTGAAAACGAATATTCAAAAGGGAAATTATTAATTGAAATTGAATGTGAGTTACTGATCCGCTATTATCAGTCTTTCAATAAAGAAGGTAGATTAGCGTTGTATTTCTCGTGTTTACTGGTCAGTGTAATAATAGTGTGTCATTCTAATATGAACCGTAATTTTTTTTGTTCCGATATGTTGGTAATTTACGAACATATAAATCAAATGCTTTATTTTCCTGCGTAGTTTCCTTCAACAGAAATATATTTCTTCCATCGGATAGATATCTTTTTGATCTCTTCATGGAAAAAAAAAAAAAAAAAAGTTGCCCCAGTAGCCAATTGCGCACGTGCCGTTCGACCGCAGCAACGTCTTAAAATATTTTCCTTCATTATGCCTCCTTTAATGGACCTGAAGTAGGCGCCTAATTCTTCCGTTGCCGTTCCTTCACTTCTACCTCTCCTACCCCTTCCTCCCCTCTTTCCCTTCAGATGTTTCGTGACGTAGGCGCCCCCTCCACTCTCCAAGCTTACGTTCACGCTGGTAGCGCCCCTGTTTGGTGTGTTAGGGCGCGGTTACACGGGAGTCTGAACTACTTCAGGTGAACATGTTCAGCTGTTGAGTGCGGTTACACACAGTCTGAACATGTTTCGTTCGAGGCCATTTCCCATTTAACTTAAACAGGTTGGCAAAGTAGTTCAGATCGACATATCTTTTACATTAGCCTCTGATTGGCTCTTTAGAATATAAACAGTCTTTTGCAGAAATTCAAGATGGAAAGTGTTTCTGGCACAAGTTCGAGTAATATTTTACCGAATGCAACAAAAAAAAAATCAACATATAATTATATATATTTTTTTTTTAATTGATCCTGACCTTAATTTTCTTAAAACTGAGATAGGTACTCTCGCTCAAAAAATAATAATAAATAAGTTTAAAAATTTTACTGTGCATGTTCTTTGAATTCCCGATTTGTAAAAAAAAAATATTGAGCAATATGAAAACACATTCCATTTCTCCTGATAATGCTGTATAAACAAGTGAGAAAATCCCGCGTTTTCTGGATACAATTACAAAATAGAGATCAACAACACAGTCATTCGTTGACAGTAGACAATCGGTTTTAGAACTAAACACACTTTTCAGTAACTACCGTGTAACCGTACACTTTCGCGTTTGTAAACGTGTTTCCTTAAACATGTTCACCTGAAGTAGTTCAGGGTCCCGTGTAACCGCGCCCTTAGATATAAGTTTTGGTCGAGCCTTCTTAGCTTTGGTGAGGTTAGACGGATTTCCGTGCCTTTAGATAGTTTGATTGGTCACGCGCTTTTATGACAGTGTGTGGGCGACATCATAGCGGAGTTTAGCCAAACTGTTCTTTTATCGACGTACCGCCACGCCCCGGACAGGCATCGCGTAAGTTTTTGTATTTTTTTTTTTAAAAGGCACATGTTTATTGTGTATTTAATGTAACGTTTGTATTATATGCATTGGTTGATAAGGCAATTTTGGCACGTTTTCTTTTGATTCTAGTTGACTGTCTCTACTGCCCCTTTATTTGTGCTAGTTTCAAAACGCATAAACACATTTACTATTGATGGTTGTTAATTATCATACTTAATTAATTTGTAATTATTTGTCGAATTTGCGAGCGCCTTGTTGCTTCTTATAAACTGGTTATACACTCTATATTATTGTTATTTGTTTGAATAGTTTATTAATAAATATACATTTGTTTTGAAATCCCTTTTGTCTGTTTCGGTCATTTTTGTAACACTAATTATTAGCCAGATTCTCTCTGTATGGATCTACCACAAGAGCCCTCTTATTTTTATTGTGTATTGTCTCGGCGCTGAAAGTGAGGTTGACTGAGGTGGTCTTCTGCCTCACGACACTTCAGACCAAACATACGATAGTCACATGGAGACAAGTCTGGACTGTATGGTGGGTGTTCAATAGATTTCCGGACGCCGTTTATGACTTTATCACGATAATTTCCAAACTTCTGCGCCCGATCAAACTGTGCTTTGAGTCTCTTCATAATAATTTCACTCGACTTCACGCTTTCGTTGGCGCGTAAACGAACAATGACTACAGGTACAATATTTCGTGTTTAGGAATGTTAACAAAAATGTTTTCGGAGTGTGCAAACCTAAATTTTATGGTAAAAGAGTGATTCTAGTTGTCTCCGGCTCCATTTTAGCTAACTACACGGTACAAATGTTTTGTACCTTTTACTAGGAAAATCCTTTGAACCCCCAGCTGCAAACAATATCACTTGTAAAACTTTAAAGCAGAGCTTTTTAAAATTGACCATGATGCGAAGCTCTCCTTGGCATTTTGCAAGTGATATCATAAGCAACTGATTTTCCAAGGATTATCTTTGTAAAAGTACAAATATTTTTTTACGGTGTACTTCTTGGCTTCTGGTTAGAGGCCGCGTCCCTGTAAATTACGGTGAGCTTGACGTTTCAGCACGCCTTGTTGCAGCCATTGTTAGTACAACTGTTGGTCATCCATGAAGATGGCTAAGACAGGGCATGCCGCAACGTCGGGGTATGAACACCCCTTCATCTCCGGTGGGCGTGGTCGACTCATACCACGAAAGACTACGATCTATATTAATTTCATTTATTTCCTGTTTCTGACGGGGAATTGTTTTTTTTGGCCTGCTGGCGACCCCTGGCTTGACGTGGTAGGCGGCGCTTCCTGACGAGATAACAGGCTCGCTACGTGACAGGGATCGATACTTGAGGTCGACATTGTAGACGCCGTTTGTTTCTAATGGCAGGGATCACAAATGAGAGGAAAACATGAGCGAGTCTCTCAGTACACGCCAGCGATGTGGAACATCTAACCTCTGTAACGAGCTCATTCGTGCGTTCTCATGTTGCAAATAGGTACTCATTATACGAAACTCCTACACAAAATTTAACGTAAATTTTTTTTAACGTGACAACGTCTAATAAATCGTTTAACGCCGGCTGCACTCACGAAAAAAAAGTGTCCCGTTACGTTGTGTCCCGTTACGCTCATTGTACGCTTGCGCCGCATCTATCTCTCTTCCACTCGGTTGGAACAACCATCGATTTGACTTTTTCGAGGCACATTAAACTTGAAACACTCCCATTCGTTTCCTACTTTTCCTATTATCGTCCTATCCTTAACAGAATAACACAGATTGGAAGAAGTTAAATAGCAAACATGTATAAAAGTTATAGTTAAAATAATCTCTTCGTTAAAGTAATAAAAATATTTGAATTAATGAGTGCAAATAAAAGTAAATTTATCAATTAAATTGTAGATTTAATTTCACTCCTTCTTTGTATCCATACAAAATAGTGATAATTTAATAAAAATGATTCAATTTTATTCATAAAAGTGTGCAATCATTTCATCAATGTTTTGTTATGACGTCACGTTAAACTGTCGTCCGTAAACCAACTTTACAGACAACCAATTTTTTTTTAAATAATACCGAGTGTGATAAATATACGCACATTATGTTTTCAACTACATTTCTAGACACTAATCACACGTAGTTTCCGCACCCGCCGCTAGAATTTGCTACTGGATGAGTTACGTCGACAATTGAATCATATGATTAGCAGAACGAAATTTCAGACTATATAATGAAACTCCACTGACCATAGCGAAAAAAAATATTAACTCCGGATATGGACCTGATTTTCGACAAGGAACTTGATAAAATAATGTCTGCTCTGTTAAAAATTCATGAAACAGTTAATACATTACTGTTTCCCTTGGTCTTTGTGAACTTTGGTTCGCCCCATCACCAACAGATGGCATCACCGTATTTGTTACACATTTCCGTTCCTTGACTTCCGTTACATTCATGAAACTACTCCCGCCAAATGCCGTATACGAGAACTAAGATATTACGTATCAAAATAACGGTAACACTAGCAGTAGGTCGTGTGCGCAAGGTATTGTCCGCCATGTTTTCAAACCTACTGATTCACAACAACGCCTAGTGAGAGATAAATTAATATTTATTTATTTTTTCTTATTTTACGGAAGCATGGCGCACAAGCCAAATGCGAATAGTATGGTGCCGTTTTGTTAGGGCTTGAGAACTGTTTATATTTATCACTCAAATCGTGACAAGAAATTGTGTAGATATGACAATGCTCAGCCATTTCCTGCTTTAAAAATTAATTAGTGCAATTGCTTTTAATAAACACAAAAATTAAAATATTTTTTTAATAATTTTTAACTTTACATAACACATTTTTTTTATATATTGAAAAACGGTTGGTCAGATGTAACGGGATGAACTTTAGGTAGTTAAAATACAGTTATTTACTAACACTACCAACGCGATTTCATTGGCTAAAATTAACAATAAGTTTTCAATTGTGAGCCGATTTCGAACGGGTCGTGTGCACAGTCGGGCATGGGTCATTTTGCCTAAAGGCGTTTTGCCTAATTTTAGGCAAAACGCCGTTTAGCAAAACGCCGTTAGGAAAAACGCCGTTAGGAAAATCGCCGTTAGGCAAAACGCCGTTAGGCAAAACGCCGTTAGGCAAATCGCCTTTAGGCAAATAGCCTTTAGGCAATTCGACGTTATGCAAAACGCCTTTAGGCGAAATGACTTTAGGCAAATCGCCGTAACGAATTCATGTTTAGGCAAACCGCCTTTAGGCAAATCGCCTGTTACTCGCACAGTCTTGTGCATGGCCTGCTATGCACTCGCTCATATATTTTTTTTATTATGAACTCAGCTTAATTTCTGGGATCACAAATAGCGCGGTGGTCGCGATGCGATAAACGCGACGCGAATAAAGTACCAATCACGTGCAACACATATATGACGTCAGCGCGACAAAACATGGCGGACGCGGCAGAATTCACGATTAGAAATATTTTCTATTCCCATCGCGTCGCGGGCACGGCGTTACTGAAATACGTGTCAGAATTTTGTTTTCCCAAGTTGGTTAACCTGGTGCATTGGTAAATTATATTATTATATCCTTTTAACGAATTTTTGTTAATAAATTTACTTGTGAAATCACTTAAATGTGTTCATGCACAGTGATTTTCACAACTGAATGTTAAAAATCTGAATTAAATATCTTACTTTCTCTTCGGCACAGCCTACAGGCGTAGGTAGATTTAGAAGTACTTATTTATTCTGGATTTTTCTTTTGGCAACTTCAAAAAGCTTCTGGAACAATTTAAGAACGTTATGTACATAACATGTTTATGTTCTTGAATATTACAAAATGATTAATTAAATATTTGCTCATTTTCAATGCAGCATAAATATTACTAATATTTTTAACTCAGTATATCCAACGTATTTTATGTTATATGCCTACTAAATTAATTATTTAATTTTTTTGACCTTCAAACAATATTTTTCATCCGTTGCACTAATAACGGGTCCGTATAAAAATTTGCATTGCATTAGTTTAAGATATTATTAAGATGTTTGAAAATAAATTTGAACGAATTTGATACTGAGAAAGTTTTGGATTTTTTAAATTCCCACCCTTGTTTTTACGGTAATAATTCGTTTCGTCAAAATTTGTTTCAGACAAAGTTTTAAATGAAATTTACGATACATACAATAAATTATAACATATTAGACAATATATGTATTAAAAAAAGTAATGATTATTTTACTTTCAAACAATGATAGTTCCAACCTTTGCAGTAATTATTGGTTATATAAAAAAAAATATTTTTTTAACTGTAATTTTAGACCATATTTAGAAAGTTAAACAAAAATACGAATGGATTCGATAGTGTACATGGTAGAGAAGTTTATTTATTTTCTTATTCCAACCCCGTATAATAATAGTTTGTATTATTTAAAATTGTTTAAGACAAAATTTTTACATGAAAATTATAAGATTTATAAACAATTCGCACGGATTTTATAGAGTTCCTTCTAAGGGAGTTAAAAAAAATTTGTTATTGAACCCCTGTTTGTTCCACCCCTTGCAGTAATGGTTGGTTATATAAAAAATAAATTTCGGACGAAAGTTTTAGATAATATTTTTAGGTTTTACGATAAAAAATTAATAGATTTAATAGTTTAAAAGGTACGTATTTTTTTTTTTTTTTCATTTCTATCTTTTTTCAACCGTTGCAACACTGGTTCGTCTTATCATAAATTGTTTCATACAAAAGTTTTAGTTAAAAATTATAAGATTTACAAACACTTTGAACGAATTTGATGGTGTGCCTAAGAACAGAGTTACGATTTTTTTTTATCCTCCAACACTTGTTTTTTCTACCCTTTGCAGTTAAGGTTGGTCATATCAAAAATGTTTTAAGATAAAAGATTTTGGTTTTACTCCTACGACATATAATATGTTCGAAAGAATGTGATACTCATTATATTATGGGAGTTACAGTGATTTTTCTGTTTTTCAATAAAACTTCTCTATTTCTACCCATTAAGTTGTATATTGCCCATTAATGAACTCGACCGAGATTATATTTTTTATATTTTATGTATTAGTTTGGAAGTAATTTGTGAAAAATTACTTCAGTTATCGTGTCCACAAAAATTATATATATATATATATATATATATATATATATATATATATATATATATATATATAATGTATATAATATTTGAGTTGATGTTTAGGGGGTCTATGGACCACGGAACGAAAAATTATATAAACATTTTCCGGTAGTTACACCATGGTAACGGCTACAATAGAAAGTGTTTATTCTAAATCTACCTAAAACCTGCAAGCCCTGATCCCTGTATTATATTTGGTGTGTTTGTAACAACGAGAAACATATTATATACACAAGCGTTTATTTTTGTTTGGCACGCGGGTAAATGCGACGGAAGTAAAGGAACGATAATGTGTAACAATCACGGTGCTGCCATCTGTGAAAGGTGGTGCGAACCAAAGTTCACAATGACAAAGATGATCTTTAAAGTAATTAACTGTTAAATGAATATTAGCAACATGGGTAGTATTTTAATAAAATTTATTGTCAAAAATCGGGTCCATAGCCGGGGTTTATTATTTTTAAAGTCATTTTCACTTTTATTGGAGCCATTTAATTTCTTAATTTAAAATTTGTGTCTGCTATTCAAATGAATTAATAGTCGACGCAGCTGCTCTGGCAGAGATTTATAGCGGTGGGTGCGTAAAATAAGTGTGATTCGCGTTAATAAATGTAGTAAAAACGCAATTTGCGTATATATTTATCTCGCTGGGCATTACTGTAAAGAATTCTACCTTAAATTTCTTGTCCTAGGTTCGAATTATAAGTGTACAGTACACTCCCGATTATCCGCGAAATTAAGTGGCTGGGCCACCGTGGATAGTGAAAATCGCGGATGATCCGCAAAAGAGCCGAAAATGGGAAACAAAAAGGAAACATTAATTTCAACTTTAAAATCTAAAAATTTATGTACAGTAAAAGTTACAATTAACGGTAAAAATGTTTAAATGATGCTAAAATTTTAGTATTTTTCTGAATAATTAACATACAATACATTTCAGTAATGTGAACATAAAAGTGCTCAACCATACGACTAGAAACAAAGCGTGACAGAGACAAAAATAGCAACGCATGCCAGCCTACTGCGTGAGTTCCGAGAAGGCTTGTGGCGTTTTACTGTATACTGCACACAATACACTCGTCAGCAGAGTTCAAATTTGCTCACTTGTAATAAAATACAGATTTATTTATGTGCTGTATTTTTTCGTAGCATGCGCGGATAATAGGGAGATTACTGTATTTGCAACATGAGAACACATTAATTGCTCGTTACGGACTTCAGAGGTGTTTACACATCTATGACGAGTACTGGAAAACTCGCTTTTTTTTCTCAACCACTCGTTATTTCCATTTGTTTCTAGACATTTTTATAGCTTAAATATAATTCTTGTCGATATACAAAACACCTGAAATTATTCAGGTACATAAACTTAGAATTTATTCATGTAAAATTTATTCGCAAATATCAAGCGTAAACATATTTAAAATGAATTTTTCTGTTTGAAAGATGAATTTTTAGTTTTATATATTTTGCTTTGTTCACATATTATTTGTATTATTTCCTTTTTTGCAGGGATATCAAGCCAGACAATATATTGTTGGACGAGGAAGGTAAGTATCATAAAAATATTTATATTATTATAACCATTACTATTATCATTTACAAATCTAATGTAAGCTAAACAGGAATTACAAGTAGTATATAATAATTAGGAGTTTTCCATGCACACATATTCCTTCGTGTACAGTAAAGTATTAATTTAAATAGATATGTTTACAAAATGTTTACTTTATTATCATGACAATGTAACTCAAAGCAAGCACATTTTTATTTCTTTGTTTTATGCCTGTTGAAATTGAACGTGCATGTAGTATGCCAATCAATTAGTATCTTTTACAGGATTTTACCAAGTGAATATTCTCTATTTTGTTAGGATTATTTTTTTTTTTTTACATATTCCTCTTTATTGTAGTAATATTCTTAAAGAATAATTGTCCTCTTCAGTTGCCATTTGTGACTCTGATGAAGGGGTTCCAATGCAGTTTTTATAACCTTTCCTAAAAACGAGCTTTGTTAATAATTTAGACAAGGATAAGCTTGACACAATTATTTGGGAGTATCTTAAGGGTGATGCTGCAGAGAGACTTTTGTTGCTCCACGATCGTCCGAGAATGTTTATGATTTACGATCTACTGTAGTAATGGTGCTGAGGCTCGTATTTATATCGCTAACCGCAGATAGGAAACACGTTGTTCAATTTTACATAGAGCCAAAAAAAAAACATGTGAGCGAGTCTCTCAGTACTCGTCAGAGATGTGTAACCTCTAACCTATGTAACGAGCAAATTCATGTGTTCTAATGTTATTATACAACAATCGGACACGAAATTCAACGTAATTTTTTTTTAAACTAAAGTCAAGCATGATAACTATATACACAAATTGGGTTTTCAACTATATTTCTTGACGCGAATCAGGCGTAGTTTTCACACCCGCCGCTAGAACTCGCTACTGTAGCAGCAACATCGACTATTGGATCATTTGATTAGCAGACCGAAAGTTTAAATTATATAATGAAATGGCTGTGATAAATGTCAAAAAATATTGAACAAATACTAAACCCCGTCTTTGGACCCGATTGTTGATAAGATATTTTATTAAAACACTGCCTTAAATTATTAAAATTCCTTAGATTGTTATAAAGTTTCCCTTTGCTTTTGTGAACATAGTTTCGCACCATTCACCACAATCGGCAGCACCGTGGTTACACATTTCCGTTCCATGCTAATTCCGTTCCATTTACGAAAATACTCTTGCCAAATGCCGAATACTGAGAGTTAAGATGTTACACATCAAAAAGGTTTTAAACTTTGATATGCAACCTAACTGGCTATTTAAACATGTATTGCCTTTGTGTTGCATACCTCCATAGTGTGTTCTTGTGACACTTGTATGTTAAGTCTGTGGACAGTACGGATATATATATATTTTGTGGACTCGTTGCCTTTTTTTGTTGTTAGCAGTTAATTTAAGGGCTTTGATATTAATTAGGTTTCACGGTAGTCGTGACACAAGTTTATTTATTGATCGCAGTATATTTACGTGACATGTTTGTCTTCGTAAATAACTATGTTCTCCGTACTACAAAATGCTACCCAAGTAGTAGTAAATCTTCCAAAGTTTTACTTCGATCTACCAAACACCACATGTAGCCGAATCAATTAGTTTTCAAGCTACAGTTTTTTTAAAACCCCTACATGAATTTAGAGATATCTTGTATTTATGGACGAATCGAAGATCACTTGCTCTAGAAAAAAAAATTAAAATTTGATTATTAGATTTTTGATATATATATATATATATATATATATATATATATATATATATATATCCAGGATGTATCTCAATATAGTATCCATGAGACAAAATTATTACTGTAAATAGACTGTTTACCATACGTCCAGGAATCAGGAAAGAAGTGGGTAAGCACACTCTGTAGTGTCACCTGAAAGTTTTAATGGGCCTAGGAATGAACTTACTAATTTTCTCCCTCAGATATCCGATATGCAAAGCTAAGCTGAGGGTAGTGCTAAAGAGGCAAGTTATGGCAAAACGTGGACACGAGATGTTTGGAAGAATATTTAATGACCTTAAAATAGCCTGCTTATGATGAATGAATAGTTCGCTTTTAAATGATAAAAATTTCAATTTTAAATCCAAGTATATTTTAACTCCAGACCTGTGGAAAGGTGTGATACAACAAGAAATGAAAAAATTCTTCCCCTGATAATTGTTCTCCGAGTAATTATACATCAAGACAAAAGTATAAATTTGGACGCACATTATTATCCATCAGTGAGGTTGAGTTCCGTATACCGATGAAAATTTAAAAAATATATATATAATCGAAAACATATGCCCTCAGATTTAGTAGCCATAGCTGTTCGTAAAGTACCGAAAAATGTTTGGGCTTTCCTGTGGCCGTGTAGGGACATCCATTTATATCAGTTTCCAGTTCGTCAAAAGAGAAACCAATTCCCACAAATTTTTCACGCGAAATTTTAAGCGAATCTATTTTAATGTTGATTGATGAGGTATTTGCAGATGCATTTTCACACAGGGAAGTAAAAAAAAAACATTGACCTTAAACTGTGGCTACGTGTTTTAGAAGCACTGCGTATGTGTGCATGCCAAACAAACAAAGGGTGAACACTCCAACCGTGAATAATGAAAGATGCATGAAAGTGTTCAAAATTATAAAATAAATGTTCTAATTTTTTAAATTTTTAGCTATCATTTCGTTAGTTTCCTTTATAACTAGGGATACAGTTCATACCCGAACGTGAATTACGAACTACAGAACTTAGTTCTTTAAATGATCCATGCGATGGTGAATTTTGATTTAATACAATTTCTTGTACATACGCCATCCTTGGGTTTATCTGTTTAACATCAGCTGATTTAGGCTTGTTCACTGTGAGTTAGTGTTTTAATTTTTAATTCTTAAATTGCATTCTTGAATGTTTTCCATGACAAACAGTGCAAAATTGCAATGGCGTATTTTCAAGAGATTGTATTAGATACAGAACTTGTCTTATCATTTTCTGCGTATTTTGACTTCAATACGTGTAATTTTAGTACGCATTTACGGAAGTGAAAGTAATACATCTTCCTGAAAGGGTTTCACTCAAGGGCAATAAATTTAAGTGCTCCGCTTTAAGTACGCCTGCTAGTGCATAAAACACAACCCATTAACTAATTGCATAATTCAAACACAGGGGCAAAACTCTAGGGTAAAGTGGAAGGCGAACAGCGAGACAGCTATGAGCAGCAGCATGCGAAGAAGAGATCCCCGCATGAAGGCAATAACTACTAAACCTGCAAAGTTATGTTCCGTTTCTCTAAGCGTCGCTGCATTCTAAAACTAAAATGCAGTTTGCTGTGGGTGTGATGACGGTTGACCGCTCGCAGTTTCTGAAAAGTCGCGACTGTTTCGGCTTAGCGAGTCTACTGAGTTAATAGTTGCTGTATACATTTTGTTGTCCTTATTTGTATTCTTACCAAGTATTTCACTTCTGTTTTTGCCTGTGTTACCCTCGTTGTCTCTTTCATTTTATGTTTTGTTAATTTCCGTCTTGGTGTTTGCTTTTAGTTTGTGGAGTCAGTTTCTTTTTCAATATTCCGTATGTAATTTTTTTTTTACAAAAATAGATCATCTATGTTTATTTTCAGTATCATTTTCATTTAAATATTTTCTCTTCCGGTCTGGTTTTTTTTTTGCGACAGGCAAATTATTTTCAGTTAAGCATGCCGATAATTCCTCGCCAAATCAAGTTAATGTTTGAGGACCTTTCAACTTATAAATCTAAAATTAGTCCTAGACTAACAATGTTTAACGCAGTTTACAAGACGGTTTTTTTTTTCGAGTAACGTTCAATTTGTGCTCAAGTAGTCATAAATAAAATTTTGTATAAATTGTTTGCATTTTAATACACATTTTAGGGGAATTGGCTGAAGATATTTTTAGAAATACTTCCACTACGTTTTTAGATAATGTTTTCATGCGTTTGGTGACTTACGCATATTCGCCAAGCTAACTGATGAGGGCCAGTTAATAAATAAGTTCACTGACAGAATTTTTTTTCTCAGTTTCGAAAGTTTTTGGGTAAGCGTGACAAAGGAAACTTATGCGCCTGGCAGATATAACGGAACAACCTTCATGTGGTGAGCGCTGATGAATTGGGTCAAGCTAGGTCTTTGGTTTTATATTTCACCAATAATATTTGTTAAAATTTAAATATTTAGTTGTTATTATCTTTATGTTTTATAAATTTCATACATTTGTCTCTAATAGCAAAAAGACTCAAATTTTGGCAAATTTATTATTTCATGTATCTAAACAAGTAACTTTTTTATTGTAACTACCAAATATAGAAACATAAATAATGTTATTAGCAGTGAAATAATATTGATTACCTGAGTGGTCTATTTTCAAGATAGTGGTATAGATTAAAATTTGAATTCTTGTCACTTCTTATAGTTACAATAATATTTATATGAATTATAAACACTTATATGTATTACTAAAAGCATACTTGAATTGTAGATTTAATTCTTATGTTTCTCAGTTTGCCTACAATAATACATTGTTGACTAATTTTATTTAACTGCCTTTCAAGATTTTTTTTTAATTAAATTAATTTTACTTTCATTACTTTTACAGTATACTAAGAAAGAACTGTGATCGCAGAGCGCAGTGGAGACACTCGGAATTAGGGATCGTCACGTGACGCTTATGGTCAGGGGCGCAACAACTAAATTTCCAAAAGGGGGGGGGGGGCAATATACCTATTTAAGCAGTTTTACTATCTAAAAATTGATTACACAGCACTTTCTTTGCCCCCGTTTGCCCCCACTTCAAGGTTTCAGGGCGGGGGGCAAAATACCCTTGCCCCACCCTGTTGTTGCGCCCCTGCTAATGGTCCCTGGTGCCAAAGGAATGGTGAAACCGGCATCGGAAACGCGTACCCACCTGAAGTAAGCTCGCGTCACTGTCATACGTTATAGTAAAATTTTATGAGATTTTCAACGAATAATTCACTTCAAATAAAAGAAAGTGTTTTTTATGTGTAACATATTAGCGTGGTATGCGGCATTTGGTAGGAGTAATTTTGTGAATGGAACGGAAATGTGTGATCACGGTATTCCCAACTGTGGCGAATGGTTGGAACAAAAGTTCACAAAACTAAAGGAAAACTTTAAAGTATCATTTGTTTAATGAATTTTAACAAGATGGGTGGTATTTTAATAAAATTCCTTTGTCGAAAATTAGGTCCAAAGCTGGAGTTAATACTTTTTACAAGTCTTTTTTCTCTCTAGATTTTATCGGAACCGTTTCATTATATAGTTTAAAATTTCGGTCTGCAAATAGGATGATTCGCTAGTCGACGTAGCTGCTCCGGCAGCGAATTCTAGCGGCGGGTGCGGAAACTACGTGTGATTTGCGTCCATAAATTTAGTCGAAAACACAATTTGCTTACGTTTATCACGCTCAGGATTATTTTATAGAATTCCGCGTAAATTTTCGTGTGCAAGTTTCGTATTGTGTTTCTAAGTTCGTCGGCCTCCATCTCTCGTCAACTTCCTCTTACAACGTAACGGCTAGGTACCTACTTATGTCCTATTAACTACACTAAATTTCACCTGTGACCTAGCCTATACATCTAATCAAAACTAACACTCACTTTATTATACTCTAAACTAACTACACTTACTGTCACTAACTTATTTTCGAATGACTACATTTTTATATCATATTGTTTATTTACTATATTTAACATTTTAAAGAACTGGATCCTAATTATATTGATTGGAAATATAAATACTTCTGACTCCAAATATTACGAGTGAGAAAAACCTGTCCGGATGGATAGCCCAATTAAATTAACTAGAGTTTTATTAAGTAATATGTAAACTTTTTTTTTTGCTAAATTACAACAATCAAGAAGACTGTCCACGCTTGCAGGTCCACTATTCACTCTCCACACAACATGCGGCAGAAGTATATGTGCAGACCGTCGGTGCTGTTTTTTTTTTAGAGATGTTAGAATTGGAAACAAGTTACGTGACGCGGACTATATTTTGGTTTATTTCACCGCGTCTTACCTTGCGACGGAGCGAGCGGAAGATGACGAGGTCTAGCCGCGTGGAATAATTCAGCACACGTCCTTCGCCCGAAGTTCTGCAGCTGGAGGGAGCGTCCCGGAGAAATGGGTTTGGTGAGAGAGAGAGAGAGAGAGAGAGAGAGAGCAGGAATGTCGAGAGGATAGCGGCCATTGTGTGCGTGCGGTCTCACGGACAAAGTCTTGTGAATATTCCAGGCACGTGTTTTTTTTTCTTCCTCTACCCCCCTGCCAACCCCTCTTACGAACGTCCGCGCACACAGTATGCCTTTGATGTAGATTTATCATAATTTATATTAATACAATAAATCAAGTGTATATCTCCCCCTTTTTTTTTTTTTTTAGCAAAAACACGCAGTAAATCCATACAAAAATGTTATTATAATTATTACTGTATTGATAATTTTTATTATTGAGTTTAAAATGTTTTTTTTAAATAGTTTATTATTGAATTATTTTTATTAAATGTATATATTGTTACCAAACTGTAAAGATAAGTGTGTTTGTTTATGTATTCGAGCATCACGCAAAACCAAGACAGATTTTGATGGACCTTTATGCGTTTAAAAGCTATTGATTAGAATTGAAAACTTGTGCATATTTTATCTCGCTACGATGAAGGAAGCCGGAGATATAACAATTAAATTAAAAAATTTTCACAACAAAGTACAACCGATATCAGGTGAGCTCCCATTTCTACCACCGCCCACTTCTACGTACCACACGCCTAATCTTATTCATTTATTATAACCTATATTCTATAACAGTTTCACGATTGATGACAACTATTTTATTGCGCGGTGTGATCATTTAAAGGGGGGGGGGGGGGAAATCACCGTGCTATTAGTCGCACTTTGTTACGTCGCTGCCGAGACCTTGTTGGTATTCGCCCTCTGTTCCCACCGGGGTCTCGAGGTGAATCAAAAGCCTGACAAATAAAGGCCCGACATTAACTTTACCGTCGGAATTTTCAATTACGTCGATTACATGAGCCTAGGTCGTCACCCGTCCAGCACTGCCCATCAGCACGTATACTTGAAAGAACACGAGCGCCTCGCTATCACGCCGTTTGTTAAGTCCTTCTCACCGTCGCGCTGTTCTTCCTCTGGCGGTCGCGGCTGATGGCCTCTGGACGAAGCTCCGTCGTCTCGACTTTCCCCTCACGCCAAAAAAAAAAAAAATAAGCCACCCATTTTTCGGGCGTAGCTGCCGCATTTGGAACCTCGTGTCCGCGGCTGTGTTGACAACTCAGATCAATTTCTTGATGAAGCAACCCCGAGCAGCCGTTGCCGACTGACCGACAGGGATATCATCATCGCCAGTAGCGGACCCCAGAGGCCGAGTACCCGAACTTGGCGTCGAACCCCGAGGCCCGCTGAATTCGAACCCCTAACCTCCCGTTTTGCGCCTGTAACGGGGATTGTGGAAATAAACTGACTTTGAAAAATTCGCTGCGAAGCTTGGTGATCTACAAATGGCCCGAGTTAAATTTTGATTTAATTTCTCGAGGGAAAAGTGTTGACGAATATCGTTCCTACCCACTTTCAGCAGCGGAGTACCGATATCGAGACGAAGCGCGCTATCTCGCTGTGTCGTGCTGACGCCCTTGTTGCAGCGAGGCCTAACCCCCCCCCCCCCCTTGCTGCGTGCGTGTCGTAACAACGCGGACACACACTAGTCATAAACTATTTTACTTCCATCATTTCCTGTTTTTGCACATGATTTTAAATACATTCGTAATACAGCTACATATGTTTTTGTTTATAAAAATACGTGTTCTACTAAACAGTCCTTATTTAATGGGGTTTATGAACTTGACAAGGGGGTAGGTCCCAATACAGGTATTTTTTTAATATATTTACGTTCCACGCGGTTAAGCTTTCCGACTTTTTGAGTGGCCAAACTTTCACAAAATAAAAATAGTACCTATATACTTATACCTAGTATACTTTTTGCATAATTAGCTGACAATGTTGCACGTTTAACTTATGATTTTCAAAAACCGTGGAGAACAAACTCAGGTTTGATGGATAGCAGGAGAACAATTTTTTTTTATTGAGTTACGAATGATACATAAAAAATTGAGTAAAACATGTCCAAAGGCTACACATAAACTTTTAATATAAAATGATTAAATTATCTTAGTTCATGCCAGAGTTGACATTAAAATATGCCTTTAAGTTTCCAAACATAATTTAATAATTTTTTTTATAGAATTCACAGACAATTTCATTAAAAGAACGAATGTTAAAGTGTGAATTTATTTAACATGTGCAGAAAAAAAACCCATGAATTATGGGAGCAAAATAGTTTAGGGGACTGCCCCCTCGAGTCGCTCTGGCAGGAGTCGGCGATGTGAGATCAGGTGGGCGGATAGTGTGGCGTCTGGGTGGCCACACCTGACCGATCGATCTCCTCCCCTCCCCTCCACCTCCCTCTGCCACACACGGTCAGTGACGTGCTCGGAGCCTCGTGTTAAAGGTGACCTGTTGCTCGTCGGTCCAGCGATGCCACTTGCACTGGGGAAGCCTTCTTTTCACAGACGAGAGAACCAAACTCCCGATCGTGCATCTTCGGTTTTTTTTTGTTTAATGTAAAAGGTTAGGTTAGCTACATTACAAATACTTTAAAACATCGTGGACGGTTGATTTGGTTAGGATAGCTACATTAAAGATACTGTGAAATCATATAAACGGTTTCCTAGCCCTGGATAGCTGCTACATATTAAAAAACGTTATTTGCTAAGCAACCATAAAATGATTTTTACAGTATTTTTAATGTAGCTATACTTACCTAATATAACCAACCATCCACAATGTTTTTAAGTATTTATAATGTAGCTAACCTATCTTAATCGACCGCAAAATTTAATGCCACACCGGTTTATACAATGAGATAGAACGGGGGGAAAAAAAAGCCAGTATGAACTTCGGGGAACTTCGGGGAACTTCGGGTGTGGCTCTCTCGTCTGTGAAATGAAGGCTTCCCCTTACATAGAAATGTTTCCGTGGTCTGAAGCGGGTGGATTCCCAAAATTATGTTTATATTATTTTTTTGACCTTCCCCTCTCCCTTCTCCCTTACACATCCCAATGATTTATACTGAATTCATATTAAATAAAATGATTGATTGTTCATGAATTATTATATCATTTCAATACGTTCTTGTTTAGTGATTTCAAGGACTTGAAAACACAATTTAATTCGTTGACCCAAGCAACAAACCTCGCTACTCCAACATTGCAAATTTTTTTTGTTCTTGCATTTATTTCCTCGCAACTATTTTCTGCGTGTCATCTCCCATGTGCTACAACCACGAAATTTTTTTATATGGAACACAAATCTCAGCCAAACACTTAATAAACGTTGAAGATTTGTGTAAGTATTCTATCACAGTAAACAGTCATAAGTGTGTGTATCTTACCTTAGTATTATGAATATTCTCGGTGAAAAGTGAAACTAAGTAGTTTCACTTTTTGTTTCTCTCTTTCTCTCTTCCTATCTTCCCTGCAACTTTTGTATTCAGGTAGCTACGACGTTTCGTTAATTTGAATGACGTATATTTCAATGCTAGCATGGACATATGGCATGAAATCGTGTAGTACATAGTTTTTAAATAACTTTGGATATGGCCTTTGTGGTTAAACTCTTTATTTAAAGGATATATATATATATATATATATATATATATATATATAGTCTACAACACTGAAAATGTTGGTTCTCCAAAAAAAACTCTGGAAAAATTCCAGTCTCCAGAATTTTGGGGAAAACGACATATTTTATAGATTTAAGAATGATGACCTGAAAATGAAGAGTTTTCTACAGTACCTACATACAAACGATTAATTCAAATCTGCGTACGAGATTTCCTGCTCTTAGTTCATGCTAGGGTTGAATTAAAAATTTATTTTGAGTCTCTTAAAAACCATTAAAAATAATAACTTATTGAATTCATACAAATATTGTCTTTCACTACTCATTAGTAACAAGCAAATTCATGTGTTCCAAAGTTGAAAATACAATTATGATACAAAACACGGGTACGGAATTTACGAGAATTCTTTAAAATAATGCAGGGCGTGATACGTATACGCAAATTGTGTTTTCAACTACATTTCTGAATGCGATTAACACGAAGTTTCTGAACCCGCCGCTAGAATTCGCTGCCGGAGCAGCTACGTCGACTATCGAATCATCTTATAGCAGAGCGAAATTTTAAACTATTTATTGAAACGGACCCGATAAAATCGAAAAGACTTGAAAGAACAATGCTAATCCCTTGCTTTGAACCTGATTTTAAACAAGGAATTTTAATTAAAAATACTGCCCAACTTTTAAAAATTCATCAACCAGTTAATACTTTAAAGTTTCCCGTTGTATTTGTGAACTTTGGTTCTTGCCATCCGTCACAGATGGCAGCACCGTTGTCACACATTTCCGCTCCTTGACTTCCTTCGCATTCACGAAATTAGTCCCACCAAATGCCGCATATTGATGTTACACGTCAAAACACAAAATTCCACAAGTAAGACAATTTAGGATACTGACATCTTGGTTTCGAATCGGTCATAAAAGATTCCTAGCTGACCCATCAACAAAGACCGGAAATATCGCGCAATCATTTAAGTTTAGCTCTGGACGTTTGTGTATTCCAGCTACGTCTCAAATTAGGCCAAGTTTGTTTCGAAACGCCCTGAGGCAGTCTAAAACGAAAACAAACTGAAAGACTGTTGGATTATGTATCACATCAGGCCATTCAAGAGACCAAGAATATATTTTTCCTGGGGCAACAGAAAACTAACAAACGACTACTTCTGTAGAACAACCCACTAAACTTAAGAAATGATGAAACATGTTCATGTGGTCAATGAATTGACTCGTTTAAAAAAAAACTAAAATCCCTTCCGGCACAGCCTACAGGCGAAGGTAGATTTTGAAGTACCTATTTCTTCTGGAAATGTTTAGGAAACTTCCATAAACTTCTGGAACATTTGAAGAATTTAATGTACATAATATCCTATATGCTCGCCAATATTAAAAAAAAAAAAAAGATAAATTAAACATTTTCTCATATTCCATGCAGTGAAAATATTTTGAATGTTTTTAACTCAATGCTGGATGCATTGGATGTCCAAACGAATTTAATATTATGCCTACTAAGATAGTTATGTAATTATTTTTGACCTTCAAACACTGTTTTTTATCCCTTGCACAAAAACGTGGTCGTATAAAATTTTTTTGGTCAAAAATCAAATCCGACTTATCTGATACTGTTGCGCCCGTCTGCCTATTACTGTGCAGTCGGGCCTAGTTGGGTTCGAGTGCCGAGCGGTACACTCGCTGATAGCCAAAATTAAGGGATAGGTACCCCGAGAAGGAACTTCATGAATCTGTGGAAGATCTCTTTTACTCCTGCTCCCAACTCTACACTTTATTTACGTGCAAGTCAGCTACAACCATAATTACATTCTAGACGTCCGCTCCCTCTGAAAGCCTAGCCTCCTCTACCGCTGTTCCCCAGCGTCTCCCGCATCAGTCCACCGCCAGCAACGCCCTAAAAGTTGTCACAAGGCACTCCGGCTTCCAGGAATCAGCAGCGACGCACACGCACAATCATCCTTGGTTCGTACAACATACAGAGTTCCACAAACAGTTCTGTGTACATGCCCGCTGACGTTTTCAGATTACAAACATTCGCGACGCATCAGCCGGCTAAGTGCGCATGTACCCCCCTTTCCCCTGAATCATAAGAACTACGTGCTATCTTTATAAATGTCTTAAAACGCATGCTTAAATGAACTAAATACAATACAAAGAATACAAAGAAATAATCTTGTCGATATGTCTATCCTCCCGGAATCCCGAACACAACAGAAATAAGAACGTTTTTATTTTATTTTTTAATTTCAACCCTTGTTTTTAGGTAATAGTTTCATAAAAATCTGATTAAGATAAAGTATAAGAGTTTTACAACACATTACAACGGATTTCATAGTATATCAATTAAATAATTATCTAATATTTTTTTCTTTATACCCTTGTTATTTCCACCCCTTGCAGTGAGGGTTTGTTACATAAAATTAATTTACACAAAAGTATTCAGCATTATTTAAAAAGTTAAACAAAAAAAAACATAAATTCTATAGAGTATATGGAAGGGAATTTTTATTTATTTTATTATAACAACACCCAGTTTTTTTACCCTTTTTTACCCTTTTCAGTAATAGTTGGTATTATCAAAAATTATTTTAGACAAAAGTTTTAGATTTAAATTATAAGATTTACAAACAATGTGAAAAAATTGGATGCTATATTAACTATTGGATTTATTAATTTATTTTGGGATTTTCACCACTCTTTATCCAACCCTTGCAGCAATGATTCGTATAATCGAAAATTGTTTCAGACAAAAGTTTTGAAAAAAAATTATAAGATTAACAAACAATTTGTACGGATTTGATGTTTCTACGAAGGGAGTTTGATTTTTGTTGTCCTCCAACCCTTTTTTTTTCTACCCCTTGCAGTTATAGTAGGTCGTATTAAAAATTTATTTTAAAAAATTGTTATTACTTCTACGAGTTAAGTGCGTTTAAACGGATGTGATATTTTTAATATTATGGGATCTACAGCAATGTTTCTGATTTTCCGAAACATTTTCCCATTTCTACCCCTTTGGTCGGATATTGCCCATTAATGAACTCGACCGAGAAAAATATATATTTTTTATATGATTGGAAGTGATTTGGGAAAATTACGGCAATTATAGTTTCCATAAAAATGTGATATTACATATGTATTTTTTTTAGTTGATAATGTTTTTGGGGTCTATAGACTATGAAACAGGAAACTATATAAAAATTTTCTGGAAGTTCCACCGTGGTAGCGTCAACGATAAGTAGTAAGTAGGCCCTATTTCTTTGAAATCTAACTAAAAAAAAATTGTGTATTTCAACTATTCTCAATTTTCCGGTGTATCAAACACGTGGAATATTTTATTAAAATATTTTTTTTTTCCAAGAGAACCACGAAGTTGGAAATGTCCTGTAGTAGTCAGTTTCATAAAATTGGACAGTAATGTTTCGGTTTTTTTGTTTTATTGCTGAGTTTTTCCTACATTCTTCTGCTCGAAACTCAAAACGTGAGGGCGTCACGTGCTGTTTATGAAACTATGAGAAATAAGACGTAAAAGCCGTAATGACAGGACACTGATGGAATTCTAGGGAGGGGGAGAGAGGGGGTGGGAAAAAAGGTGTTATTCGACAGATTTCCAACCACGCAAATCCGACATGAGAACATCTGCTGTGAATCGCGGCCTGCAAGCGGTGACTCAGGCTACGCGCGGCCGGTGCGTCGACCGTCGAGAAAGGCCTCGTGCGATGTCTGCAGCGACGGTGGTCTGACTTCTTTTTTCCGTTTGGCGGCCTACGGCGTGAGCTAGCAGCCATGGTTCAAAGCAGCGGAACTACTATATTAGCTTTGAATATATATTCTGTATAGAAGTCGCGAGTGGATAGGATTTACTCTACGTCTTTCAGGAGCGTATGATGAGCAGCTTGGGAACTTCGCCGCTGCAGTGCGCTGCCGTAACGCCCAGTATCGTCTTAGTTGTTATTTACACGTTAGAGCGCAGCGCTGTCGCCCGCTGTCATTCCCCGCACCCCCCACCATACATTCACTGCAGCTCAAGTTCGTTCACCAGGAGGGGGAAGGGGTGTTTGAAGAGTTCGACACTTGTCCGCCAGGGACCACCACAAGTCGATGCCCTAGAGATGGTGGCGATTGCGGCGGTGAATTAACCAACTACCTCCAAAACCGTATTAGAAGTTTTAACCTGGGCTGGCGACTTCTATACAGTATATATATTCAAAGATATTAGTAAGGTATCTACTGGAAGGATAATGGTACGGATGCCTAATCTTCTTGGGAGAGGCCGATCTACCGCATGAATTGAAGGCCATGGATGGGTGGTCTGACGTCTGTCGCAGGCGAGGCTCTTCCCGTGAACCCGGAGGGGGAAAAAATAGTCGAGGCATCAAGGATCGATTCTCCGCGACGGAAAGCGCGCTCTCCAGAGGTTTCCCCGGTTGGGTTCCGAACATATACATTGTCCGGTGACTCGTGCTTGTCTGGTTGCATATCTAATGTATAGAGACCTACAAAATTCGCGGTTTCGATGGCCTTCAGGATAGACTGCACATAACCCTGTACACTCGGGCAAATAACGCAAGTTCGTTGGCTGCCGACTTGTAAGTCGTCTCAGCTGGTTTTTCTGTGATTCGATCCTTCTTTGGTTCAGGGTTTATAACTGGTTGAGATTCGTCCAGATGAACAGCAAGCCAATAGCAAAATTATCTTAGAGGTATATGTGTTTGAATTCTAGCCTATCACCGAATGAATCCGCGAATTTTGCAGGTCTCTACTAATGTATAAAGGAACTTGTGGAATACAGGTCCGAAAAAGTATACCCCAAATAAATCATAATTTATTCATAAACGAGTATTTAAATTATTTCCTAAAAATTATAACAATCGAAATGACTGTCCACAAAACAGGCCCCAGTTCAATATCCCTACTATTATACTTGTACTACCGTAATGTTTAGCTTGGCACACCAACACGCTTAATACATTCCCCGATGTTTGCGAAAGTTAATATATGCGTATGAATCACGCGGTTTTCGCCATCTTTTCGAGATTTATAAGACTTCCACAAATGGCACCCCGCCGTGTTTACACATTTCCGTTCCAATCTACTTCTGTTTCGTTCACGAAATTACTCCCGCCGAATGCCGTATACCGAGAGCCAAGATGTTTACACATCAAAAACTAAATATTCTCATAAGCGAATCTTATACTTTCAATGTTTTATAGCTTTTGCAACAAATGCGAAGCCTTACATCAGACGCGTAGCTTCGCATCACAACCGATGCTTCAAATTAAACGAATAGAAAATATCCGGGCGAAGTTAAATCGAACATTGAAAAGAGCTTCGATTGGTTCGATTAGTCGGAATCTCCGCACAGGTTCAGTGTGCGGTGGCTACACCCGGACCAGATGTGGGTCACGGCGTTGTACTGTTTCCCGATGTCGCTCTGTAGAACATTGCAACTCTGTTCTTTGTATGATTCCTGCAAAATGGGAATATTGATTTAAATCATTATTTTGGATGTACTCCATTGCAATTTATGCGATAGATGAAGCCAGAAGAACGGGCAAAGATAGATGGACACACAGAAAACAAGCCAAAATCAGGCGATGTCAAACGTTTTACGTAAAGACAGCACGCGGAGACTTTTGGGGAAGGAATTTGTCGGAATAGTATCACAGCACAGGCGAACACAGTGGAGATCGACTCGACGGTAGCTCTGTCTACTGCTCGTCTCTTACCACGCACCTCCGTCCCAGCACATAGCTTCGCGTTACTCACCCGTCCGCCGCGCACACAACACAGCCTCAGATGCTCCAAACTTCGCTCGTCGCCCGCTATCGCTCGCCCTCTTCGCTCCACTGCAACTCGCAGGTTGTGGCCTCGCCTTTTATACCTTTACTGTTCCGCCAGGGAAAGGTCTCGTAGCCCTTCCAAAGTGTCACGTCATCAAGGTCCCCCCGACTGAACACTCGGAGTTACGAGAACATTGGCGCACCAGTCAAGCCACTTCCCGCGACGGTGCTCTGGAAACCTGCGGAACCCTCCCTTAGAGACAGCTGGGTGCCCGGACTCTATGGGAGGGCGGATAGAGTGCCCCGCTAATGGGAGTTCCGTGTAGCGATAGTGGAGGGACGGGTGCTACCTGTTGTCTCACCCGTTCCAGTAGGAGGCGGCGTTTTCCCTAGGAATCCCACCAGGTTCGCGCGCCGGTCTGTGAGGCCGGTCCTCGTCTCTAGCTGCCTCGTAACAGTATGTACCGCCAATTTCGAAACACTCTATGCATTAGATGTGGGTACTGAAATTATTTTTCTTCGGCCATTTTCTTCTCTGTGTGCGTAGAGATCGGTTGTGCTATTTTGCAGTTGACGCGACTACACACGCGTGATATCGACTCGGGGGGGAAAAAAACTGCTAAAGAAAACAAATGGGCGGACGGGAAGAGAGAGAAAGAGAGAATAAAAGAGGGAGCAGTGCCCGCGTATTTTTCCGCTTATTTCTCCGCGATGCGCATACGTTCATCTGGAAAATAATGTCTTCTCAGTTTCGATGTTCTATACTAGCGAGTACGCAGCACAGACTCAAAAAACATTCTCGGCTTTTATATAAATATATTCACATATACATACACACACATACATACATATGTGTGTGTTGGTGTGTGTGTTGGTTGTGTGTGTGTGTACTCTGCAAGTTTCGATGAGTTTTAGAAAAAAAAAATTTTTTGTAATCAGTGGTTTGTTCGTTTGTTTGTTTGTTCGTTCCGGGCTCTTTCCATTCGTTCATGAACTGGCGTGATAGGCAGTTTTTTTTATTTTACAGCTGTTGAAGCATTTTTCTCTGCCCTTTTACTTCCCCTGTCACGCTTGTTATAATTATGGCAAATTTATTCTTGACAAGCCGATATAATTATTTGCGCATTTGAATGGTCAGATTTTCAAAAGCTGTATTCGTTAGGCTACCTTTTCTTTCTTTTTGCGTTAACATTTCCATCGAAATAAGCTACAAAATACACAGAATATTTTCAGTGTAATAATGTACTAAAATTCACAACTATGTACACAAGCAGCGCATCGAGCGTAACTATCGTCAACAGTATAGAAATAAACGGCAGTTTTAGATTCAAATGAAAAAAGAAAAAAAAATTGTTTACTTAAACGTTTTTATTCAACTTGTTTATCGGTCTGTCTAATTCGAAAATTTAAACCGATTTGTCTCCCACATTCACCGGTTTAGACTTTCATTGCATTTTAATATAAGTCCAGTATGGGATAAAATACAGTATTTAATTATTTTTGTGGAAAATATCGAATGTATTATAATAAAATGGATTGTAAACCAAACAATAAATATTCTTAAAACTTCAAAGGAAGAAAGATTCTATCAATAGTTCCCCAAACTATTATTTTAAATAAACTACCCTTTTTATAAAGTTAATAATAATAAATACAACAATAAATATAAAATTCTTAATAATGAAATACGCAATATAATGATATTTTCTAATATATAATATTATAATAAAATGAGGTAAAATACTAGATTAACTAATACGTTTTCAGAAACACATTTTTAAAATATAAAAAGAAGTTAAAACTTCTAATAGTTTATACTAAAATTTATTCACTATATATTTTATTTTTAATCGTGAAACCTTGGGCTTAGGGTATGTTTACCCGCTCAGCAGCTCTGAGAAGCAGGTTGCCTGAAGTTCCAGGCGCTGCCGATAGCAACCTAAATGATTCGTCCTGATCTATATCTTGTCTCAACTTTAGTTTGCATTGTGCAGTTTAATGGGCATTTACCCTCTCTTTCTAATGCACAATGTCTGCTATTAGCACTGTCTTTTTTTTTGGTGTGCTCCTTTGCCAGATGTCCCCAGAGAGCACAAAAGTTTTAGACCTAATTTTATGACTAAATTATTTTTAAAAAAATTTTCCAATAATTTTGAAAAAAAATTTTAAACGCAATTTTTGGAATTAAAATTTTGTAAATACATTTTTTCATGTATTTCATCAAGAACATTATCTGATAATAGGTATTCTATTTTTACATCTTTGGAAATGTAACTGAAAGACGCCTTCTTTGTTTCAAACGTTTTCGCTAACAATTTTTTAAATATATTTTAATATTAAAACTTTTGGCTGTGTTTGAGCATAGGACATAGTTAATGGAATGCCTTGTTATTAATAGTGACCGCCTGTTCATAGTTCATAGTTTCTCCTATGAAATAATTATTGGTGTTTAGAATTGATATAACTGTATTGATTTTATGTATTGAATTATATATATTGATATAACTCTATATAATTGATATAATTGATACAACGTTCTTAGGAAAATTAATAAATAATAAAATTATGAAAATATACCTAAACCAGTTATTGTTAACGATATAGTTCACAAAATAAGAATTTCAATGTTGACAGACAACCCTGATTGCATCAGACTGGCATCGGTGTGCGCCATTGTTCTGTACTGCAATATAATTGTGAGACAGACTATACTCGCATTAAAGTGAAGGTAAAGTGAAACGGCTTGAAAGTTTTGTACGTACTCATGAGATCCTGGCAGAAGTTCAGCAGGTATAACAACTAACTTCGAGGTTATTGGTTCTTGTAACCTCGAACCCGCGCCTTAAAACAGAAAATATATATATATATATATATATATATATATATATATATATATATATATATATATATATATATATATATATATATATTAGTGTTTGTGCCGGAAATTAGGCATTTCGACACTTTTTTTTCTAATTTTATATAATTTAAATTATTTTTGGAAATTTTATTTTTCTTTATAATTTGGTTACTAAAGGGCGATTTACACTTTGTTAGGCTGGTGTACTCCCCCAAGTTAAACTTTGTGCCAGTAGTCTGAAGCACCTTTCCGAGAAACGTATCTGATATTTTGCAGATCTAATACTTGCTGGCAGCCAGTTTGAAATTTCCCTCGCTTACAGGCACGTCCCAGGCCTGTAACGTTACTTCACTTCATGACTAAAACCGCCTACAGCAGCTCTGGACGAGCTGTTACCATTTCTCAGAGACGAGCTGACCATAGCCTTTACCGTCACGAATACGTATTAGGTTCTCTCCTCGAAAAGCACGTCATGGACGCTTGTTCTCAGCGTCGTTGCACTTTTGTTCACCCCCCTCTTCTGTTCTAAGAATTCGCCTAAGAGCAATGACCGGTCAGAAACCCCAGCAGATAGCGACCGTCTCCAAGGACAAGGACGCCTTGCATAAAAAAATGTGTGTGCCAAGATGGACCGCACACGATACCTAGCGGCAAACTCGCTAACCGCCCAGCCAACTTACCCTGTAGGCCGCCAGAGTGTAGCACCTGACTGCCCCTTTAACCCTTGGTTTAAGCAGACGCCTTGGGCGAGTCGATTTTTTTTATTTCAAACACCTCTCAACAGGTAGCGCTAAGGTCGGCCAGTGCTACCAACTTCGAGACATCAGTCAGAGTTTTTTTTATGACGCCCACTCGGGGAACTTCGGAACCTTTCGGTCCGGACTCCCAGTCACCCCCTCCACGTTTGATAGAAGACTTACTTTTAATTACGAGACGCGGTTCTCCGCGGGACACTTCGCGCCGCGACTGCAGACGGACCGTTTGATTATCGGCGAGTCGAGACACTGCAAGACTTCCGTCCGGCCGCAACCGACTATGTAGTCGCTTAAATAAGGGATGCTATCCCTATAATCTTCTTTATGTAGTTTAGTCCGTCTGCATAGTACAAAGTGTGATAGTTAGTTTCCTGTTAAATTATTTCTTTTGAAATGGTAGAAACGACCGCGCCAACCGCGTATTCGCGGGATCCAGTTCCTGGCTGGCGACGCATCTGTAAATAGAAGCCAACTTCCCTGTCTGGTGAGTGACGATCCGCGACTTTCCCCAACCTCCCCTTAACTTTTCCGGGCATTTTCTGCCCCGTATACCTACTGTCTGTGTTCAAGTTCTGATCAGTTTTGATTCGGACTGTTCCAGACAGGGTCCGAGAGCCGGACGCCGAATTGGCATTTTCATCTCCCTTCCACTACAGGACACAAGCGCCCTGGCATCATGTACCCGCGTGATCTCCGGGAAACGAAGCCCCGACCTCCGGTGCTTCTGTATCTTTTGACCCTTTTCTGAACTTTCTTTAAATTACGTCGTCAGATGCAGTTAATTAGATAAACATAATTTCTGGACTTTAAGTATATATCCTGGGATCGTTTAAACATATTTGTATTTTTTTTATTGGTTTGTGTATTTTTAGTAAATGAAACTTTTGATATTTCCATGTACGGCCGGCCAATAATTTTTTTTTAATATACCTGAGAGCTGTTTAAGAATGTAATTAATATTGTACGTTAATATTTTCTTGTATCTGCTATAAGTTTCCTCAGTATGGAGTAATTATATTTCAGACGGAATCACACCTTGTTTTGTTCATTTCTAATAAACCCAGCAAAACAAAAATGGTAATCAGACCGTGGTTTGCTGCTACAAAAATAATAGCAGTTAGCATGGTTTGAACATTGCTACATGTTATAGAAACTTATATAATTTGGCATTAGGAATAGTGAACCATTATTACTTATACTTATCAGAAATTCATTGGTTCATTACCAAGTGTTGTGGCAGAGCACTCTCAAAAGGGTTATTCGTGTTAGAAACAACATCATGTGTATCAGTAACTTTAATAACTGTAGTGTTGTTGACGTATGTTTTGTGGAGATTATTTTAAAACGGATGCCGAGCGTAAACCGTCCAGGTCACGGGGTAGTCAACTTCAAAGGAAGAAGAACAGACACCATGTGGTAGTGATCCTCAAACGATTATTCAAGGCCAAGGGAGTGTAAGGGCAACATTTAAAGATGAGGAAGGATATAAATTTAATATAAGTAATTAAGAATTAAAAGTCATAAGTGCCAGTTATTGTTCTATATCAGAGTTTAAAATGTTGTAAAAAGGGAAGATAAATAGTCGACCAGTTAAAGCAATAGAATTATTTATTTGAAGTAATAAAAGTATTAGTCAGTTATAATGACTTAAGAATTTATATATATAACGGTTAACAAAGAGATATATATATCTTTGTTAACCGTTCTCTGAATAGCTATCCAGTAATAACTGCTCACATTTTGAGCGCAATAAAACAAAATAAAGTCCAATTTTTTTTTAATATTTGACTGTTTTTCCATAGTTCATAAATTCATGAAAATATCAATGAAATTTTAATCATGTGCCATTTTAAGTAAAAAAAAAAAATATTTATTCTTGTCTCCAAATACGTATTTCATCTATGCAAAAATAACAATAGGTATGTATTGTACACATTTACAATATTTTTCTTGCAGTATTACAAAATATTTCTTGGTAACAGGTTTCCAAAGGAATGTTCTGTGAAAGAACAAAAAACCAAATTGTGAACTTTCGAGTTCGAGACTCATATGACACAGACAATGTGTGGGGGGAGGACGAGATGTGAGGTGGTCGTTCGTGTGTCGGTAGCAGTGGGAGAGGGGAAAAGTGATTGGGATGTGAACTCGCAATGAAATGGAAGGCGGTTCCCGCCCGTCCTTGAAAAGAAAAATAATAATGCCTCGCTGTAGGGAGCAAGACCGCTGATTGGTGGGACAGTGTGTGTGGAGGGGCGATGGTGGTGTGTGTAGATGCCTCTTTGTCGCACTGCAATATTAAATTTCAAGTCAGCGAAACGAACCCTCAACGAGGAAACATGAACCTTATTTTGACGTGAAGCTCTCTGGTCGTTATGAATATACAAAAACCAAAATTGGGATGGGGCTGTATCCGGACACGTCCGCAGGTTTTTAAACGTGAATACGTCGTGTGAATGGGAAGCTCAAAAAATAGTTACCGGTTGTTATGCAGTATAATAACATAATAAACAGTAAACCAAAGCTCTGCTACCATTTGCTACACTTACTCTGCTTTTGATTACTTGTGTAACTTAAATGTCCCCTTAAAATGACTTTGGGAGACTGGTGGAACTTTTAGTTTCAAAAAGGTAAAATGATACAAAAGTGTGATTTCGTCTGAACAAAAGTGCCTCTATATTTATTTTAACATGAATAAAGAAAACATGGATTTCACAAACAGGTTAAAAAGTTAACTTAATTTAGGCGTATTAAAATTATTATAACATTCGATGAGCTGGTTGACAAATATATTAAACTTATTAAATTATATTAAGAAAATTATTAAAATTTTAACATTAAACGTACGGGCCGGCCCGAATTAGAAGATTACTATTAAGTTTACATTTGACATAATTAGAACGGAATAAAAAAAATCAGTTAACATAAACACTCCCAGTATTTAGAGTTATCAAAGTTCCGCAATAAATATTTTTGGATGTTCCGGTCTTTTTAACGGATTTATATGCTGGACACGCTGAAGACACCACAACAATCTGGAGGACTGGAGATTTGACGTTATCTGGCCGAAGGTGACGTGTTGCGTGGTACCGGGGTACCTTAGTCGTGCAGCTTCCCGGAGTAAGGAGCCGAGGGTGGTGTGGTCAAGTCCACATCCGGCACTTGGACCTTGTCTGCGAACAAGCCTCTAATCGAACCTGATCAGAACTGGTTCACAGACAGTAAAATAGGCAGAAAACGCCCACTAAAAACGGTGACGGTCTGGGGAATAATGTATGTCAAAAACTCACCGTACAGGGAGGTAACTTCTAGCGTCAGCCAGGATGCGAAGCTCGCGAACACGCGGTTGTCGCGGACGTTTCCATAATTTAAAATGATTATAAAATATTATTAAGTATTATTAACGAAGCATGACTATTTCTACGAGGTTCGCAGACTGATTAATTACTAATTACGAAAATAGTTGTAGGGACAACATCCCTTGCCTAGCTGACTACATATTTGAACAACGACCGGAGTGAAGTCTTGTTGTCAGTCTGCTCTCGCGGCGCGAAGGGTTTTCGGGGCGGTATCGACTCGTAATTAAAAAGGTGAAGTCAGTCAAACGAAAGGGGGAGGGAGACTTCGGCTTCCGGACCGAAATGTTCCGAAGATTTCCGAGGAGTTGGTCGAGAAATACTGACTTCGATATCTCGAAGTTGATTTTACTGGCCGATCGTAGCGCGACCTACTGAGGGGTTTCCGAAACAAGGAGAGATCGACTCGCGTATCTCTTGCACGATATGCATAGAGCTTATGGAGGGGACTAGTGCAGCGCTCTGGTTAGGAAAGGAACTACGGGGCATTGCTTGTTGTGTGAGGCGTCAGGGGGCAGGCGTTTAGTGGGCGTTCAAACGCCCAGGGGAAATAACTCGCAAGTCTGCCACGAGAGGGCAGAGGCGGTACGTTCGAAGACTGATGGGTGTCCTTGAGGTGGACCGGGGTTGTTGGCCGGCCATTGAACTGGGCCTGGTTCCCTGGAAAGACTGGAGAGAAGGGGTGGGGTGGAAACTGCGCTGCTGTGGGATATTCTCTTGGCAGAAGCCCTGCGACATGCCGAGGGCTCGAGCGAAACGACTCTTGCTCGTGTCTGAAATCGCTCGCGTAAGGGCTGGTTCTCGGAACCTAGCTGCTCTAATAGCTTGCAGGACATAGCACTTCTTGTCACGGCTCGGAGGAGAATTACAGGCGACGGCCGTGCGTCGAAGCGAGAATAAGGCTGGCGCACTTGCTAGGTCGCAAGGGCTCGGCAATATCGGATCTCCTTCTGGGAACAGATTTGGGAGACTGGCCTGGCAAAGATTAAATGGAAGTGTACAGGAGGCGGAAAACTTTTTAAGTTTTTTAGCTGCAAAAATGACTGGCAAAATTTTTTTCAAAATTTCTAATTTAGAATCGTGCCGAAAATGCTAATTGGCGGTACACAGTGACGAGATTTGAACCTTGTCTTTGAGGTTATAAAGCCCGTGATCTTCCACTGTGCTACCAAGCCTGGAAAGAAATTAAGAGGAGAACATTTATTGTAATCATTGTAATGCCAGTTATCTTAGTTATTTCAAAACTTGAGATTACTTTTTTAATGTGACTATTTTAGTTTACCAAATATATTCCAAGGTAGTTTTACTATCATAAAGTTTCATTCGGCACACCAATACGTTTGGTATGTGCCCTAATGTTTACGAAAGTGACTATATACGGGTTTGCGTCGCTAAACGTGTTCCCGCCATTTCTGTGTCACAATTACGTTCATCGACTTACGTTCCATTGTAAAGTAATTACTCCTACAAACTGCCATACTAGGCCTCGGTTGGACACTAACGGCGATGTCTACACTCGAACTATGCCGGGTGAAGTCCGCCATCTTAGTTTTCTTCCTCTCCCTGCAAAGCCTGGTCCGGCAGGCGCCGTTGAGTGGCAACTTCGAGGAACCCTCACAAGCTGTTCGGTCTTGTGGTCGTCGTTTCTTGCAATTCTTATTGTATGCCTCACATTGTGATTACTTCACACTATTCTTCGTAATTCATTAAACCGTCATTATAAAGTAAATTTTTTTATAACTTTTCAAGTGTGGTTTAAATAGCCTAATTCGCTACTTTCAGCAAAAAATAAAAAATAAACTTATTTTATTCAAATTTGTTAACGCGTGTACCCAAAGTCTGCTCCAAAGTAGATGAGTAGTTTCATGTTACTTTCAGTGGCATTTAAATTACAAATATAGCCCTGTTTGTATTTTATAACTTTTTAAAATATAACTTTTTTCGTTTCACTGTATTTAAAGTAAAAGTTAGATTAGGTATGGTACATAAAAAACAATTTTTTGGGAAGGTTTTCATACGTATATAGGTAATCGTAACTGAAATGAATTGGAGATTGTTTAGGTTAGTTCAGCGATATTTAAAATAATCTAAATGTTTACCTCTGAAAATTCGTAAAACTTTTTTTTTTTTACTCCGACCACGAAGTTGGACGAGCGAGCGTCAGCACACACAATGTGAGTGAATTATTTCTTTCGCAATCTCCTGACAGTAAAATCTGGGTTTTTAAACTGTTCTAAAGGCTGGTTCATGACTTAATTATTAATTGTGTGATGCTTAAGGTTTGTCGATTTTTGGAGCAAAATTTCGAGCTTTATCACAATCGGAATCGAGGTTTTTTTTTTGTTTACAGAAGATGCATTGATGAATAAATTGACGGTTATATCCATTAATATAAAATAGGTAACATTTTTACTTAGCAAAATTTATACGTAATTTTTACCATTTTAAAGAATATTTCCTATTATAAGTTTAAACTTTTTAATATAAAATATATGATTTCACCCAAGAAATAGCATTTTTAATGGGGGAATGGTGGTTTTTCAGTGAGAAAAAATAATTCATAAGGAAACCACCTTCGTAATATATTTGATCAAGAAACAACATCCAATATACTAAATTTTCAATAAGTTCTTTAAACTTGCAGAAGATTATTTTCACTTGAGCAGAACAACTTCATAAACTTCCTTTCCCCGATACCGGCCTTCCTTCTGCTCTGCCGCGAGTTTCCAATTGCGGTTAGCAATCTCGCTTCCAAGAAAATAAAACACGAAAGATAAATAAAGCAGTCGTCGAAGTTCGCGCGATATCAAACCTCTCCAACCAGAAGCACGTTTTTATTTTCTCGCAGCACAAAAATAAATTGAAATATAAAACAGTATTTCTGTGTTTTAGTAAGGCCTAAACGGGAGTATTTTAGAACTTCTAGTTCACCTCAACTTTCTATGATCTTTCTTACGTATTAAGTTTCTTGTGTCATCGTCTTCCTTTTGCGTCACTGGACGCAGTTTCTGACTATTTTTCCCCAGAGTCCTTCGCTCTTTGGCTGCGTTGCTGAAGGAAAAGAAAATCGTGTCTTTCAAAGACGTGCCAACCTAGGAAACAACTATTTTTTTTCAATCCGTTTGCAAAATGTTACGTAATTTTTAAATATGGGCGAATTCTCAGTTTTGCACAGTGTTACTTATCATTTATGACTGTTACTGGATAGTAATGTAACGAAAACGCTCTAGCTTAATTTTTTTCCTTTGTCAGACAAATAACATTTTTATTTTTATAAAAAATATTTTTAAAAATATATTGGTAAAACTACTTTCAAAGATAGCTTTAGTGTTCAGAAACAATCAAGTATTTCCTTTAATGGAGCAAGTCTCCATTTCGATTAATGTGAAATTTAAAAATATAACTTCATTGCATAAATTGTGTACGGTTAACCAATTAAAATAAATAGCTACACTTGGATGAGCTGCCGATAAGAAATCATTGGAGAAATTTGGTAATGTTAAGGGAAATTCGGTCATAAATATGTGAATTCTTGATCATTACAAATACAATTTAAGCAGTAGTGATGATATTGATGGAAATGGCGCCAAAATCTTTAGCAGTCATTGTTGCGAATTTACAAAAATATTATTTCACTGTGTCCAGTAATAAAAACAATGGTAACTGCTCCATCAACAATATTTTCATCACATAAAATTTAGTGTTTAGTTTTCTGAATGTTTTTTACAAGTTTTTTTTACCTTTATTTTTAGATAATATAAATAAGGACGAGAAGAATAGGTATCCTAGAACCATATTTTTTTTTACATAAAAGGCATAATTTTATCGTAATATATAATTTTTATGAATACGCAGTTTTGTACCTACTTTATTATCTGGTGAATAATTATTGGTGTTTTTCCAAGTGGACTCTCAAACCCAAAACTGCCGTGAAATGAATCTGGGCCACTGAGTGCTATGAGAAGTTGCAGAAGAAGTTAATATAGTTACGGTTTTGAAGCAGCTTCAAAAAAAAGCAGAAAAAAGAAATGAGGAAGAGAATTTAACCGTGAGATAGCTTCGCAATAATGAAAAGGAAGAAAAAATAATGAAAGAAACGTCTATTTGATTTTCAACAGTTCCAAGCTGACTAAAAGTTCTCGAAAAGAATATTCATATTTACGTTTGTATGACGTAACTGATGAAATGTGATAATTTATATTAGAGTATGAATTAATTTGAAAATAGAGACAATATAAAATCCAAATCTAGCTTATAATGCTGACAAATCATACGGAGCAAGGTGCACTGCGCTCTTATTTCGAATTCAGATCCGACCACGTGATTAGGTTTTCCGTTATTTCCCCGTGAATGCTGGGGTGGTTCGACTACACTTACAGTGCAAGGTTTTCCATCCGGCACTCTGTTGGTTCGGCACATTCTCTGGTCCGGAAACTATCTAACCGCTCGTGTTCTGATTTTTTTGGCTGTTGACCTTGGTCGCCATTACTGTCGGATTTCATTTCAGTTCAATTTTTGACGTGACAACGTCTTATAAATCGATGAACGCCGGCTGCACGCAAGAAAAAGGATGACTCATTGTCCCGTTACGCTTTGTCCCGTTACGCTCATTGTACGCTTGCGCCGCATCTATCTCTCTTCCACTCGATTGGAACAACCATCGATTTGACTTTTTCGAGGTACATTAAACTTGAAACACTCCCATTCGTTTCCTACTTTTCCTATCATCGTCCTATCCTTAACAGAATAACACAGATTGGAAGAAGTTAAATAGCAAACATGTATAAAAGTTATTGTTAAAATAATATGTTCGTTAAAGTAATAAACATATTTGAATTAATGAGTGCAAATAAAAGTAAATTTATCAATTAAATTGTAGATATTATTTCACTCCTTCTTTGTATTTATACAAAATAGTGATAATTCAATTATGTTATTCAATTTTATTCATAAAAGTATGCAATCATTTCATCAATGTTTTATTATGACTATCGTCCGTAAACCGACTTTACAGACAACCAATTTTTTTTTTTTTTTTTTCCTGTTTTCTGGACTAATGTTATGATTTAACTAATTTTCTCATCAAATTTAGTTGCTAATTACTATAACGTGGTCTGAGAGATTTTTAATTGTTTTGTCATTTAATGATTTTATTATTCGTTTAATGGAGTTATTAATAGGTACACTTTCAACAGCAATAGTTATGAATCTATTTTTTTTAACAAATATTTTGAACATTGATCATAAACTAGATCTCATCGATTTAATATTTTTTCTTGCAGGTGTTACATCAATACTGGTACCACTTGATTGTAATTTTCAGAAATGGATGGCATATATGGATATTACAATTACACGTAATGATTTTTTTTAAATAAGACGAATGCTCGTCTGTAATTTTTTTTCCCTATAACGCATTTTATTGCAAATCCTTTTTAAATACCATTGCACTGCATATTAATTTTTCAATGGTGTTCTTGTACAAACATTAAAATTATTTTTCAATAATTCGGCATCATTTCTAATCCTGTATAGCCGTGGTATTGCACGTTCCTGTAAAAATATTTTTTATTAACAAAGAAATATTCTTGATTCAGTTTCCCTTGCGTGAGGTGTGGTGACTTGGATTACGTCAATTGCGCCTGGATTGTAAGATTTAGGGCTGTAAGAGTACATGTTAGAGCATACACATAGGAAATCAATGCTCCTCTAATCAAATCACAGGTTCAGTAATCCAATAGTTACTTATCTTTAAGAAGTTATTCAATATGCATTTGATTGTTCTCGTCCTTTTTTTTACGGTTTGTTTGGAAACCATGGAGAGATGAATAATAAGAAAACGATCCACGCTGAAATTAAGTGAACTTAAGTACATTTAAAAACAAGTGCTATTAATTATATTCGGTTAGTTTAGTTTTATGATGAATTGCAATTTTTTTTTCATTTTAGAAAATAAAATATTGTGAGCTATGTTATCATTCGGAGTTTACCAGTTGACTGTTTTAATTGTTTTGTTGTTTTTTTTTCAGGCCACGCCCACATTACGGATTTCAACATTGCCACGGTGTTGGAAAATGAGCAGCTAGCGACCTCCATGTCGGGAACTAAGCCCTACATGGGTTAGTGCCTTTACTGCTAGTCGCCTTGTATGTTTTTGCCTCTTACTTTCAAGTGACAAAATATCTCAATATAAAATCCCTGCCTTAGGTCAGTTATACGTGGTTTCGTATATCCATGGTTGCTATTCCTTGTGTTTATACCCGTAGACATTGCACTTTTCTGGGCCACTTACTCTGAAGATTGGGGACTGTATTTGTTGACTAAAACTTCGGAGATTATTTCTTCCAAATTTGAAACGGATAACCCCCCCCCCCCCCCCCCCTTCCCCACCCCAAAAAAAACTGCCAATTCAGAAAATAGCCGTGAAAGCCTGAGAACCTTATTTTTATTATATTATTTAAAAAACAATTCAAGCTAGGAAAAATTATCTATTTGGATAAAGCTAAACTGGATGTCGTTTTTTACTGTCAGTTAATTATTTTGGAGATTGGAGGTTAGAGAAAATCATACATTATCGTGGTCAAAATAAATGTGAATGATTCTTTCAGTAATCCTAAAGGATGTGTAACATCTAACTTTGGTAACAAGCAAATTCATGTATTTTCATGTTGCAAATACACTTACAATACGAAACTCAGACACTGAATAATGCGGAGTGTAATAAATATATATGCAAATTGTGTTTTTAACTACATTCTATGACGCGGATCGCATGTAGTTTCCGCACCCGCCGCTAGAATAAACTGCTGGAGCAGCTACGTCGACCTTTGAATCCTTTAATTAGTAGACCAAATTTTTAAACTATATGTATAGTGAAAGGATCCTATAAAAGCGAAAAATATTTGAAAAAAGTACAACACCCCGGTTTTGGACCTGATTTTCGACAAAGAATTTTATTAAAATAAACAAATAATATTTTTAAGTTTTGCTTTGGCTTTGTGAACTTAGGTTTGCTCCATCCACCACAGATGGCAGCATCTTGGTTACACATTTCCGTTCCATGTGAGTTACGTTTAATTCACGAAATTACTCCTACCAAATGCAGTGAGCTAAGATGTTACACATCATAAACAGTTAATCGTGAGGTCTTGAAATACCTTAGTTCTCGGTGGCCGTAATGGCTGACGAGTCATAATCGTGTGGCGAGGGTCATGGGTTTGAATCCAACAACCTTGCGTCACTTAAATTTATGCTTGCCAAGTTGTCATCCAAGCAGCTCCAAGTCAGTTATGACCTTGGAGGTCTCGTCACCTTAAGATAATGTATAAAACCGTGTGACGTAAGACACCATCAATTACAAATAAAATCAAAACCATGAATATTGGTTTAGAATTTACTCCCCCAAGTATCTAAGAATTTAAGAGACTTTATTCATTCTTACAGCGTGTCTCGATTAATGGTTTTGGAGAATTTACGAAAATAAAAAATAGTTATTTTAACAATGGAGGTTAGAAGTAAAGGAATGGGTGGGTGCAATCTCTGCCATGCAAATAATTGAAGTCTAAATAAGAACATCCCCTCCTTTATAAACGTACTTTCACATCTGAGTATCAAAACATATTTTGGTTGTAAAGAAGTTAAACGCAAATCATTTGCTGATTTTTTAACATATTTTTTAAACAATCTTCACGAAGGATGACATTTTTCACTATTCTTCCTAGCGAGTTCATTTCAATGTATTAAACAATCTTCTAGCATTAGCGTTCACACAGCTTAAGCTTGATCGCTATTCAACTGCTAACCAGAAAGACTTCAACTTCAGAACAGACACAGCCCACCGCCTCCACGGCAGCGTCTGTTTTATTTTTCTGAGCAATTTTTAACCAGAACGACTTCAACTTCAGAACAAGAGACCCACTAAAACCTCCATGACAACGAACGAATTGTTTTGCCAACCAATTGCTTTTTTAGCTTGACTTCATTTTTATCTACCGTGGACCTTGTTTTGCAGAGTGACTTCACCATCATAACGTACACCCACTCTAGAGCCTTATACCTCCATGGCAGCTAAGGCTTGTTTTGCTAACTAATTGCTAACCAGATTTACTCCATCTGTAGATAACCCACTCCGTGGCAGCTACGGCTTGGTTAAGAGTGGCTTCACGTCATGACAGACACCCAACTCTAATAACGTATACCTCCATGGCAGCTAAGGCTTATTTTGCTAACTAATTGCTAACCAGATTTACTCCATCTGTACATAACCCACTCCGTGGCAGCTACGGCTTGGTTAAGAGTGGCTTCACGTCATGACAGACACCCAACTCTAATAACGTATACCTCTATGGCAGCTAAGGCTTATTTTGCTAACTAATTGCTAACCAGATTTACTCCATCTGTACATAACCCACTCCGTGGCAGCTACGGCTTGGTTAAGAGTGGCTTCACGTCATGACAGACACCCAACTCTAATAACGTATACCTCCATGGCAGCTAAGGCTTATTTTGCTAACTAATTGCTAACCAGATTTACTCCATCTGTACATAACCCACTCCGTGGCAGCTACGGCTTGGTTTGCAGAGTGACTTGACGTTATGACAGACACCCAACTCTAATAACGTATACCTCCATGGCAGCTAAGGCTTATTTTGCTAACTAATTGCTAACCAGATTTACTCCATCTGTACATAACCCACTCCGTGGCAGCTACGGCTTGTTTTGCAGAGTGACTTCACGTCATAACAGACACCCACTCTAATAACGTATACCTCCATGGCAGCTAAGGCTTATTTTGCTAACTAATTGCTAACCAGATTTACTCCATCTGTACATAACCCACTCCGTGGCAGCTACGGCTTGGTTTGCAGAGTGACTTGACGTTATGACAGACACCCAACTCTAATAACGTATACCTCCATGGCAGCTAAGGCTTATTTTGCTAACTAATTGCTAACCAGATTTACTCCATCTGTACATAACCCACTCCGTGGCAGCTACGGCTTGTTTTGCAGAGTGACTTCACGTCATAACAGACACCCACTCTAATAACGTATACCTCCATGGCAGCTAAGGCTTATTTTGCTAACTAATTGCTAACCAGATTTACTCCATCTGTACATAACCCACTCCGTGGCAGCTACGGCTTGGTTTGCAGAGTGACTTGACGTTATGACAGACACCCAACTCTAATAACGTATACCTCCATGGCAGCTAAGGCTTATTTTGCTAACTAATTGCTAACCAGATTTACTCCATCTGTACATAACCCACTCCGTGGCAGCTACGGCTTGGTTTGCAGAGTGACTTCACGTCATGACAGACACCCAACTCTAATAACGTATACCTCCATGGCAGCTAAGGCTGGTTTTGCTAACTAATTGCTAACCAGATTTACTCCATCTGTACATAACCCACTCCGTGGCAGCTACGGCTTGTTTTGCAGAGTGACTTCACGTCATAACAGACACCCACTCTAATAACTTATCAAGGGCGTCGCCAGGGAGGGGAAGGGGGGGCAGTTGCCCCCCCCCCCCCTAATTGAGCCCTAGAGATTCAAAAAAAAAAATGTAGCCAAGTGCAAAAAAAATACATACTTTTCCCACAACTTGACCCCCCCCCCCCCCCCTAGGCCAACGGCTGGCGACGCCCTTGTAACTTATACCTCCATGACAGCTACGGCTTGGTTTGCAGAGTGACTTCACGTCATGACAGACACCCAACTCTAATAACGTATACCTCCATGGCAGCTAAGGCTGGTTTTGCTAACTAATTGCTAACCAGATTTACTCCATCTGTACATAACCCACTACGTGGCAGCTACGGCTTGGTTTGCAGTGTCTTCACGTCATGACAGACACTCAACTCTTAATAACTGATACCTCCATGGCAGCCACGGCTTGCTTGACACCCGCAGCGCCGGAGATCTTCGACTGCGCCATGGACGAGTGCGTGGGCTACGGCTACCCGGTGGACTGGTGGTCGCTGGGCGTGTGCGCCTACGAGATGCTGAGCGGCGAGCGGCCCTACGACATCCACTCGTCCACCTCCTTGGCGGACGTGCGGCAGCTGTTCTCCTGCCCGGTGGGGTTCCCGGCCGCGTGCAGCCCGGGCGTGGCCGAGCTGCTCACCCGGGTGAGCACTTACCTTTGAATATATACACACTGTATAGAAGTCGCCAGCCCAGGTTAGAATTTATAATACGGTTTTGAGGTAGTTGGTCAATTCACCGCCGCAATCGCCACCATCTCTAGGGCCATCGACTTGTGGTGGTCCCTAGCGGGACAAGTGTCGAACTCTTCAAACACCCCTTCCCCATCTCCCGTTGAACCACCTTGAGCTGCAGTGAATGATGGTTGGGTGGTGCGGGGTGAATGACAGCGGGCGACAGTGCTGCGCTCTAACGCGTAAATAACAACCTAAGACGATACAGGGCGTTACGACAGCGCACTGCAGCGGTGAAGTTCCCAAGCTGCTCATCCATACGCTCCTGAAAAAACGTAGAGTAAATCCTATCCACTCGCGACTTCTATACAGTATGTATATATATATATATATATATATATATATATATATATATATATATATATATATTCAAAGCCCTACCTCGGTCCCCAGTGGTTTGGTAGGAGCGGGCGCCCTCGCGTCGCTCCACTCGTGTAGTGCCTGACTGGATCAACTTAGTTGTGCGACTTGCTTTACGTCATGCAGTGGCGTAGCCAGGATTTGTGTATGTGGGGTGTTAAGAAGCATGCGCCCCCCCCCCCCCCCCGTATTAAAGCGAAGGGTCTGGGGGCCCTCCCCCGGGATAATTTGGATTTTAATGTGTAAAATAGTGCTATTTTAGCAGTTTTCGGTACTTGTAATGGTAAAATTTTTATTAATTTTCATATGAAATTTGTTTGAGTGATGAATAAGAAATTAACTAAATATTTGGTGCTAAGGGGGGGGGGTTTAACCCCTAACCCCCCCCCCCCCCTGGCTACGCCCCTGATTGGATAACTTATTTGTGCGACGTGCTTCACGTGATGTAATGTTTTTTTCTCAGGATACGTCACATGTTTGGCAAAGTTAATAATTTTTTTTTTAAGGAAATAAAAATTTTAGATGCTTATCTTTATTTCGGTTGTATTTTTTCTTAGCTGTATACCAAACTGACCCTATCTCTTATTTTTTTCTGCTGTAAATAATTTTTTTAAAGCTTTTGAATTAATTTTGATATTAACATTTTGTAATATTTTCTTTCCCCCCATTTTTATTTGTGGGTTTTAGACGTGGTTTCGGCTCTGAAACTGTTAATATTTTGAGCAGAGCAATTTTTTATTTTTTATTTTACACGTTAGTACCCAGCTGGGGTGGCGGGTATTGTTGTCACCTTTGGCTGAAAGTGATGAGCAAAGGTTACACTCGGTCTAGCCTGCTTCCTCACGCTCTGCCCGCAACATCTCTGTCCTTGGTAAGGGAGAGGCGTCTCGACGGGGCTATAGGTGCATCCGTAATGCTTGCATGCGGATTGCCTGAAGAAGGGAAACATGCCCCGGGTCTGCGCACTTCATCACTCGTCCGTCCTCGGCGACATACGCGTGCTTCGCGTTGCAAATGAACTTGTAGTGCCGAGCTCTTGACACGAGATTCGAAGTTGATTCCTTTTAAAAAGAACGCCGAGCGCTATGAAGACAATGTGTCCGTAAGAGAATGTCCCAGTTTCAATGGTGTATTATAACCAGTGGCGTAGCCAGGATTTGTGTATGGGGGGTGTTAAGAAGCATAAACCATCCCCCCCCCCCACCTTATTAAAGCGGGTGGTCCGGGGGTCGTCCCCCGGGAAAATTTGGTTTTTAGTGTGTAAAATAGTGCTATTTTAGCAGTTTTCGGTACTTAAAATTAAATATTGTAAGGGTAAAAATTTTATTAATTTTAATATGAAATTTGTTTAAGTGATGAATAAGAAATTAATTAAATATTTGGTGCTACGCCACTGATTATAACATGATTCATTTAGACTGTTTATTACAAATCATGAATCGAATTGAAGCTAAACTGACCTTGTTTCTCTTACAAATATCCAACATGTGCGCCTGTAGCTATACGTCGCGCATTCAACCTACACTTTGGATTACACGTCCGGAGTAACGGAAGCAATAAGCCTCTTCAATTCTGTGTCTCAACTCTGACAAATCATTAGGTAGCGGCGGAAAGTAGACACGATCTTTTTTATGAAGCACCAAAGGAATAAAAAAATCTCATAGTGTTATGTCAGGTGAACGTGGAGGCCAGTATTTTCCTTTGCAAGCACGTCCGGTCGTTTGGAATTGCGTATACCATCGGCGGATGTTTTTGCCTCACGGGGGATCACAATTAAACTTTAAACAAAACGCACGGTGAACTGAAATTACTCGACTGAAAAAAATTGTTCATTTTATTTGGAAAATAATTTGGGGCCAGGGGGCCTCCGCTCCTCTGTTGCCCCGAGGCCTCCAGACCTCTGAATCCGGCCCTGCAACCGACCTAAGTGTCCGCCACTGCTACTGACGATTTTGTCGATCCCGCCTCAATATTGCTGTTTTCCGGGCGCCCGCGGCGACGATGGGTTCGTTGCGGCCGTGTGGCTGAAGGTGAATATATTCTGTCGTGTTCGGTGCAGGGACAGAACTTGATGTACATCTTAGGCTTCCCCCTCCCCTACATCCTTTCCCTTCTTCATCCCTTATTCGTCGTACCGCTATCCCTTCCTTTTCACGAGCTCCGCCCAAGTGCGACAGTCATCTGCGATCGGGTTCCGCGCACTTTGGCCGTTGTGTTGTTCCAGGTGAATTATAAAGTGATACCAAAGTACTTGATACTTGAATAGTGTACTCGTTTGCAGTACTCGATACAGGCGGGTATCGGTTACAAAGTAGCAGATTGATACTGTTAAACCCAGTGGCGTGCCCAGGATTTTGCTCTGGGAGGGGGGGGGAGGGGGTCAGGCAGAAGGCTAGGGCCTTTCCGGGGGGCCTGGCGGGTATGGAATACCCCCCAGCTAGGTGGGGAGTCCTGGGGGGGGGGGGGTCCTCCCTCCGGGAAATTTTTGAAAAAATACGTGTTCTAATATTGCTGATTTAGGCTATCTAAAGATACTGGCCGTAACTTCATAATAGTCAGTTTTATGAAGTCTAAATTTTTTTTTCGTTTTATGAATTTAATATTAAAATATTTTTAGCCCTGGGGGGGGGGGGGGTCCGGTCCCGCTCGTCCCCTTCCCCCCTAGGCACGCCCCTGCTGAAACCCACCTCTGGCTGGAGGCGGCCGCGGCAGTGTAGCGCTGTGGCTGGTGCCCGCAGCTGCTGTGCGTGCGGCCCGGGCCCAGGATCAGCACCTTGGAGGAGCTCAGGAGGGTGTCTTGCCTGGCCGAGCTGGACCCGGCAGCAGTGCTGCGCAAGCAGGTGCCGCCGCCCTTCACGCCGCCGGTGAGCGCTCTCGTCTCGACGTTGCCAAGCCCATAGCACGGCCAGCAGGGCCGCAGCTAGAGTCTCCGGCACCCGGGGCATGAATGGATTCATGCGCCACCCCCTCACCCTCTTTTTTTGCACATACCACACCAATAAAGCGGGGAATGGTGCTATTTAAGCATTTCCCATACCTACGTGTAACAGTTTCTGTGCTACTGTAACCAGTGGCGTAGCCAGGATTTGTGTATAGGTGGGTGTTAAGAAGCATGGGCCCCTCCCCCCCCCCCCCCCCAACCGTATTAAAGCGGGTGGTCCGGGGGTCCCCCTCCCCCGGGAAAATTTTGATTTTAAGGTGTAAAATAGTGCTATTTTAGCAGTTTTCGGTACTTAAATTTAAATATTGTAATGGTAAAAATTTTATTAATTTTAATATGAAATTTGTTTTAGTGATGAATAAGAAATTAATTAAAGATTTGGTGCTAAGGAGGGGAGGGGTTTGAACCACTAACCCCCCCCCCCCCCCTGGCTACGCCCCTGACTGTAACTTCCATGCAAAAACAGTTTTACCAGTTACCAGTTGTAGTAGGAATTACAATGCAAGCGATTTCGGCGCCCCCACAGCTTTGCGCCCGGGGCGTATGCCCTGCTTGCCCCCTCCCCCCCCCCCCTAGTTGCGGCCCTGACGGCCAGTATTTATATTTTCATCTCGATGACATTCTGCACAGTTCACCTTTGAAACACGAGGAAGGTTGCTGTGTAGGCAAGATTTAAAAAAAAAAAAAAAAAAACTTAAAGCAGAATTTAAGGTGGCACGCGAGTAGTATCGGATAATTACTTAGAGACCTGTAAAATTCGCGGATTCATTCGGTGATAGGCTAGAATTCAAACACATATACCTCTTAAGATGATTTTGCTATTGGCTTACTGTTCATCTGGACGAATCTCAACCAGTTATAAACCCTCAACCAAAGAAGGATCGAATCACAGACAAACCAGCTGAGACGACTTACAAGTCGGTAGCCAATGAACTTGCGTTATTTTCCCCGAGTGTACAGGGGTATGTGCAGTCTATCCTGAAGGCCATCGAAACCGCGAATTTTGCAGGTCTCTAGACTGGTATTTTATGACAGTTCCTCTTTTCTGTGGTCCGTATAATAATGGTGACGCGTGAGTCGAGAAAGATACATAGAGATGTAAGAGAGGTATAGAGAGCTAGATAGTGAGAGATAGCTAGAGAGGTTTAGAGAAATACAGATATATATAAGATATGTTGAGAGATATATAGATATATAGAGAAATAGAGTGATACAGAGAGAGATAGTGATCGATAAAGACAGATATAGGGATACGGATGGGGTGAGATGGAGAGATAGGGTGAGATAGAGAGAGGTACAGATAGATATAAAGATAAATAGATATAGGTGGAGATATAGAGAGAAATATATAGAGGGATAGAGTGATGATTTGTAAGTGTGTACCTACTTCAAACAAATTACAAAAAAAAATTGAAAGAGGCGTTGCAACGCATGCCGGGCATTAGCTAGTAAAAAAAAAAAAAAAACAACAAAGTAACAATAGAACACTAGATATTCTCGTATTTGAAACAATTTTTAACAAATTGAGAACATAAACAAACGTGGCTATCACCACAGCCAAAAACGCGCGGAGCGACGTTAAAGGAAGAGCTCGGCATTGTCGAGCTAATCCGTGCGGGACTGTCTCGGTTGAACGTGCATTGTTGGAACGTGCTATTGTTGTTGTGAGATCCGTCTCCGTTTCCGTGTCATTGTAGAAGGGGCCTTAGCTCGCAGAACCGAGTAAATGGCACCCATTGTTGCCAAATCGATAACTACTCGGGTTGAAACATTAAAAATATTATTTTGTATACCATCGTTAATTATTTAAGTTTTAATAATTTTTATTTTATTTTTAGTTCATTTTAAAGACTATAAAAAAGTCTATTTATAGTATTTATTCAGTTGTAGTCATTCTGAAAGAAAAAAAATTATAATTCAATGATAAAATCAATTATTATTTAACAGGGTAAACTCTTTGTAGCATTCAGTCACTCTTAATAAGCAAGCATTCAATTAAATTATAAGCAATGCTCAAATTGATCCAAAATTCTTAATTTAAATGGTATTTAAAATTATTAAAAAATTGGTTGTCTCTAAAGTCGGTTTACGGACGATAGTTTAACGTGACAACGTCATAACAAAACATTGATGAAATGATTGCATACTTTTATGAATAAAATTGAATCATTTTTATTTTAATAATAAAAGAATAAATATTTGAAATTATACTAGTAATTAGATTTTTAAAATGCAAGAATAATTAACCTTTATGGCCGAAATTGTTGTTGTAATAAGCAATGAAAACCACATTAACTTTTCACTTCACTTTATAAATAGTCGACGAAACAGTTCACGTGTAGATGACGTGTAATTAATTTTATATTTTTATGGTAAAATACAAGAAAATATTTTTTCCGAAATTCTCATTTCAAATTGTTATTTACAAAATATATATTTCCAGTTTTTTTTTTTTTCTAAATTTTCATTGAATTATTAAGTTCTGTCTAAAACTTGTATACTCTATGGTTAATGTATGGCAACAGAGCACAGCGAAAGGAGGATAACGCTGAAGGTATAAATCATGCATTGGAAAGAGGGAGTAAATGTCCATTAAAACTCACGCTACAAGCTGAGTATGAAACATGCTATAATCCCTGCATTCTCATTTCAGCGAGAAACAAGAAGTGCGAGTAGATTCCATGAATTATTCTTCCGTTGGTAAATGTTGCTTTAACATAACATCTTGCATACATCATTGCTGGTTTATTCCCTTTGTATGCAAGTATCCAAAGCGTAAGAGAATGGGGGGGGGGGGAATATGAATATTTAAACGCATGGAAAGTAACCCATAATTATTTTATATCAGAAGTCACATGCTTTGGACAACACAGAGAATTCCTTGGAAGTAATTTAGTCACAGTCGAACACGGAAGACTGACAAGGACGAGACATTGGCAACCAGGACAGTAGATACAGGTAACTTCGGACAACACCTCAACATGCGGGAACCAGAGATGAAACCAAATGAATAGGTACTCTGGACGACAGCATTGATTTCTATCACATACAAGGTTTTTTTTTATTATTTATTAATTTTTGATGTCCATTTATGAGGGGGGGGGGAATTCCATGACTAACATAAAAAGCCAGGAACGGCATATGTCTATAGTATGTTAATCATTATAAGTTTGGTTTGTTAACTGTTCCAAAATATCACCAGAAAATTAAATTGCAAAAATAAAATTTAAGAGTTTGAAATCAAAAGACACCCAGTGTCGAAAAATTGCAACAAAGTTTTGGCAATAACTTCTTTTTGAATATCACTAAGCGTTGCACATAGGATATTGGATGAAAAAATCTTTTTAGCACTTAGTCCCTTTTGAAATTAAACTCTTAAATAATTATAAAAATGAATACAGTGTAGTTATATTTTAAATAAATCAAAAGTGTATTTTAATTTAATATTATACTAACTATTATTAACATTTTTTTCCACGTAGGTAGACAAGTTACACATAACTAATTATTACTTTCAAATTCTCTTGTAGGCTAATCATAGCATTTGTTAACCTCGTGGGTGCGCCTGCAGACGTACGGCACGCAACACACATAACCTAAATACATGAGTGTATTGCACGTAGCCTACTCGTCAGATAGCACGGCGCAGCCACAACTGTACTCATTTTAATGGAGATTACCTATCTCATTCCATTGTATGACGTCTTTCATTAGTGCTGAGTATGAAAGATTTATGCACTACTTTATAATATTAATATAATATTTTTTAATGTATCTGAAACATTGTATTTTGTAAAGGAAAATTTGGAAAGAGAGTTTCAGAAACAAAATTGCTGTAATTTATAAAGAGCATCTTCCATTTTTACTTATAAGGATACTTAACTGAAAGACGTCATCTTGGTATCAACCATGTTTGACAAAAAATGTTTTTATATCATTTGATATTAAAAATGTTGGCTATTCTATGACAGTAGCACATAATTTAATAAAATATTTTGTTATTAATGGTGACTGCTAGAGTTTTGTTTTTGATAGTTTCTCCTGAGAAATAATAATTTGTGTTTAGCATTCTAAACGACCATCCTCACGATGTCACAAATTTGTAATATTTATACCGAACATGCACGAACGCGGCATCTGAATAGACTTTTATGAATGTTAAGGTCTCTACACATGATCAGTCCAGCTTCTAGATCGGAGTGCTCAGTCCGAACTGATAGTTTGGACTGAACTAAAGCCTTTCCCATACACGATCATCTGGTTGTTGTTGCTGTTAGATGTGTAGTTTCATCATATGGAAGAAACATTGGCTGTTGCAGTTGCAGTTGCACTTTTAGTTAGAAAAAGAAAACAAATAACAAAGCAACCAAAGAGTATAACAAAGATGTTTGCCACGGCACTCAGCTGATGGACTGATTTTTTTGGACTAACGGTTAGAACTGGCGAGACGCTGTTTCAACACAATGGCAGTTCGAACTAAGTTATATCGAGCCCACAGTCCAATTTGATGGGAAGCCATCAGTTCCGATTGATCAGTCCACCGTTCTTGCTCACACACGACAGTTCTGACTGTTAAGTTCAACTGATAAGTCCGAACTGTCAGTTCGGACTGATCGTTTGTGGGTCCTTAAGGTTTGCCGATCCTGTGATTCTCTATACATAAAAAGGTTATAAAAAAAGGCGAAGGCTACGTCAACGCACATGTTTCGTAATGTAAACTAAAAACTGTGATTTCTCAGAAACCATTAGGAATTAGAAATTCTGTTTTCAGGGTAAATAGTTCAACATATTTAGTTTTCAAAAAAAAAGTTAATTTATTTACGAAAACTCCGCGATGTAAGAATATTACCATTATTTGTAACATTATTTTTAAAAAACACATTATTGCATGGCCATCTCATGCATTATATAAGAAATTTCACAGAGATAGACGGATAAGAATGTTTAAGACCGTGTACAAGTTTGAAAATGAGCAAGTATGTAAGTGTTCAAATATGCAAGTGCACAAATGTTCAAGTATGAAAACGTACAATTAGGCAAGTGTGCTATAATTTAAACATGCTATTTTCATCATGCTCTGATGACATCATTCCAGTGACTTAGGGTGCGGTTACACTAGACCCTCAACTACTTCAGGTAGACATGTTCACCTTCAGCGTGCGGTTACACACAGTCTGAACATGTTTCGTTCGAGGCCATTTCTCATTAAACCTAAACGGGTTGGCAAAGTACTTCAGAACAGCATCCTCTGATTGGCTGTTGATTATTGAGAGTATAAACAGTCGCGAAAAAAGCAAGATGGAGAATATTCCTGGTACAAGTTTGTGTAATATTTTATAGGCTGCAGTAAAAAGGATTAACAAATAAATATTTTAATGTTTCAAAATTAATGCGACTGTAATTCTCTAACAGAGGTACACTTTCTCAAATACCTAACTAGGATCCACAACAATTTCATTCGATGACATCAGACAATCGATTTTGGATTTGAATATACCTTATACCAACTGCAGCGTAACCGTACAAGTTTGTAATAATGTTTACGTAAACTTGTTCAGCATTCCGTGTAACCGCGCCCTTACTCTACTGCATGAAATAAATATCACTTTTAAAAAACTTTGCCTTGTTTATACGTAGTCTTGTCTCCTTTCAAATGCAAATCATGATATGGGACGTGTAAATTTTCAATTTAAAACAGTGTAATTTTTTTTTTCTCCTCCTTCTTCAGAAGGACCACTTAAACTGTGACCCGACATTCGAGCTGGAGGAAATGATCATAGAGGCACGGCCGCTGCACAAGAAGAAGAAACGCTTGGCCAAGCAGCGTTCTCTGCGGGAGATGCAGAACTCTCTCAGCATCGACCTGGTAATGACAGCACCGAAATATTCATTCCTCAGTAGACTCCATGCCACGTGTCTGGGCGGTGAAGGCATCCGTCCCCTCCCTCCAGTAGCGGATCCAGAGGGGGGGGCTAAGGGGCTCAAGCCCCCTCCTAAAGCATCTGGGTCCACTATTGTTTTAGTGTTTGCCTTGATAAAGCCTATAGCCTCAGCTGGGTCAAGCCCCTCCCAAACCAAAATCCTGGATCCACCACTGCCTCCCTCCCTCCGTCCGTCGGTCACATGTCCTGCTGCCAATCGGAGGGCCCGAAAAAAAAACAATAAAAGCAGTACTCACGCATGCGCTTATCTAAAACTGTTTGAGCAACTTTTCAGTTGTGACCTTTATCCAAAACTCTACAACTCTTACAGTTGATGCTATTGACATTTATAACTGGGACATTCTTTTATGGTCATACTGCATATTCTTTTTCTACTAAGCGATTCGTAACGTAGTGTAATGAATGAAGTAGCTGATGAATGACGTTATTTGGAGTAAAAAAAATTTTTATCAACATGGGGGTTAATGCGAATAACACACCAATTTGAAGCAGGCATTCTCACAGCATTGCCTGATAGCGGTCACCGCAGAACACACGCAGATGTGCAACGCTTGTGCGTGTGGGGGAATGCATTGCCACAGAAAATTGTGTGTTATAACACTTACACTAAAGCATCAGCTATCAACTCCTTCACTTAATTTAATTCCTCATGAATCACCATTTATGCAACGTGTATAAAGACCCTTTCAAACGATAAAACTCAGCTTCAAATTACATCCTATGTTTATTTGATGTGATTCCTTGAATGGCACATGGCGTTACTTAAAATCAAAAGCTGGGGAACCCACAACGATTTTTTGTTTTGGACATGTTCTAAATTGTATTTGTTTTAATTCTTTAAATATAATTGTTTACTCTGTGTATAATTAGCTTTAGTGTTTTCGCAACAATCTTATATGTCCCAAACACTATCTAAACAATAATGAGAAATTATTTTCAACAGTATTTGGTAAAATAAAAGAACAAACCTCAAATATCTAAATATTGTATCACTATGTGTTATTTTTATTAGTTCAAAAGGTAAACCTTAAACAACCCAAAATTTACAAAGAAAATTAATGCTTATCTAATAAAACAATTTAACAGAAACCATTCAAAGTACTTGAAGCATGTGAAATAATTTTCAATAGATTGAATCCAATCTTTGAAGAGATTTCATATGGTTTGATATTTAATGTTCAATGATCATTGACTTAAATAAACATAATATCATATGAAAAGGTCTTAAATATTTAGTTTTAACAGAAATTTTTGTCTGTTATTTTCAGTTCACACAGTTCCCATAAGAATTTTTGAAGTAATCTTTTCTAAGAAGGCTACAATTTTCAAGCCTTACGAAAAATTCCAGTCACATGAGGAGTATAGTTAGGCACGTAGTGGGAAAACCAGTAGAGGAGGATAGTGCATCAGCGGTGACGCCAATGCACTGACGGTCGAATGGTAAGATGGCAAGAGTAGGGCGGATATGTACGTAGTGGAGCATGCAGCAGCAGAGGTAGAAATGACGCAGCAGTGATGCTACGGCATTCTAATAACTCTGCTTGCGTTTGTCCACTCCTCAGTTTTTCGTAACGGCTAACGTCTGACGCTACCATATTCATTTCTTTTATTTTTTTTTTTTTCATCTGTGATCATACATGCATCCTTACCGTTCTCAATTATTTTCTCTTGTTCAATTAAAAAAAAATACTAATAATTTACGTCCATCTATACCTAATGAGCAAGAAGTTTTTACTTCTGTCGTGTGTGCTCACTTGTTGTGGGGGGGTTAGCCTGAGCTAACCGGCAACATTGAACTAAGGAAAGAGGTGGTGCCAGAGAGAGGCAGGTGATACTAAGTCACTTTCCAAAACGCTACATTTAATTATGTAAACGGGAGCAGGCACAAACACTTAACATATTAATTACTGACTCCGACAAGATACTATTGAGTCTCTATTACTTAAGGGGCCCGCCTCGTCAGGGGTGTATGTGTGTTAGTGAGGCGGGATGATAAGCGCGACGCTCGATGGTATTTCTAGCGCGGTATCGCCTCTAAGCGCAAGGCTCTGAATTGACGCGTAGTCTTCTCGTCGTCACAGGATAACTGTGAAATTTGAGCGGTGACCGCAACATTATATGGCCGATAAATGAAGATAAAGGTGTAATGCAAGTCCCTTGAGTGCTTTCAAGAATCTGTACTGGTTGTTTTACGCCTGAAAATTACTCTGAAAACATGCGTTTTTAGCCATTTTAACTCTTCTAGAAAAACAGTTTAAAAACATGGTACAAAATTAAAAGTACTTTTCGGGCCTCAGCGAACTCTTAAATGCTTTTCGTAAACACACCCCACTCGGATATCTCAAGTAGTTTTGAAATCACGTTTGTTTTTCCTAAGGCTCTGCGCACCGTCTGTGTGACCGGGTAGGCGGAGCCCTTAACCTAATACCAAGCAGTGGCGGATCCAGAGGTTCACCACTCTAGGATTTCAGAATAGCCAGAGAAAAAATGTCTCTAAGTTACTAAATTTGTATTTAATCTACTCACATTACACATAACATTCTACAAGAAATTCATTAATTATATTAAAATATTTTATTGGTTTCAGAAACAATCATTTTTGTCGGCAATATTAATGTAGCAGACAACTGGTTTTTCGGGAGGGGGGGGGGGCACTTGCCCCTGGTGCCCCCCCTTGGATCCGCCACTGATACCAAGTAGGTGTTGATATTTGACTGTCCGCTGACGGGAGCGAGCCGGCTCGGGGAAAGGCAGCGGCGGGAAGGCCGAGTGTGGCTTGCCGCAGGAAGGGGACGTCCCGGCAGACCTGGAGCACCTGCCGGAGTTCCGGGTGTACAACCGGGAGCAGGAGCTGGCGCGCAGGGAGCGGGAGCGCAAGGAGACGGCCTGGGAGGAGGAGCTGCTGGAGGCCATGAGCGCCTCGGACCCGCGCGGCCTCCCGGGCTCCGAGGGCCGGGACTTCGATCGTGCACCGCCCTGCCGGGACACGGAGGAAGCCGCGAGCAAGCTCTCCGCTCTGCGCCTGGGACCCGGAGTGCAGCCGGCCGACTACCTCTTGGAGCACGTTGACGGTTCCGAAGCCCGGGGCAGAGACGATTTCAGCTAGAAAGGATGACGGGAGTGACGACTGATGGCTAGAGACCCGGAAAAAAATTCGCGGGTTCAATGAACTTCGGGATAGATTCAGGGCCGGCGCGTCCGTACAGGCGAACCAGGTGACCGCCCTAGGGTGCCAAGTAGCTGGGGGCGGCGCAGCACGACACACAACAGCTGATATAATATGTTTGACGATCATTGAAACTAGATGAAAAATGGATTTTTGTAACAGTTTGGAATGTTTGTATTGATACGAGTAATTATTTGAAGTCCACGGTGACCTGTTTATGATTTGTGATGAGTAAAAAAGTAAAAAAAAAAAACAAAAGCCTGCTTACATTTGATTGTTTGCAAAATCTTAGGCATACGTGATGTATTTTGAGGCAAGGAAAAAATTTTTGGGGTGTCCGGTCGGGGGGGGAGGTGGCAATTAAGGTTTTTCGCCTAGGGCGCCAATTTACCTTGCACCGGCCCTGGATGGATTCCAATTTTCTCTACACACTCGGGCAAATGCCAACCGTCCATTGGCTGCTGACTTGTGAGTCGTCTCGACTGGGTAACCTGTTATTCGGCACTTCTATGAGTGAGGGTCTCTAATTGGCCCTCATGTCCTCCAGATTAACATTGAACCGATGGCAGAAGCCGCACTAAGGTGTAATAATTTGAATTTTTAGCATAACACGAAATGAACCCGCGAATTTTTCAGGTCTCTACTAATGGTATAGCAAAATTCGAATCGCACGTGCTCGTTTGGCGTGGAAATGTGTTCACTAGAAACTTTTGCTAATAAGGACTACACCAGAAAACTGTCGAATGTGACGAAAACTGTCGCTTTACGGTATTTAAGTAGTGCACGTAGAAAGAATTCAGAGATAGGAGTGTGTTTGGACTTCTGCACATTATGCAACACATTGGTTTTTCATTACAGTGGCAATGTTAAAATCCAATGATGAAAAAATATACTAAAACCATTTTTTGGACTTTTTTTAAAAAAAAAGGTTCAGTATTAGTAGAGGCATTTTCTAGTGGTAACTGTGAATATAAGATGAAATAATTAAGGTTAAAGTGGTTTTCATGAACACAATGAAATTGTTAAGAGATGTTGGTTGCATTCAAGGGCGTATCAACTCAAACGAAAAGGGTTGGCAAAGGGAGGGAGAATTTTTTTAAATTCTGCTTCTTTCAAGGGGGAGGCAGGTCCATGGTTTCATACAATGTGTTTATATGAAGAAATGTCAATGTCCGTCTCAAATATGTATCCTTGATGATTGGTCAGCAAATACATCATTATTTTTGTTGTCATCATGGACTGCATTTGTGCAACCCAGCCATCACACTACATCTATATTCACTTTCTGCAGTTGCAAATACTATCAGCACATAAAATTATAATGTTTTAAAATGTTCACAGTTGTATTAACTAGTTTGAATGATACCATTTTTTAAAAATAACTATAACTTATAAAAAAGTTGATAAAATGTAACAAAAAGTTATTTATCACATTGCACTGTTTTTTAATAACTAATTTGTGTATTTGTAGTATTTTATATCATCCAGAGTTGATAATATTTAAGTACAAATTAGCTCTCAGAACTATAACACAGCTAATTTAAATAGATAACGATAATAAAATATGAATAAACAAAAATTATACAGTTCCAACACATCTTAATGATAAAGACTGTAAAACATTGTAACTATCTGTCAATAGATTGAAGTGAGCGATCAATCATAAAGGAATATTTTATTTACGATGCTTTAGGTCCTTTTCATTATCCTTATACGTAATTGTTGTGCTGTTACAGTCGGTTAAAAATATTCTTTGAATCTGTATAGTTTAAAGTACGTAGTTGTAAAAACGTAGTTCATTTCTATTCATATGAGAGCTGTTTGCATATAATAAACCTTCAACAACTTCAGTAAATGCACATGTAACACAGCTTCTTCCTCTGGCTTCAATTTTGCTACCGAAAAGTTTTCATAGTGTACCAAGATGATAATCACAAAAAAAAAGTAATTAAGAAGTTGTTATTTTCTGAATGTACATATATTAAAAATTATTATCTTATATGACCAAAAATACTTATTGGGAGTAAACCTTTCAAATGGACATTCGTATTTTAAATGGATCTAACTTTATGAACTAAAATTATTAGATATTTATATAAAGATATAGCTTCTTGGTTGATTTGATGATTACTTTACGTGGATACATGTTTCACCCTTAACTAGAGTTCATAATAGACCTCTACTATGATGACTTATAGTTTAAAAATATTACCTTCTAACCAATAATATTTATTTTACTTATTTTGCACTCCCGGAGGTTACGTAGAATTTGGTCGCAGCAACTTTCTGACAAGCACAAAGTTACTACGTCATCAGGTGGTGAAGGAGTAGATCTTCCACATCAGTTAAAAATAGCAGCAAGACTGAGTTTATAAATTAAAACATTACCGCAAGTACACAGTACCCCGTACACAAGCGTTTGTTTGTGCCTGACGGGAGCAGATGCCAGTTCCCGAAACATTGCAACCGTTTCATCAAAGAAAGCCCATTGTGTTCGCCTGTGCTGTCTAATTCTCTGCGCTGTCCACGCCATTTGGCATCACCTGATACTGGCTTGCTCAATGTGTCACGTTTGTTGTCAATTCCTAAGAATTTTTTTTTTCTATGACAACCACTGTACACCAGCAATGGAGTGTGTCCAATATTTTATGTTAATCGTTACCATTGCACGAATCAATCAAAGAACGAGTTAACTTCCATTATTTAAGACATGTTCTCAGTAACAACTATCCTTAACCCAATGACTCTACTTTCCCCCTCGTATAACCTTCAGACAACTATCACAGCTTTTGTCAAAAGGTGCCAGCTGGAAAAATGCTGATGCTATAGTATTTACATATCCGAATTAAAATGCAAGAAGTTTTCAATTGTTAATAAAATCATAACCATCATGAACTGTCAACAACCACATCATATTGTTTACATCCGATTTAAAAATTCTCCCTCAATATTGAAAATAGCTTCATTAAATCCCTTTTAACAAAATTCTCACAGTACTTAGAAATTTGGACTCATTAATAGGGAGTCATAAAATTTTTTTCTAATTACAGCTTGGTTTTATAATAGAGACTAAGAAAAACACTCTAATGATGAAAGTGGCACAATGGTTTATTAAATATGGAATAAATTTAATGTAAATAATTCTCAAGTGATATGTACTTGAATTTCAATTTCCAACTCATAAAGTCTTTTCCATAAGCTCATAATCAAAACATTTGGGGTCACATTATATTGAGTGTGTGATTATTTTCGGGTATATACAGTAGTAAAATAACCCAGTTTAAAGCCAATTCAAAACCATTGGCAAATATGAGTCATAATTTTTCAAATGTAGTGAGACAATTTTTTTAACACTTCTTCCACCTGTTTTAAACTGTTTTAGTTTCTTGTCATAGAAATTCAAAGAGATGACAAAAGTTAAGTGCCTTGCCTACCTGGGCACACATTACATGAGCAGAGCTTTTGAAAACTGCTCAAGATATCCGAGTAGTGTTCATTTACAAAAGTATTTAAGGATACGCTGAGGGTGGATGAGTAGTTCAGTTTCCATAATTTGTTTTAAGCTGTATTTTTAGAAGAGTAAAAATTGCTAAAACGTTTATTTCCAGAGTAATTTTTATGCACGAAGCATGTGCATTACACATTTAACTTCATTCTCTGCCATGTTATGTTACAGTTACCGCTCAAAACTCATAGTTTTTCCGTGAACAAGACTACGCACCAGTAGTCAGAGCCTTGCACTTGGAGGAAATGCCACGCTAGAAACACCAGCGAGCGTTGCATTTACCATCCCGCATCGCCAATAAAAATACACCCATGACTACACAGGCCCCTTAACATGAATGTCGTGATTTTGATAACATGATAGTTGATCAGCCCAGAGGTTGATATGGGGAGCTATGATGTGGTGCGTGACTTGAAGTGGACTAGGGGAGATGATATCGCAGTGGCCTACCATTGCCTTCTGCAGGGTACTTGTGAAGTTGGACAACCTCTGGCCATCCACCCAGTAGCTTTAAAGACAGAACCAGCAGTTCACACTTTACAACATGAGGAATGTCAAAAAAACCATTTTAATAATTTAGGTTAAACTAGAAATGAAGAGAGTTTGTTTTGAAATGAGATTTTGAGTGGGAGGAATAAAGAGGAAAAGGGATGGGGAATGATAAACTAGTCTAGTTTTATTTATAAAAACTGAAACGGATCTCTAAATAAGTGTCATATAAATGAAAAGAACTACCCAGTTAAATTAGATTGTAAATATAATCATTAAATCATAAAAGTGAAAATGTTATGGCAAGAAATTTTGGAACTAATCTGGAGTGCATGTTCATCCAAACAGGTTTTATTAGTAGTGTCAGTAATAATTCTAAATATTAAAAATTCTGACAGTTTGCAAATATTATATAGTACTAAAATTAAAATATCAAGTAGTATTAATTTAGAGGTCTTCAATAATAAAACAACTTATGTTACTGAAAATGTTGTATTATGACAAATTCAATGTGAAACAAATGTCCAATTTTACAGCTATGAACATTTTACCTATATTATTTACAGAAATTTCGTCAACAATATAAACATTTTCTTCATTTTTAGATAAATATCTTCACGGTTCCTTCATATCTAGATAAATTATCTTTTTACAAAACCCCATTACATAGTTATTAGTAAAATATTTACTGTTACAAAATTCTGTTAAAATACAGAAGTATTGACTGGGTACAAACAAATTTTTTTCAAAAATTATGTGTGCACAAAGTACACACATTATATGAGATGCCAAGCAATGCATGATTCAATGACCATAGAAACTCAATCAATCTTACAGGTAACAATATCAATAACAACTATTTCAGATGCACTAAAAATAAAAAGCTTGTAATCAAAATTTTGTGGCACTTACAAAACAAGACACATTTCTTACAGTACTGCTTTAAAAACACATAAACAGAGCTATATGTTAGTAAGAGTTAAATATGCAATTGAAATAGAGATCAAATAAGGTAATTTGTTGCAAAAAAAAATTGAGTTAAACAGGAATGCAACAAATAAATTCACTGATTAACAAATAATATTACATTGAAATCTAGGCCATCAGATGCGGTCAGCAGACAAACGCCTGCAGAACTAGACGGAGCTTATGTCGGTTACTTCAATTCTGGTTATGGGAGCGAGCGGCTCTATCTTGAGCGAGCCGCTCTCGTCGCCCTCTGCCCCGCAGGCAATCTTCAGTTCTTTCAGCTGCGACACAAGATCGTCGAGGACAAGCAGGGTGCCCGTGTCCCCGTTGGAGACCTTGGCGAAGTGGAGGACGGCAAAGCCACTCCGGCCACGCCAGGTGATGGCCACCGGCTTCACGCCGCAGTCGGAGAGGGCCGACTTCAGGTCCCGCACCCTCACCGTGGACGAGATGTTGGTCACCCGCAGGCTGAAGTCCACCAGCGACTTGGGCGGGCCGCGGAAGGGCCGGCTGCGGAACGCCCTCCTGCCTCCTCCCGGGCGCTTGCCCCCGTCCTCCGGCGCGCCGTCGTCCTCCGGCTTGCAGTCTCCGTTCCCCTCCTCCCGGGCCCTCGCCGTGTTGCGCCGGCGACGGAAAGTCCTGCTCGGCCTGCCGTTCTTCAGCTCCGTTCCCTCGGCCGGTTCAGCGGCCGGTTCACCGGCCGCCTCGTCCCCTTCCTCACGGCCGGACGCCTTCCTCGTCCGCATGCGCGGCTTCTTCACGCGGGGCTTCGAGTTCCTCGGCTTCCTGGGGTGCTCTTCCACGTCCGAGTCCTCTTTCAGGGTGCAGTCCACACCCTCTCTGCACATGAAGCAACCACCTTGATCAGCAACTACCACACACAAGTTCCTGTCTTACCTGCTGCAACTATACCATGAAAAAATATTAAGTTGAAAACTGCTTAACATTCGTCATATACAGAGATACAGTGGATATACTAGCATAAGTAGAACTCTTTAAAGAGTATTACATTCTCTGAAGATTATGTGAAAAATGCCACCAAAAAAAGATTAAAATTTCTTTGACTCAACTTTTGCATCTTGTCAACGAGGTCATTAGAGACAAACACAAAAAAGGAAAGAGTAATCAGCCATGGCTAGAGCCAAAATTTTATGGTGTTATAAAAAAGGTGTTAAAAAAATAAAGGATTTGTCTTCATCATCATTAAAAATTAAAATCACATGTGATAATGACATATCAAGCACAAACAATATTTTTGATCAAATGCATAAAAAATCTTCATAACACTCTTCAAATGTGTACATAAAACAATATTGATTTTCTAATACATAATAATAGTACTCTAAGTAATGTTCTTTAGAGTACTATTATTATATATCAGAAAACCAAAATCATTACATTACCTTGTGATGTTTCTCTGTAGTGCATCAGTTATAGATCACTATGATTGTCTTTGCAAAAAACTATATATAGAAACTAAATAGTTTTTTTACTTAGTAAATAATATTTTAAGATTTTAAATAAGAACTTAACTAAATAATTTATTTTAATAGAAAAAATGAGGCAGCTGAGGTGAAATTTGCTGCATTTTGTGTTTTGTCTTCCATTTTGGCATTTGACAATGTATTGACTTCCATTTCGGTGTTTGGCAGTATATTGACTTAAATTTGCTGTTATTTCGGTTTCATCACTATTCACCAAATAATCTTGCCTCTGGACATGGCAGATTGTTAGAAGCCATTTCAGAATTTGCCTACAGTGATTTCTTTCTGGAATACTCTTAGATCAAAAATGAGAATGGCCGGACCCGAATGGTACTCAAAATACTACTAAATGTGGGCCTAAATGTTTAAGCAGCATGCCATTTTGGTTGGTCAACCTTCACTAACAGGTTACAGCGGCTAGAGTCTCCAGTTTAAGGTAGGACAAAGGACGCCGGTGAAGTGCTAGTTTTCTCCAGGTATTTCCATTCTCCGACCCATTTCAATTCTGCTGACACCTCATGTCCACATGTCCATTTTTTTATGGTTGGCCAAGAATTACTAAATAGCATGCTTTTAGAGCCTACCTTTTTGGGGGAAAGGCATGAACAAAGTTCTGCCCCAAAACCAACTCTTTGTGCCTGAAACCATTCACATTACAATATCTTTGGAAACAATTTTAAATTTGGGTTTTAAGTTCCCTAAACAGTAAACACCCATTACCCAATATTTACATTTCCTGAAACTCGCACACGAAGCCTACATTTACGGAAAAATTTGTTCGAAAATCAAAATATTGCCCAGAAACATCCATAAGAAATAAAACAAAAATCTCTCAATTTGAATATAAAATTAATCTCTTTTACCTTCTCAGACACTTCAGTAAGATCTTTCAGTAAGCTGTTTATTATTTTCAACATAAAAATTTAAGCCAAAAAAACATGCAACGAATGACTCACACAACACATAGTAAGAAAATTAAAAAAAATTAGAGCAGGTCTTTCAGTAATTGTCAGTGATGTGTAACATCTAACATCAGTAACGAGCAAATTCATGTGTTCTCATGTTGCAAATACACTTATAACACAAAAATCTGACAGAAAATTTTACGTATAATTGTTTAAAATAATGCAGAGCATGATAAGTGTACACAAATTGTGTTTTCAACTTCATTTCTAAATGCGAATCACGCGTAGTTTCGCACCCGCCACTAGAATTTGCTGCCGGAGCATATACGTTGATTATTGAATCCTTTGATTAGCAGGCAGAAATTTTAAACTATGTAACAAAAATGCTCTGATAAAAGTAAAAAAGACTCAAAATAATACTAAACCCAGGCAATGGACCTGATTTTCTACAAGGAATTACTATATTAAATCTCAAGTTTCCCTATGTATTTGTGAACTTTGGTTTGCGCCATCTGCCACAGATTAGAGCACTGTGATTGTTACACATTTTGGTTCTTTCACTTCTGTCGCATCATAAATTTACTCCCACCAAATTATGTATACGAGAGCTGAGATGTTACACATCGACACAATTATGTATTTCACACTCACTTTAAAATGGAAATGCAAAGACAGTCTATGAACTGACGTAGACATGGCAGCCCAAAGCAAATATGTACATGACAAGGTTAACAGTCACCACAAGAACTGTTCAAAGGCCAAAATGTTGTTAAGACTTGCACACTTAAAGAGGCACTCATTAATTGAGGCAAAATATGGGACAGTTATACCCAAGTCTTGAGTTTTTGGTTATGACAACATTCCTTTTGAATACAGACATACAAATTTTCATTCAACTATAGCCATGGACGTTAGGTCCACTGAAACGGACATTTCACTGGCAAAAAAAGTAATTTTCGAATAGGAAAACGATGACGATGCCGACAAGCCCCCCCAAATGTCTGTTATCAGTCTGGTCAACCCCATAAGTATCTTTTTAAAACTGTTAGCTTGGTTACGATTGCAAGACTTACGCCAACTCCTGTTCCCTCAGAGCTTGCAGCACAGGCATCTCCGCCAGGCGCCGGCCCGACAGCAGGCTCCAGATCACACCCCTGGGCTTCGGCAGCCGAGGAGTCACCTCGATCACTTGCGTCGGCGTCACTATGAAGTCGACGGGGACGTCGTGTTCCTTGAACAGCTCCGGTGGCAGGTCCATAACCTGTAACCAGGGTGAAAACTGCAGTCAACATCAGTTCGCAGAAATTACTGATGCGTGGTGTCCACAAATACACTGTGAACCAGATTTCAGGACTGTTTCAGAAACTTCAGTCAATTCGTCAACTGAATTTATATCTTAATGATACACGGATTAAAACTTTTAAGGGGGCGGTTCAAAGACTAAAAATCGCTACACTTCCAAATCGTGTTAACTTTGGTAAAATGTGTATAAAAACCTTCGAAATCAACTACCTGACCACACTGCCCGGTCAGTACAAGTACCTGCGTAGCTGGGAACAATGGTCATTCAAGTCAGGCTCTTCAAAACTTCTGCTAATCTGCCAGCTTTGAGGTCGACAATTTCGCTAATTTTGTTTAAATATTGTGGTCTTAGATCCAATTAATTTTTAAGGAAGATTTTGAAGAAAATACTCCCTATTGCAGCATTTAAAATGTTGCAACTTCTAGGGGAAAAAATTTTTCCATGTTATATATATATATATATATATACACACACACACACACACATAATAACCACATGGTGTAACCTACATTCTAGTCTGCATCATTCTTTAGGGCTACGAAAAAAATAAATGTATATTAAGTTATATGTTATAAGTTATAATGTAAAAATTATATATTAATACTTATTATAATTAAAGCTTAAGATTATTAATTAATACATAAAATGACAAAGTGTGACTGAAAGGCATAAATAAAATTTGATTACAAACGTTTGTCATTTTTTACATATTGTCACAGTTTTTTGCCTAATTTTTTTCCCCTGCAAAAGTTATAATTTTTCCTGTCTTGAGTTTCTTTCAATATGGACTTGGTTTTTCTAAGACATTTTAGGTATGTTGGGATAGCCAGGAGAAGTAGCGGCATGCTGGGTGATAGACTACCACAGCAGCTTGTTTGCATTTCCTGTCTCCCGTCAACCCATGTTACCAGGCGTGCTTGGGGAATGGCTGTGTGTCAGGGAACAAAAATATCATTCTAATCAAGGAAAAAGTGTAATTGATTTTAAAATAAAGTTAAGGATAATTTATAATCAAGGTTTGAATGTATTAATATTATTATTTGTGTACAGGTTTATTACAGTTAGTTACTGATGTTTGCTTTTTAAGTACATAGCTTCAACATCACCAACCTGACAGCAACACAATCGTACCAATATAATGGTTTTCCCATTTTACTTCAGCCAATTTCCCTGAATTTTCCCTGTCTGTCCAATCTAACATTTTCCCCATGTTCACTGGTATCTCTGGCAAGCGTAACGGATATACAAAATGAAAATACAATTGTTATCACAAACACATTTCAACAAACATACATGACATGCAGAATTTACTATAAAATGTTTTCCTACACCGTACATGGTTTGCACTGCTACCATTTCTATCGACCCTATGGAACCAACAATGCCAGTTTGAAAAAGAAAATTAATTAATTAATATATTTGTTTGATAAAAACTTACAAATGTTTCAATATACAGAGATATTTGATTTGGCTTCAAATTATTACACAGTAGTTTGTATCCCTACTTTGAATAAGTAATGTCAGAAAAATAATTTAATCATTAATGCCATACAAATTTATGAATTAAATACATAGGCCTACCAGTTTTGAAAAATAAGAAACCACATAGTTGAAAAATTACTGATACTGTTTTATACCTAAGATTTTGTCCAGTTCCCTATGTTTTCCATGATTTTTAAGACACCTTTTCAAACCCATTAGTTTTTCCCATTTTCCATATTTTTCCTGTCTGGAGAACTCCTGAATATTAAATTTCTATCAAACAGGTTCCAAACCCTGAGCAGTATGCTCAAATAAATAATTTACTAACCTGACAGTCGTGTACTGTGGTTGCCACAATCGTATCTTGTGTCACAGCGCCCATTTTCATCATCAATGCAAACTCCAAATCGGCATACCCTTTTCCTTTGCCAATCCTGTAACCTGAAGCAAGCAACCCATGGATGAAATTATTTACTCGTAACTTTTTAATTAAAGATTTAAATTTTTTAATGAAAAACAAGTGAAAGTAAATTTACTTTTAAACTTGGAATTTAAATTGGAGATTCTTTTTTTTTCTACATACACGCGATTAAATGGAAAACTAACAACACTTACATGTGCAAGTAATATTTTATATCACAATTTATAATACAAGACAATTTAGTAAACAACCAGTTTATAAGAATATGTTAAAAAATTAATTGCTTGCAATGTACTGGAACTGAATGTAACATATTTATTTAGAAATTGCACTTCAGTCTTTTTTTTTTTTTTTTAACTTCACACCTACGGTTGCTTGCAGAGTCAGGTAAGTAAAAGCTAAGTAAAATCTAAGCAAAAACTTTGCACGTTAATCAAATGGAGGAATACTTTACTTTGCCTGAAGTCACAACTGTGCAAACCAGTCTTAACAACACTCGCTGGTCAATTCTAATGTAAAACCTAGATCCCTGACTGCCCTGTTCAAACAGGCACAGGGGAAGATCTAGGTAACTTGTTTTTGCTTTCGTTTGTGACATCAAAAAGCTGTCTAGTGGTGTCAGGCACATAAAGTGTCAGTACATCTGTTGTGGGAAAGCATCGTTGGTATTCAATAAAAACTAAGATGAGAAGTTGAAAAGGCTAAATATTTCCTAACATATTTGTCTCCACACTGTGCAATCTACATAGCCAGTAAGTGGTTGTCTATTTTTTTAATACCTGAATAATGCACTATAACTAGGGACACCTGTATTTCGCAATTTCATTTCATGTCAAGGTATTTCACAAAACACTGTAGCTATTTCTAAGAGTCATGGCAAATTGTGAGGGTGCAGCAGTACGGAGACCACATTCTCATTGGCCCCGTCAAGAGCGGGACGACACCTCTCACCGACCTCAGCCGATAACCACAGGGAAAAAGCTACAGTAATTTGTGAAATACCTTGACACGAAATTTATTCGCGAAATACAGGTGTCCCTAACTATAACTACTTAGCAAAAATTTACAAGCTGTAATTTTTAGCCCTTGCCCATAATGGTTTGATTTGTATGGCACATATCTTTATAATAAATTTATACTCACAAAATTACTTGTTAAAAAAAAACTTGATAAATCACACACTGGCGTTTTCTTACACAGCCAAGAAATCCACAAACCTTCTTTAGAAACTGCGACAGAGCCCAAGACAACCAGATCAATTTTGATGTTGGAGTCCAATCCAATAGGCTTTCCCCACTGATCTGCCCCACGCCGAGTCGATGCAACTCTCAAATTGAAGTTCACGTTCTCTGCCGGCGGCTCGACATGGGTTATGAATCCCTCGCGCAGTTGAGGGATTGGCACATACAGATTCTTCTTTGCCTGAATCCAAAAAAAAAAAGGTATTGTCAACACTTCTTTTAATGGGAATGTTTTTACCTGATACAGTGAATATGTTGACTAATGTTAAATACGATATATTAGAAGTTAAATCCTATTTCTCAAACTGTATATTGTGAGGGCCAAGCCCAAAGTGGTGCTTGAATTATCCGCTCTCGGGACTATAGTGGCACTGTTGGTGGCACAACGTTGGATGTTCATTAAGAAACATGGCATTGCGACGCCAACTTGGTTTCATGTAGGCTTCCGCAAATTCTGAACAAAATTTCAGTCTACTTTCAGCATTCCGAGCCTAGACACACACTTTATGCCAAAGCGAGGCAGAAAGGTATCAAATCTTTGGCTCACCTGTAGATAAGCTTAAGGTTTTCAGGCAATACTCACCTTCGATTTGTAGGACTACAGAGCTAGTCCAACCTTTGTTTTCCCTGAAGGATGTAGCAGGTAAGCATGTTGTAACGTTGCAAGACCCCTGCCCTCCTAGCTAAATATTTTTCTTTTAAACTGTTTTCATGCATGTAAACATTTCTTAAAAAGGCTCTCTAAGAATATTTTACCGTTTTTATGTATTTTAAGGTTGATATTTGCACTTGCTGTATGTTTTAAGAATGTACTTAGTATTTTAACAATCATTTTATATCATTACTATTTTTATGTAATTGTTCACAAATAAGTCGTTGTACTGGATTTTTGCCTGTTTTGGCCTACTTTTTCAGGTTTTTTTCTAAATAAATTTAATTTTGTCAAGTAATTTGTATTAGGATTGCTGTTTTTAACTTTCATTAACGTGTTACATAATTGTATGATAATCACTTATTTAGGGTTTTCAAGAAAGCTTTCTAAACTTTGTTTACTAATTATATTGGTCTAACACAGGGGTCGGCAACCTGCGGCTCGCGAGCCACATGCGGCTCTTTAGATGTGAAGCTGCGGCTCTTTAGTTCCGTTCCAGAAATACTGCATCACCAGGTCATTTATACAGAAAATACTTTTTTATTACAAACCAGTAGTAAGCCTGGTTTTTTCCCCACGCTTGTTATATTTTACTAAACAATATGTCATCAAGCAGTTAAATTATAAATTTGTCATCCGCCCGAGGTTTTCGTTGTTACTAGTACTTACGGGCTGTGCTGTTAGTAAGTGTTTAATTGTTTTAATTTCTTACTAATATAATAAGTAATTATCTAATAAGACCATATATATTATCTAATTTGTTGTGAAAAAACACTTTTTATATATGAATAATTTTTTCTTATGAATAAATAGATTAGTTTTTTTATCAAAAAACTTTATTATGCAAGTACTATTTATTGTTGGCAAGAAAATTTTTTGTGGCTCTTTAAAAACTTTGAAATTTTGTAAATTGTAATTTTTGGCTCTTCCGACTCAAAAGGTTGCCGACCCCTGGTCTAACACTGTGTATGAATGTTTTCTACAATGTTTATTTTGATTTTAATATGGTACTATAGTGATAGGTTACGTTTTTATTCAGAACAGGCTGTTACATAATATTCTAGAACAATAGACTTGATTTGGGATGTATTAGAAAGAGACAGGTATATGAGACCTATAAGTGGGATGTAAGATAAGAAACGGTGATTCCCCACCAAGAGAGAGACAGAAACGATATCTCTTCTGAGAGTGGGAAACCAAGGTCAGATTTTTTTGATAAAATTAAGAAGGGACGGAGAATGGGAAGTCCCTGTCTATATGTATGGCAAATGGTTTTCAGTGCTTATGTTGTATACTGTTATTGGCTTGTGATTTGAATTGTGTGTGAGAGAGTGTGTGATTGGTCGGTGAGGTCATGTGACTTCTCCTTCCTGCGTGATGAAGAAGATGGTATGACTTCACCAGTCGTCTGTCGATCGCTGCACCAGGAAGGCGCGTTCGGTGGCTTCTCACCCAATACGTAGAAATTTTGAGGAGGCTAAATTTAATGTCGGTAGCTAGAGCCATGCCGAAGGAAGTAAATTAATCAATTGTTGTTTTGGAACTTTTTGGACACTTTTAACTAGAAATTGCAGATGCCGACGTCGGCGTCTGGCTCATGACAAAATTTGTTTTCGCTGGGTGCGGCCACATTTGAGGCCGCACTGATTTTGTGTACTTACAGTAAAAATGTTACTGAAGGACTTAACCTACGTTGATTGTCGTTAACTCTCATCGCCCGAGCTGCGAGCAATTCTCGACAGGCGGATGTACAAGTTGAATGAGTGAAAAAAATTTTGAAAGTGATTGGATTTGTCTGTGCAACATTATATTTTGAAAAATAAAACAAAAACTACAATTGGCGTGGCTAAAGGTCTCCCAAGAAACATTCTAAGTGAACTTGTATACTACGTACTTTATTTTTCTACAAGGCTGTTGTTCAGTGCACAACAGATAAAATATACGCACAATAGTTTAGTTTAGATACCGTCCCGGTTTCTTGGGCAAAGTAATTTCTTAACAAGATTTTCTAACAAAAATATTTTCAAAATACTCTCATACCCTGGTATCTTGACAGAAGTTAAGCCATTTGCAAGGAAAAGTAGAGCATCGTGGCAACCTGGCGCCTAGTACTTGGAGAGCTCCGCCTTAAGAGGCCACTCCAGTGTTTCAGGGGAACTACGCAACCCGCGTTAACCTTATAAGATTCAATGCTATTTTCATTTTGCTTATAACTAATTAACTAATATATATTTCGAAATGATGCTTGCTTGATATGTAAGACAACGATGCTCTTATCAAAGCCCCTTTCTTCAAAAACGTGCATAAATTATGGTTCAAACCTAGACAATACACTTACGCATATTAGTAAAGATTAGTATAAAACCATAATGTATGCACGTTTTTGAAGAAAGGGGCTTTGATAAGAGCATCTTTGTCTTACATATCAAGCAAGCATCATTTCGAAATATATATTAGTTAATTAGTTATAAGCAAAATGAAAATAGCATTGAATCTTATGAGGTTAACGCGGGTTGCGTAGTGCCCCTGAAACACTGGAGTGGCCTCTTAAGCCAAAATTTAGTCAATCTTTTGTTTAAATTACTTCACTCATTTCAAGCCACAGATTAACAAATAGTACAGAATAACAAAACCAATTTTTTTTAACGTTAGTAAATAAACCTTTACTTCAAATACAATGTATCAAAAAAACATACCTGCAATGCCAAGAAACGAACTTCTTCCTGCGGTTTATCGGGATTCACTTTAACACTAGCCGCAGATTGAAAAAAATCAAGTTTTTCCATATTTCTTGCTGCATCCGCAGATCCCTTGAAATTTGGAATCCTTCCATGGACCGGTCTGGGGAAAAATGCTAAATTTTCTTTTTCCAAATGATTCCACACCTTTCTACGTATTGACTGTTTTGTAACTTCTTCGGCTGAAATCATTTCATTAAAACAATATCAATAGAACAAAATACAGGTAACAAACGAATTTAAACTTTTTTCAACAATATTTCATTAAGATTACGTTAAAAAGAATTTAAAATCATTTATTTTACGTACGTAATCCTTCTTCATTCGTACTCATGGCGATTTATTTAGTTTAACATGTATTTTAAACAACAGTAAAATGAATCTTATATTTCAACCTAATACTCAAATATTCACGTATTCAATAATGGTTTGATTTACTTGCTTTTATCTACCACGCTCAACGCTAAACTTATAAACATTACCAAAGATTCGAAGACCTTTTCACGTGCACAGAATTTTACATACACAGAGAGAATTCATAGTCCTGTAGCACAGATTTACCAAACATTGCTGTTTTATGCATCTATGCCTTTGGCTACCATCATCATTTAATGCAAGATATAGTATAAGTCACTTTTAAACACTAACATCGCCATACTGTTCCACTTGAAATATTATGGAACTGCAGCATGATAAAGTCAGATTATAGTTATTAAGTATAAAATAAGAAATTCTGTTCTTAAAAACAATCTTTATCATAAAATATTTATTTGAAATTGTTTCCACTATGTTAACATTACACTTCATACAAATTTTTAGGTGTCTAATCTACATGGCGCAACATTAGCTGAAGAAAAAAACTCACCACGTAATCATGAAATTATGATTACCTCCAGTTCAGCAATCATTACGGAGGTTTAGTTTTTTTTTAAATTCTATGAATGGCATTCACCAACTACTAGAACTATAAGCATTAATGGCTTGAACTTCATTTGATATTTAAATTTGCTTATACATCGACCATCAATGTTTAGCATTACTCTATCGAAGCTCTCCTTGCGATATTCATATTCAACTAGCTGATCTTAGAAAAAATTGCACTTGATTCAATTCATTGTATCCATATAAGTATCAAAAATAAATTACGTGAGACATCTCTAAACAACACACACACACATACACACACACACACACACACACACACACACACACACACACACATATATATATATATATATATATATATATATATATATATATATATATATATATAAGCAATACCACTTAATGACTCACTAATCATGAACTCTTCATTCTTCAGAACTATAAGAAACAGACTTGATATTCTTTTATTCCTTTCGCTACATATACATTTGCTAAGAAATCATTTTTGAGGAAATCAACTCCCAAGACGGGTTGCAGGAGCATTAAAGAATTTTTCCTCCGTCCTACATCATTTGGTATTTGTACTTGTAATTAACTATGTTCCCTAATCCTGCCAACAATTTATGACGACAGCTGGTGCTCCTTTTGGTTGCACAGGCTGGTATGCCTCATAGATGCCTCAGCAATGTGTGTGCAATGAACGTGCCCCAGCACGATGGAGTGCAACAAGGTTTGGATGTGAACAGCCCACGCTCTCGATATAACGATAGCCACCTGCATGGCTACAAGCGATTGTCAAATGTATGTGCCGTCGTCCGGGTTCTCGTGTTCGAAGTCCGGTGTGGTTCCTAGAGGGAAGGCTGGTTTTTCATGAAAGTGTATCCGGGAGGGCGCCAGGCTAGCTATGTGTCTAACCAAGAGTTGGATCGTCGGGTGCGAGTGCCCCTGCATGGTCCGCTAGGACCGTCGGCGGTGGTCGTGGTTGGAGGGGTCCCTCCTGGCTATTGAGATGTCACAGGCCCTACACAGCATAGCACGCTGGTTCCTGGCTGGGTTAGGGAATTTCACACAATAATATACATGAGTTCGGTTTTGACACTGTCGTAAACACGTCGCGCATGGAGTATGCAGAGTGGACGTTTATTTGAATTGAATAGTTTACAGTTACACGAAGCACATTAAATTTCCCTACAAAGTTTACACTAAATTGACACTGGGCACTCTAACGCACCGTCACTAGTCTTAACTCCTCACACCAGTCGAGGTTGATGGGGAGGTGGGGGGGTTGATTGGAGGCGGCCAGTCCCGATAATTGTAAAGCGGTGATACCGGGGTCCATCTGTGTGGGCCGCGGCTCGCTATTAAATTTATTATGTCTTTTACATCGCTGTTGCCGGCACCTGTGCGCTCGGCGTTTATCCAAAAATCTTTGGTGGCAGGAGTCGGCCCGTGCCATATGTGGAACTGCCCCGCATAATACTTGGTGCGGGGAGTTAAAATTAAAGTGGCTGCGTTAGCCCCTACACCGTAAAAAGGACCGGCTGCGCACGGGGAGTTTAAGTACAAAAAAGGGTTTGGAGAATGGCTATAATTACCAGTAGTAAACTTCGATGTAGACAAAAGATGAGGACTCCCCGTGGGACGCACGTCCGCCCCGGTCCGCGAGTCTCTCGGTACTGGCGTGTGGCCCTGGTGCGAGGGGAGGGCTCAGCGTCCTCTCGCGCCAAAGTTTCTAAAGTTCCGTTATTCTGAAATTATTAAAGTAGTAAGAGATTAAAAGTGGCTGTAAATTCATAGAATAATTAATAAAGACTAACCTAGTTTACAGACCCTTTCTAAAAATTAGATTTAACATGTTTACATAAATTACGTTTAAAAAATACGAGTCACACCGGACACTGTTCGTCACTTGTTGACTGCTCCGGTGGCAAGTGATAAACAAAAAACGGGGAGGTCATATTTAAGTTACTTGATTCACTGATTAATTTAGGCAGAAGGCCACAAGGGGAATACTCACAAATGTATTAATAAAACTTGACGCCACTCCCGCTGCCTGTTTAAGTTTTTAATTAAATATTAGCGTTGGAAAGGATCTCAGGGGTTTTAAAGGGGGTTCGGTCTCGTGGCTGCAGGCAGGAGCACGTCTTAGTCCGGAAATTACCTGAGCTGTTCAGGCCACCCAGGAAGCCTTGTAAATGAATGGTAAACGAGTTACAAGACACTGCACTGACGTCGTACCGACCATAGCCTTTAAGCCCGTGCTCCGCACCGCCAGTACCGTATCCCGTTTTCGGAGCGCGCCCCTTGCCCAGCCGGATTGAGTCAGGCGAGCGCCTCGGGCGTGACCCCAATAGACAACAAACCTTATTAACAGTCACCGCGGCCACTGGCCTTAATTAAAATGCCCGTGACTATGATCGTGTCAGATTAGAAGAAATCCAACTAAAACAGCTCACAGTGAGACAATATGTTGATAAATTTACAGTCGCCAACTTGATGCCACAATTCAAATAATTAAATACTACTATAAAACAGTTGTTAAGCCTTAAGCACACAATTACCAGGTGCTACCTTTTAATTGAGCACCTGGAACGTGTTTTTAGCTCATAATAGAGCAAATTAAGTTAATATAAGTTTTTTGACGCCGACTCACAAAGAAGAGAAAGTTTCACTTCCTTGCGAGGCGGCCATGTCCGGCAGTCTCGAACCACTCCGCGCCGGGAACAGACGTGTGTTCGTGGGCAGCATCCAAGTTTTCTTTCTGTGGTTATTTTGTTCTGTACTAAATATTTAAATTCAAACTTCTTATTAATTCATAGCTGCCCACGTCGACTCGGCGCGTATTTTACGGAACCGGGCCTATCCCGACCGTCTTCATCGTGATACCGCGCTGCAGATCGTATCACTCACGTAAGTGTTTCGCCGAATTTAGAATCCCGCTCATAGAGCCCCCCCTGCACCTGTTAATGTTCGGCGCTGGCCGTCTCCAGCGAGCATCGACCCGCGTCCCGCGAGACTTCCGCGGTAACCATTAGTGTCGCGTAGTGTTATGTTTTTTTCTGTGTTAATTGTGTAACGGCTAGACGTCGCCAAGTGTTGGTGAGAGTGTTTTGTAGCGGGACTAGATTAAAGGTAATCCTCACTAACTCGTGTACACTAATTTTCCGGAGTCTCCCGTCCTCCACACGGACGAGCGGCCTTCACAGTCAAGGGAGAGCCATTCAGGGTAGATTCAAGCCATGTACCTGGCGGGGCACGCGGGGGCAGAGTACCCACGACCCATCACCAACGGCCTAGCAGCCCGCTAGCCTGGCGCCCCTCCGGACAGCAAGAGCACCGCGACGCCCGTAGCGCCCGTCAGGTACCCCCCGGGCCTTTCACATAGGTCGGGTGACGGCACACTTTATTCAGTATTGATACACTTATTCGTCCCGATACTGGCCGCGTCCGTTGTCGGACCGCAGTGACATGCGTATCCCTAAACGTAAACGGCGCGCGCGACCAGGATAGGTTGCAAAGTAATATCGACAAGCTGAACGGTGGATACTCGTCCCTATGAAAGATTTGGCAGATAGTCACGGAACTGGTGTTGCCACAACTTAGGCTAACTTGTAAACACGTAGAGAAATTCCTATGTTCAGGATTGTTTGCAGTCTAACCTGCGACGAAATATTAATGTCTCTAAAATTACGTGGATACGCCAGCTGGAGACGTACACGTTAAAGTCTCTTGGAATTGAAAGTTATTCAGTTAAAACACACGTTACAAATTACACGTTTAGAATGATGATAATTAAAAGGCGAGAGTTAGTCGGTGGTATTCAACACTCGTTACAAAGAGCCTACGGTAATAACAATTAACTGGCTATGAAGCCGAAAACTGCGTAACACTATACGCTGTCCTTAAACTGGATATGGAATTACGTAGAATATGAGAAAATTCCCTGTCGGGATAAAAACTAATAAGTTACGAGTCGCACGAAATATCGTGCGACTGAGGTGGGGTCGGCGCCGAGCAAGTTAAAAGATTTTAAAAGACTTACACTATTGCTGATATGGAGATGAAGCGCGAAAGTTGATGGCCCGATGTTCGCGGAGCGCCCGACCCCTTCGAGCTCCCGATGGTAACTGAGAGCGAGACCGCCCTGAGGCCTCGCGCCTAAACACGTGGAACGCGGGAAAACCGACCCGGCCAGTTTTGGACTTAAAGACAAGTTACACAATATATGCTTATAAGACAATTAGACATAATTTCCCTTACATGAATCTTCTTTTAAATTGTTATTAATTTAGTTGTTTTAATTAGACAGAATAATTATATAATTAATTAGGCGCATTGCCACACCCGGCCAGGCGCTGACGTCGCTTTGGTGTTCGTTGCGGCGCACTTTCTCACACTCCGCGGTTATCACGCTCGGGCATTTTCGACGCACTTAGGAGCAAGTGTTGTTGCGGCATAACGGCCTTTGCGGACCAGAGGGAGCACTGGCGGTTGGCGTCAAACTTCACACGTGAGTGACCCGGGCACTCCTACGTCACACTTTCCTTGCACTGGGTTTTTAATTAAACGTGATGTTGCTATTAACTTATGTTTAATTTATAATACACTGGGACCGTGGTGGCTGTTTCATTAGGGCAGGGTCTTTAATTATACCTTTTATTCCGGCGCTCGCCTGACTCGGGTGGGCCATGGCTAGGAGTGCGTTCCGTTAGAGGGATCGGATACTGGCGGTTGCAGGTCGGGCTTTAGGGTGGCCTTCGGTCGGACGACGTTATGTGTTCATCTGCCGATTGTAATTTGCATGTATCCTTCTGGTGATTAATAATTAAATTACAATGAACTCAATTAAAATACTTTTTTGTAGCAAACTCTATTTTATAAAGAAAGGAATATTTTTCACCGTGCGATTAGGTTTTGAAAGCTAGCTTGGGTCGTCCTCCACTCTTTTCGCATTTTGCGCACGAAATGCGACCCCTGACAGAGTGGCAACTTCTTGGCCTGCGACAATTACCTCTGACCTAGCGACGAGGCCGGACTTGTAATATCGAGGCCTCCTGCTGAGCCATGAAAGTGGTCTCTCAGCCAGCACTGGGGCTGTATGTGCTCGTATTCGCAGTACCATTTCCCCTTCAATTATCAGCCATCAACCATCACTGCTATAAGCATATCAACCGAAGCACCAGCTCCTTCACTATCAATATTATGTTAACAGCATAGGCGTACCCAGGATTTTTTTTAAGGGGTGTTCTTCCAGATTTTTAAGAAAAACTGCATAAACACCAAAAATTAATTATATCTTGAGTAAATAAATGGAATAGTCTCAAATTTCATATTTTAACCTGGGCTATTGTTGATATATAATTTGTACGTAATTTTTCTTTCAATTAACTTAAGTAAGATCACATTCAATATTAAAATACCTACAAAAAACCCCAAAAGGATATATATAAAAAATATAAAAATAATTAGTTAACTTAACGAATTTACAAACACACTTTACAAACTTATTCCTAATAAGTTGACGGCATGACAATAGAATAATTTCTGTATAATTTGATTGTAAGTGTGTTAGAAACTAAGGCCGGAATTACAATAGCCCGTCCATCCGTCATCCGTCTGTCAATTACGTGACCTGCACCCAATAAGATGGACTGAAAAATGTAATCCACTCGTCCGTCTAAAGCTTGGTAACTTTATACTTTTGACAGGTGAACAGATGAGACTATAACCTCCTAATGTCTTCTAGGTGTTTGCATATAAAATATTATATTAAAATGTATTAAAGTTTGTTTAATTGTTTAGCTGATTCCAAAATAATTTCTTAGCTTACGTTGACGTCGTCCGGCCGACGACCACCCCAGAGCCCGACCTGCACCCGCCAGTATACGCTCCCGCTAACGGAACACACCCCTGGCCATGGCCCACCCGAGTCAGGCGAGCCGAACAGCGATTAAAGGCAAACCCGCGAAAACCTGAGTAGACAAGAGAAGAACCGTACCCATTCCTCCTGGAACATTAAATTAGGATTTTAGCGACAATAAAGTCTCTTCCAGACACACCCATTTAGAGTCTAGCGTAATGAGGTCAAACCTGGCGCAAGAGAGGCCGAGCCTCCCTCGGACGCCATGCCAGTTCGGCAGTTCAGCACAGCTCACGGACCGGGGCGGACCTACGTCCCACGGAGGGGCAACAGCCTTTGTCTTCATCGAAAGTAACGTCCGGTAAATATAGTCACTAATTAACAGAACCCCTTTTTTTACTTAACCTCTCCGTGAGTACCCGGTCCCCCTTTTCGGTCCAGGACCTAATCCGACCGCATCAGTTTAAAGACACCCCGCACCACACTTGGTCAGCGGGGTTGATCTTCAGTATACGGCATGGGCCGCCTCCCGCAACTCACAGAACTTTACTTAAGGCCACGCGCACGGCGCTGACCATAAACCCGCAAGGGAGCTTGGACAAACTTAATTGCGGTGCGTGTTTCACCACAGTGGGCACAACACCCGCGCAGAGACATTCGTATACGGGGTTGGCCGTCTCCAACCGCCCACCCCTTAATTCAGTGTATTTTGTTTCCTGGATTTTGTATTACTAACTTACGTTACCCGAGTAACGAGTGCCACGTAACTTGTGCGCGCCCCCTTAATTCAGTGTATTTTTGTGTCCCGTATTTTGTATTACTAACTTACGTTACCCGAGTAACGAGTGCCACGTAACTTGTGCGCACCCCCTTAATTCAGTGTGTTTTTGTGTCCCGTATTTTGTATTACTAACTTACGTTACCCGAGTAACGAGTGCCACGTAACTTGTGCGCACCCTCTTAATTCAGTGTACTTTTATGTCCCGCCTTTGTGTTACGAAATTACGTTACCCGCGTAACCAGTGAGACGTATGGGACATAACAGCATCCGAGGCCCACGTAACGCGGAACACAAACTACGACACCGCCACCTCAACTCCACGTCTCTTCTTTAAACATCATCTCACGCAACACCGCCGCCGGCCCTAGTGGGCCACGCAGGGGCACATACATCCACGACCCCAAATTCACGACTAGAGTCGAGCTAGTCTGACGCCCACCCGGACAATACGTATCAAGAGCCGCCTTTTCCCACTAGGAGCCACACCGGGACTCGAGCCCGAGACCCCGGACGACGGCAACGTTTTGACACATTTCGAAAGCTCTTTTTTGAAACAAAAATGGTCTAAGTCACGGAAGTAATATAATTACGTATGGTAACTCTGGAAATTTGAAAATACATACCGAAAAAAAAAAATACTCTGAGTTTAATGAGTTTCAAGTACTTACTTTACATAATTGTTTAAGTAATATAATTACATATGATAATTTTTTTCCCAAATTGTTAAGTTTTCTCAACAGTTGTCAGCATTGACATGGAGAATTATTATGAAGGACGAGCGGAGTGTCGTAAATCGCCAGCCGACCTCCGTAGCGTAGTCGGATGCACACCGGCTTATGGTGGGAGAGGTTCTGGGTTCGAGTCCCGGGTAAGGCATGGGAGTAAAATTGAGACATTCAAAATATACACTTGCGATAAATGATGATGAAAAAGAATAATTAAATTAATATTTCTAGCTAAACGGATACCGCTCAAGGCCAAAATCCAAGCAGTGAAGTGAAGTGAACTTGTATATCGCTTGGCATCTGACGGACGAATGGATGACGGACGGATGTGACAGGCTGTTGTAATTCAGGCTTTACAATTCAAGTGTAGCGAAACACATTAAAATCTTTATATATAAAACTCTTGTGTCAGGATGTTTGTCCGGGCTAATTTCCGAAACTACTGCATTGATTTTAATGAAATTTCGCACAAATATTTGTAACTTTGTCCAACTTTATATATAGGCTACATTTTATTTCGATTAATGACAGCGTTTTCCGAAAATCAGCTCCCAAGGTTGGTTAAGCACTGGCAACAGTGGGTACTCCATCTCCATGACAACAGGATTTTGCATTGTTTATGCCTTCTGCGTCTTCATGGCAACGGGCTTTTTCAATTCGAGGCATATTTCTGTATAGATTTAATTATTATTTTATGTAAAATTATTTAAATTTAAAAATATATTTGTGCGAAATACCACTGACTGACTCATTACGATTGACTTGAAATCTTTCAACCGATTGAAACTTAGCATAGTTACTTATTTTGTGATGTATGTAGACGCTCACTAAGATATTATTTTCCGAAAATCAGCTCCTCAAGGGTGTTTTGGGGGTGTAAAATATTAAAATTCCAGTTTTTGGTAGAAAATCACCATGGCATCGGCTGTTGCTTTGTTGATGCTTCATTCGTCTCTATGGCAACATCTAATTCACTGTTAGTGCAGTCCTCATCACCGTTGAAATTTTACGGGGACTTTAAATATCAAAAATTGCGCTTTTTTTACTTCAATTTTATATCCTACAGACTTGAACTTGACAGTAATGTTCCTCATGTTATGCAGAATGATGTTTTCCGAAAATCAACTCCCAAGGGTGGTTGAGCCCGGGCAACAGTGGGACAGCGGGATTTTGCACTGTTTATGCCTTCTGCGTCTCCATGGCAACGAGCATTGCTTTGATTTTTTTTTTCCATTCGAGGTGCGGCAGTGGCGTACCCACAAGGAGGGGCATGTATAATGAGCGGCGCAAGTGTTCTGCCTGTAGACTGATGTAGTGAAGTACAGGTACATCAGTTGTACGTTGCGTGCTCAAGTATCGGGAAACCATCGGTGCTACTCGTTTTCTCTCCGGTACATTACAAAGCATTGTAATAAATTTCTGTCGAAATTAATTGCATTTTATTTCATTTATTATTACTGTAAATGGGATATTTAGTCTCATTTTTTCCCCATTACTATAGCCGTGCGAAGCTGGGTCGGGCAGCTAGTATATTACATATATTAAATTATATTGTTTTATTACAATTTTAGCTAAAAACACCACATTGAGTTGAGGCCATTAAGCTACTGACTCAAACACAACTTCACACCACGTTGCACTCAACGAGGTCCCTTTCATCTGAGGCGAGAAATTTACATTTCAGCTTTTCAATGTTTGTAACAGTCGTTTAAAATTACGCACCTTGCGATAATCAAACTTTTTTTCTTCGTGTTATACATACAGATGTACATTATTTAAATTAAAGTATCTGACTTGACAAAATGCCCAAAAAAAATGTCCCCCCTCCCCCGTTTTAATAGTTTTATAGAGTTTTGTATGAAATTAGGGCGCAATCTCTACTGTTACTCAATGCCCAATTCTTCTAAGCAAATCTAAAACATAATCAAAGTAGAGTTGAACTGATTATTCCATAGACCAATCACCGCGATTTGAGAATTTATACTGACCTATCATGAACCAACCACTGCAATTCAAATTTGTTTACATTTACTTACCAATTGGGCTGCTTGGTGACGTTATTTCTCTCGTTGCTCTGTGTTTAGAAATTGAGCTCGAATGACATTAGTGTTCATAATTTTCTTGCCTTATTTCGTTTGGGGGGGGGGGGGGGTTGAACCCCCAAAACACCCCCCCTGGGTACGCCTATGGTATACAGCTTTTATTTTCTTCATTCACGTCCACCTGACCATGGGGCATGGTGCAGACATTACATTTCACTCTCTTTAAACATTTGCAATATGCTGTGCAACGGCCACGTGGAACATATGCGTACAGGTGCCATCTGCCTAGACTTCAACTAGGAAGATCCACCTGCACAGGCGTAATCTCGCACCAAACTGTAAAACTGTGTAATTTGTGTATAAATTTTGTTTGTGATTAGTGCGCCGCATGTGAAACTGTAACAGCAGAAACTGTAATGTTTGATGTAACTTTGTGTAGTTGTACAAACCCTGCTATATCTCATATTATGTGTGTTTAGCAGCATAATTTCGTAAACTGTGAACTGTGGTCTAACTTCAGACATCGGCTACTCTGTATTGTATTTTAGGGTGTTTCACATGTGATCCTGGTCGTGCTCACTCCAGGGGAACCTCAGATGGTTAGGAGATTTCTGTGTGTTGCAGGATTCATTCAGAAGAGATGAGCCTTCGGCACCCATGCGATACAGTGTAGTATGACAGGACCATGTAAAGAGGTATTTCAACGTGAAATATACCTAGCAACATACAAAACCATTTTTTACTCAGTTCAGAAGGCGTCCCTTGTGGCCTACAGTTTGGGGGGCTCCTGCTGGGGAGGTTCCGCTTCCTCTAGACACGCGGCCAAAACCCACCCCTTCAAACCGGCCACAAATTAGTATCAAATCAACCAGGGAGACAGCTGGACCTGCGACACAATAAACTTTTAGCTTCTTTCCTTTTCTTAGTGAATCTCGATATGTTATGTGATATGTATGTGATTGGGTAAGATAGCAAATTTTGTGTTTGTAGGCACCATTACCCAACTGGAACCTTACATATAAATTCACTCTTTAACCTATATTGTTGTACTGAAATAATCATATTTATTCCTGTTAAAATTTAATGTTGAATTTATTTATTTATAGGCGTTTGTGTAGTTTTTTTATATTTAAGAATTACAAAATAAAGTATTTATCGGAAGAAACCATGGTATTACCCAAATTTATTGGTGGGTTCTGGGTTCGAGTCCAGGGTAAGTAATGGGTGTGAAATTTGTACTGCTTAAAGATTCACTTGAGATTAATATGATAATGATACGTTTAGAATGAATATGTGCATTGGTGTTTAGCAAAGCCGTAGACCGTTGATTAATAATTATAAGTTTATAGAAACTGCTGGTTGGGACATTCTGTAATTACTATACTCTTTGTCTAGTATCAGAAGCAGAGAAGCAGCGCAGCAGCAGAAGTGAGAGTTGTGGCAAATATCGTTTGAAATGGATGATGTGAAAGATGCAGTTGACAATCTTCATACCAAAAATGGAAATTTTATTTGTGGCGTTGTGGAAGGTATACACACTATTGAAAATATGTATTGAATTATGTTTTTCTATGTTTTTTTTTGTAATAGAGTTTTCAATCTGCACACAGGTTTTTATGGCCGCCCATGGACAACGGAACAGAGGAAGGATCTGTTTCAGAAGTATGTAAACATTTCAAGTTTCTAACATAATTTTTGAAATCAAAGTAATAGTCATATCACATACTAAGCATTGCTCGCCAAACTAGTTCTAAGAAGATTCCAGGCCCATTTGATTGTAGAAGAGCAGGATTAGAAGAGGTTTGATAGTATGAGTAGAGGGTTTGTTTAACTTGAGTAGGGGTGAGAGAATCGCGTTGAGGGGCACATGAAATTGAACGCAAATACACAGCCTTGCGTTGTATGAGCGTTTGCCCTGCGCAGCAAATTTACACCCAATTAAGGGCTTTGTAATATGATCCTGTTGTATGGAGGGGTTGTTAATTCCCTGTCGACAGCTGTTTTAAACATACAAAAAGTTTGTCACATTCAGATTTAGTACTTAATTTTTTTCACAAACAACGAGAAATAGAAAGTTGTAGCGAAAATCAGATTATTTATTAGCACATAAGAATAGCTAGTCAGTGATTATCCTTGCAGGTAATTGTTCCGTATCACGTGTCGAAGTTGATCCTTTGATCCTAATGGCATGATCCTGTATAATTTAACCTGTGGTACATGATGCTTGTTTTAAACACACTTGCACATAAGCATTACCAAATTCTGACCGAGCATCATACTCATAGGTACATCAAAATTTTTAAGTTTTTAAAAAAAGAAAAATATCGTAGAAATTTGCTACAAAAGACACCAGTTACTCTGACTCAATATTTGACTTTACAACAAACTGGGTCACATTTGATCACTCAAGTGTTACCTAGTATTAGAAGAGTTTACTTATAACTAATACAAGGCAAAATACAATATCTAGGCTGAGAGTGCCTTTAAGTAGGCAAGTGAAGCTGGCATTGACCATGCGGAAGTGCTAGCAAGGAACAACCATGGTGGGTGAAGTACACACAAAAACACACGGATTGAAAAAAAAAAAAAAAATGTTAATCCAAATTCTAAGGGGGGGAAAGAGAGTTCATATTTGCACGAATGTTAAAACATTGCGGTGCTGTCCACAGCCACACATCCAAACGAAACATACTCCCATATACTTTGACATGGTCATTCCCACTGCACCCACAGAGGTCCTGAATACGCAATGACATGAAAAACTCTGCCTGTAGACGTAAGAACGAGGGTCAAGGGTTTTACGTCTTAAGTACTCGCGGGAATACCAACCCGTGCCTGCGCAATAGATAACGCGCAAGCTTGATGGAGGTATGCCAGGAAGGAGGGGGAAATGGCATGATCCTAGGAGTGCGTAGATCATGAAGCACTATCGTCCATACGTCACGAAGCAGCTCATTTAAAAATTGGACTTACCACCTCAAACTTCCTTAATCTCCTCAAATCTAGCACTCCTGTCACCTCTACCACCTTCCTCTCAATCTCGTTCCACTGCCTTGTAGACCTCGCGTGGACTGAGTGTGTTTTTCTTTGTGTGCAACCCTTCAGAGCTTCCAGCAGTGGATTCTCTTCCTTCTAAGGCCTTGTTTATAAACTGTGCAGGGTACGCAACTTCGTAACAACTCTACATACAGCCAACGCAAGCAAATCACGGTCGTTCATAAAGCACGAAACTCACGTCACCAAACCCAGAACTTCAAATTGTAAAACACTGGAAAACAAACTTCCCCTGGTTATTTTTTTAAAATAATTTTTTGTGGTAAATATGTAGTTGGGCGGTATTTGCGAAATTTTTTTTTAAAAATTCGAAAATACCTTTATTTTATGCTCTTCAACGTCCTCTTTTCATTAAAAGTGGCGGAGGTAAGAAATTCCAAATACTTTAGGAGATATCGAATTTTTAAATTTCATCATATGTAGTTGAGCGGTATTTGCGAAAAAAAATGTTAAAAATCCGAAAATACCTTTATTATATGCTCTTCAACTTCCTCTTTTCATTAAAAGCGGCAGAGATAAGAAATTCCAAATACTTTAGGAGATATCAAATTTTTAAATTTCATCACAATACCAGTGCCGTGATGTGGCGGTTAACATTGTTTCTTGTTTACGTATGAGGTACGAGTATCTACTTTTTTTATTGGATAATGATGTCGCGTGATTGTTCGTGATAGGTCAGAATTCAAACGAACCAATACGTGATTATTTAGTTCATTTATTGTTTAAAACGGTGTTTAATTACCGCCTCCAATTTAGGTGAGTTTTTAACGTTTCTAATTTTAAAGTCTTATTTGTGTTTTTGATATTGTTGCGCAAGTAATAAGTAACAAAAAAAAATTACGTGAGTTGTTACTGTGCATCCTTTGTTATGGGTTTGTTAGGTAAGGTCAGTTACATTATAAATAATTTAAAACTAAAGAATAATTAAAATTAATTCACATTATTTTTAATGTCGGCTTAGTTTGAAAGTATTAATAATGTAACTGACCTGACCTAATCAACCATTTTATTAATTACGCATTGACGATTCACGTATTCACGAACACACGGCAAAATAACAAAAATGGCGTCGCTCGAATGGTTCCACAGGTCTTGTATTGCAAAATTAAAAAATTTGATATCTCCTAAAGTATTTGGAATTTCTTATCTTCGCCGCTTTTAATGAAAAGAGGAAGTTGAAGAGCGTATAATAAAGGTATTTTCGTATTTTTAAAAATTTTTTTTCGCAAATACCGCCCAACTACATATTTACCTTTTTTGTTTATTGTGATAACATTTTAAATTGTAAATTTGATTTAAAGTTATTACTATCTTTCACTGTGTGAAAGTTAAGCAAATGATAATATGATGTATTATAGCCTATAATAAAAACAACATTGTGGACTTTTATGCACATAATGTGTCTATCTGTAAAAGTTATTGAAACACTTCAATTCAAATATGGATGAAGTAAGCAAAGTGCAAGATGTTGAGAGTTGGTCAATGCTCGTGCTGCATATTTACATCTTGTATAATTTATAAATGGGTACATTTATGTTGTAGGTACTTTTTGCATCTTGCATTTCTTGTTTATAAACCCGGCCTTGTACCATCTATATAGTTACCTAAACAGCACTACTCTCTCCTACCTCTGAAAATAGATGTTAGTTTTTCGGAAGAAAATAATTTTTGGAAATGTATTCCAAGAGTAATACATTCTCAGAATCACACAAATTTTTATTGATTTTTTACACAAACAGAACTAAATTAAAGTTATATTTTATCTTTTTTTACCACATAATTCTTTACTTTTTTGTTCACTGTTTATTAAATTATTCATTACTATACATATGGGCATACTCTACAGTTATACCTACTATTTAAATTCAAAGTTTATAGTAACTGTCAAGCAAACATTTTTTTAGTTCTGACATTTTTTTTAGTACTGTATAAAGGCATAGTGAGATGTAAATACTTTTCTGGTACTTTATTGTTTGGTTAGGTTAGAATAGGTACATTAAAAGTAATAATATTGTGAGAGTGGTTGGTGAGCTACATTTAACGATCCACAATATTTTACCTAACCAACTGTTAACTACTAGTAAACTGCTAGCAATATTGCAGTGCCCTTTCACAGAACTATAAAAAATAAATGTCAGGAACTGAAAAAAAACTTACATGATTTGTATTTGCTTTTTTCTGGTATATGCTCTCCTTGACATTACTATAGTAATAGTGCACACCATAAGAAGTTCTCATATCACTTTCACTGGAACAGTTCATGTTGACTTGAACAATTGAGAGTTGGGTAGGATCCATGCTACAGTAGGTGCAGGATATCTAGACGCTTGGGACACGTCACAGAGTTTACAATTGTGGGGGCGCAATAAAAGAGGGAGGGCATAAAGTGGAAAGGCTACCTCCGGATGTATATTGTAACTGAAAACATTGACAAATCACCTCACTTATTCGCTGCTTGCTGGCTTTTGCTTCCATTTCGTTGTTTGAAGAACGTGTATTACAGTCATTACTTCTATCTTGCTGTCACTGTCCACATCTCCTAGGTTAATAATAATGGAATCAATTTCTGCATCGAAACAAAGATTCTGGTCATATTACTCATTTTCAAGCTTCTTCGCATGCTGACATTATGGTTTTCAGTTCTCTTGTTTCCTTACTACTAAATGTTTCTCGCAGAGTTGTTTCACATCACGTGAATTGCAGGTGATGCAACTTTGCCTTTTACTTTAGCCCGAATATTGTCTATGGGATTTAAGTCTGGGTGATAAACAAAGTGTTGTAGGCCTATGTCCGTAATATTTCAAAATTTCATCCACTGAATTCTTTGTTTTGACTTATGCTGCTTAATAATTGTGTGACATGTTGGCTTAAGCATTTTCTTGCAACCACTGTTGCATGTCATGCTTAGTCAAGGTAGATGTTGGCGATTCATTTATCTCAAAATTGTGACAACAGTGCAACAACACTGTCGGCGGGAAGATTAGGTGCAAATATATATATATATATATATATATATATATATATATATATATATATATATATATATATATATATATAATTTTTTTTTTTCCCCCACCACCAGCATGAACCATTATATCTTTGTCGTTTTGAAACGGGTGATAACAAGCCGTGGATTGAGTCATCACTTCAGGATTTCTGTTGTACATTCGACAACTAAACATAAGACACGTCCATGTACAAGATATTACATTGTCTGTTCCTCAAATACTCTGTTCCCTTCTGTCTTATCAGACATTTCAATCTAAATTAGATGCTGCAAACTTTGTTTTGCCACCACTGAAAACCAAAGGTTTCAAAAAGTATCTGTAAAGTTGTTTTGCAATCTTGAAAATCAATATCCTGTTGCTATTTTTTTCTCATAATTTTTCCACTATCAGGATGTATTTTTCTATTGTATAAAAGTTGTATAAAAGTCCAGGAAGTATTGCTTCATTAAAATTATTTAGATTATATTTACAGGTCTTCTGTCTCTTTTCAGGTGTAACGAATTAACTTTTTAAGTGATGCTGAGCTTCTTTGCTTCCACTTGTTAATCTGCACTTCTCTATGAGACATGCCAGTAGCTAAAGCTGCCCTCAAATGTTTTTTTTTCTCTCCTTGGAATCTATGCTTAGAAAGTGTTAGCCTCAGTCTCCACGGATGACAAGACATTATAAATTATTTCATGGGCCTGCGAATGCAATTTATTCCCCTACCATCGATAATATCAATGTCATCTTGATAATAAAACTCGCAACAAATTAATTGCTTCAGTCTCGCTCTCGAAAAGTGTTTCATGTCACACATATTCTCTAGTTGAAACAAACACCAGTAACAAGAGTTACGGGTCTGTTGATGTGTATTCAAGTCCGGACAGATTATAGCTAAACCATGTTTGATATAAAAATAATCAACAATATAACCTGGGTGAATCCTGCGCAGAAGCTAAAGAAAAAGTTTAATATTTTCTGGTCAGATAGTGGCCTTCCCTTCTCTCAAGCACCTGCTTTTCCTGGCCGAAATGTTCGCTCAAGCTAATAGCTATGCTGCTGCTACTGTACCGTTTACCAATTGATTAGAACAAAAAAAAATAATTGTTAAACTGTTCTCACCAATTTGCAGAAAGTAAATTATTGTATAATGTGTATTAACCTAACTTAAATTATGTAAATAATTGATTCTAATGGAAAAGAAGAAAAAATTTGGGAAAAACTTTGTGGACATATCTATTTTACCAAAAAAAAAAATTCGAACTAAATTTTTGTAGGAAAATTTTCCCACCCACATCTTTACCTCGGACCACCCTGAACAGCCCTGCCAGCCTTCCTATTCGCCTCCTACCCTCTGCAGCGTGCCTCTCCGAGGTGCAACCATCACAGTCAGTACAGATTGCCGTTACAGGGTAAGTGAACAGTGCATGGACAGTGTGAACACAGGGGCCACTGCAACATGCCTGCTGTGGTGTGGGGTCAGTGGTGGGAGGAGATATGATCAAGGGTGGGGACTGTAGGTTACAACTGGTTGATCAAAGGCTGGAGTGTTGGTGTTTTGCGGAAGGGTGGGGACCATGGGCTTAGGCTAGTTTCCTCCTGGATGTGGTGCTTTAGTACATTATATACATCACCTGTCTCCCACTGGGTGTGATTTTGTGTTTCCAAATGGTTGAACCAAAATTCCACCATCTTCCTCTGTGCTAAGTTCATCCTACTTCATGCTTTCTTCAGGCTCGTCAAGATTAACAGAACTGTGTCCCCTGAATTTAGTATCATATTTTTCAGTGAAAAGTCTTTAATCCGGCAATGCCAGTCTGCCGAATCATGGTCACAGGAGCATGAACTGTACTTTCATTATTATCTGTGATTTTAATTTGTATGTTAATTGTAGATGAACATTGGACAGTTGCACCGGTCAGTGTTTCTATGACCATAGAACCACGATTGATATTTTATTTCTCATAGACATGTTCATAAATACAAACAAATTGTTCGTTTCGGCCAGAGTCTTGAAATTGTGTGATATCGGAAATTTACTATATGGATTAAGGTTAGGTTAGTTGAAGTGTTTCACGTATGTACTATGACATTTTTGGACCTATCAGGACACGGCACGTTGGAATTAGGAATTTTAAAATGAAACATTGTCAGTATAGAGCTACTACGATAAACAAGGATATAAAAAAATGTGTGAATGATTTTAATGTGATCTAGTTAATTCAGAGTCACATGTTTTATTACAGACATGAAAAGCAAATTGTCTCAAAAGGGAAGATTGTATATTGAATTATATAATGTAAAGAAGAGTTGCAGTAAGTTAAAAACATCCAGTTTTCTGTATACGTCATTTATAGGGATAATAGTTGAATATCAAGTTAATACTTACAAAAGTATGAAATTAACTGACTTAAGTTAAAGCAAAATAACTATAATAACTATTGATGAGTGTTAGACATTTTAAGAAAGACTCTTAAACCAAAAAACTTGTGAGTCAACCTCATGCAATTTATACCGACTGAAAAACCTGTGCATTTAAATTTAAAAAGAATAGTAAATTTATTTTCCGTACCATTATTGATTTGATACACATCAATGATACACCCTATATTTTGTAAAGCCCTTTGTTATGTGTGCTACTTAACATTCGTGATGATTTAATAAAAAAAATGTTAGTAGTCTGGTTGCTCTACTTTTATTCCTTATTATTTTGTCTTTCATGATATAAATTTTAATGTTGTTAATCCTAATATATGGATAGAATAATGGGTTTGGGTGCACCAGATTAGCAATTTTGCCCTGTTATCAAGCATAAATATAGTTTTTTTTTTTTGGGAGTATCAAAGAATAATATATAATACAATGGTATTAAAAACTAGTTGTAATAAGCTGTTTAACGGTAGAAAAAAATGTACAGATGAGCATTGGCCATTTCCAAAAAATCATTACGTAAACATTCCAGTGAATTGTAACACACTATAAAATAATAGCTGATAGATTTGTAAACAAACAGCCGCCATATTGGTACTTATAGTACACTGAAGTCCCCCTCCCCTTTTGGCTTCACCCCCTTTGTCTAGAATCGGATCATTATGCTCCATCTGTATATTTTCCCTAACCTCTGATAAAAACTGACAATAACAATAAACTCTGAGCAGACTTAAATGCTGGCAGTGCAGTAATGCTAGCTTGCGACCAAGGTCAGCAGATGAAATCCACCCAAAAAACTTTTAAAACTGAGCGCCTCAATTGGTGCTGAATTACAGAATGTGATGAAGAATTACAGAATGTGATGATGAATCACAGAATGTGATGATGAATCACAGAATCCTGAATTAAAGACCGTTCATTTTGTTTAAAATTACAAAATAAATTTAACATTGATTATTATGTGCAAATTTTTTTTTGAAACATTTGAAAACTCTATGTTTCTGTATAACATTTAATAGACTTGAAATGTGTAGGGTCTTAAATACTAACAAATTGTAATGGTTGGCAGACTAAAGAAATGGGGAATGGGAGCGTACCTGTATGCTCCGAAAGATGACTACAAACACCGAGCCTATTGGCGCGAGTTGTACACCGTAGAGGAAGCGGAACATCTCACGGGACTGATATCAGCGGCCGTGGAAAAGGGCATCACTTTCTACTATGCCTTGTCCCCAGGGCTCGACATCACTTACTCCAGTGCCAAGGAGGTTTCTGCCCTGAAGCGGAAGCTAGAACAGGTACTTGTAGCTTGGCATGATGGTGAGCAGTCGTGGGCTTTGCTTGATTTCAAAAGTACGCAGATTTACTCGCACATGTACTGTAAAGTGATCTATGCATCATCATCATCATCATCTTCTTCGTTGTTGCCTTCTTCGTCATCTGCTTCCAGCCTGTGGCCTGGTCAGCAAAGTAAAATGCCTTCATCTTCCTCTGTCCCTCCATTATAGCTCCTCCTTCACTCTGTTTTGTTATTATACTCCCTCCTGCACTCCTTTAACTGTCTGCTCTTCCCACCACCTGTTTGGTCTCCCTTGGGTCCTTCTTCCCGTGTGCTTCAACTCCGTCATTTTCCTAGCCAGTTTCTTTTTCCTCATTCTCTGGACGTTGCCATACCATCTTATTCTTTCTTGCTTTTTCCATGATCTCTACTCCATGGTCATAACCCTGTTCTATACAGGTTTCTCGAAAACTATTGTAAAGTGTTAAAGGGATATCAAGGGAACAAAAGTCGACACCTAATTCCGTAGAAAGTTTTTACAGAAATGCCTGGGTTTAAGTTCTAGTACGTGACAGTAGCCAGCGGCACCTTGATTCACCAGTCCTTGCTGCGGGGAGCAAAATCTCGTTGCCATAATTGTCGCTGCCGCTGTAGGGATTTGGGACGTACTGGCATTTTTTTTGTAAGGGCATCCATTCATAGATGGGCTTAGTTCTTTCGTGTATCTTCTGTAAAATCAGGACAAAATAAACTTTGTTTTACATTGCCTTTGACCTTTTTTTTTTCATTGCACCTTTCCATCAGTTAAATGTTGTATGACAGTAAATATTTCTTCCAGTTCCCACTTTCACTCCTTACACTTTGGCCATGTGGTTTGAGCGTATCCCGTACATGAGTATAGATTTATTTATATGAGGCATTCTTGATTTGTTTGTTAAAAACCCTGCTTAATGTTTATTTTTTCATTGGGGGCTTGAAATCATAAAATAATTTTAACAGTTTTTTAGCCAGAAAATTTATTTTGGTTCAGTGTCAGATGCAAACCATTAAATGTTTAAAAGGTTTGATGGGTACTGCAGATCAGTTATCATCTGGAGACAGTAAGCACACATATCACCGAGGGAAAACCAGTTATTTATTAGTTGGTGGTACTTGAAATGGCACCATCATCATTACTTACGTTTTATACTCATATTCATCTAAATGCATATCTTACCAGTATCTGGAACATCTAGTGTCATGTATGCTCTGCATTTCGACACACACAGTACATGTTGCTTCTAGTCTTGTAATTTTTGAACTCCTTGTTTTATGAATTCTGCAGGTGTTATATTTGGTATTACTGTTAAAACAGTTCTGTGTATTCATTTGTAGGTGTCACGTTTTGGCTGCACTGCCTTTGCTTTGTTATTTGATGATATTGAACCAGAAATGTCTGAAGCAGACAAAGAAGTCTTCCAGTCATTCGCACATGCTCAGGTATGACAATTGTGTTAATTGTTTTGCTCTTTGTATGTAATAAATAGTGATTCAGCACTCTTAGCATTGAGGCTTTTCAGAAGAACTTTTAGTGGCCAATAAGTTGAGAGAAGATTATATGGTGAATAGCTATAACAGCGAAATTAAGTCAACACACCATGAACACCAAAATGAAAGTCAATAACATTGCATAGCACCAAAATGCAGCAAAATTAACCTCAATTACCTCAGTATAGCTGTTAAAATATACTATTTATTTTGTAATTTTCTAGTTTAGGTATTTATTTAAAAACCTAAAATTTTATGTACAAAGTAAAAAAAAAAACACATTATTTAGTTTATATCTGTGGTTTTTCAAAGTAAAGTAAATAAAAGCATTATCTCGCTATCACCTTACAGTCATGGGTAAAGACCTATAGAGAAACATCACAAGAAAATGTACAAGTATAAATATTTCAGTTTTTTAACAATGCATTTTTTTATTATTGAATGTTTTAGTTGCAGATACATGTAGTAGCATTGTTTAATGTACACATTTGAAGTGTATTACTACTAATTGTTGAATCAATGTAATTATGCTTGAAAAGGAGTACTTATTATTACACGTGTTTTAATTTTAAATGACAAAATCCACTATTTTCAATGACAAAATTTGCTGTTTTGTAACACCATAAAATCTTGGCTCTACCAATAAGGTTTACTGCTGGTGTGAATCGGAATACAAGCTTGTGCTAAACTGCATAAAACAATGAAACTGTTCAATGTTTGATAAAGTTTTAATACACTTTCGGATCACACTCTCAATTTGACATTATAGAAAAAGATTATTAAGTAAGATTTTTCCCAGTTTTCATCATATAAAATTATCAAGTTTTCAGTAGTGAAAATTGTGGGATAGTTTTGCACCTTCATATGAGAGGCCACTGGACGTGGCAACCATAAGTTTATTGTGTAATATAGTAAGAAAGACTGTGTCATAAGTATGATAGACACAAAACTCCAAAGTATGGCTAATGTAAGTGTAGATAAAGGATGAACAATGTTTTAAAAGTATTTTTCCAACCTCTAAGCACAAATAACATAAATACCTCCAGGTTATTGGACTTCTTGCAACTGTGAAATAAATACCATTGCATAACTGTCGCATAAGACCAGTGGCAGCTTTTAAGCTCTTCAAAGTTGCAAACATTTATTGATTTATAGGCTAGGATGCAGTGTATCTTCAAAAATATGTAGGGTTAGGCTATATGTTATCCAGCAAAATTGTTTGTTCACAATGGTACTTGTCACACAGTTGAATCTACCAAGATAAAATAAGAAGTAAATTTTTAATTTTGCTACCCATCTCACACCCTATGTTAACAATGTATTGTGTTTATGTTATTTATATCTAAGAAAATGTGGTTACTTCTGCCTGTGAGTGTTATACATCTTTGTTCTGTTGCTAAGAAAATCCCAATCAACCTGTGACATTGCATAGAGGAGGAATTTTTTTCTTTCACATTTCATAACTTATTACCTACTGAATGTTAATTTTTGATGTGATAACGTCTAATAAATCGATGAACGCCAGCTGCACGCACGAAAAAGTGTCCCGTTACGCACATTGTTCCATTACGCTGTGTCCCATTACACACATTGTTCCGTTACACTGTCTCCCATTACGCTCATTGTACGCTTGCGCTGTATCTATCTCTCTTTCACTCGACTGTTTATAAAGTGAAGTGAAAAGTTAATGTGGTTTTCATTCCTTATTACAACAACAATTTCGGCAATAAAGGTTAATTATCCTTGCATTTTAAAAATCTGCTTACTAGTATAATTGCAAGTATTTATTCTTTTATTATTAAAATAAAAATGATTCAATTTTATTCATAAAGTAGGTATGCAATCATTTCAGCAATGTTTTGTAATGACTTTTTCACGTTAAACTATCGTCCGTAAACCGACTTTACAGACAACCAATTTTTTTTACACTGAAAAGGCATTGGCAATTGCCTGTGCACATTTATTTTTGATATGCTTACACGATAACTCTGCTTTGTAACAAACTTTTATAATGTACAGCAGTTATCCTTACCACAGCCATACTTATAATTGAGTTTTTAGTTCAACATGGTATATTTTTAAAATATGCCTTAAACCTTTTTGTTTAACAGACAGTGGCAATTTTATGTACAGTAGAACATATTGACATAGGTTTAAATGTCTTAAAAATAAAATCATAATTTATTATTAATTGTTTAATATTATCATCCCAAAAATTTTGTTTAAAAATATACTGGTTTCAAAAGGACACAGAGAAAAGTTAAAAAATAATGTACTGTACATGTAGCATTTCTGAGAGAGTATTAAAGAAAATGACAAAAAAATTTATTTTCCCCTTTATTTAAAATTGATCCTTATTTACAATATTATTTCCACTTTTCCTTGAGAAAAAAAAAGAAGTTAAATTTGCATTCTACTGTTATACATGTGTTTATACTTGGCATTAAAATTAATAGTTGTTTGGAAACATTTTTAATGTTGAAATATATATTATTCCTTTTAAATTAATTTTGTTCATTATAGGCGATTAGGCCCTGCATACTTTAATTTTGCATAACTGGATTTCAATCTTTTTTCTATAATACTAATATCGAACTATTCATCCCAGTTTTTGGCTTGTCAAAGCATAAATCAGATCTTCCAGATCTTCTATTCCTTGTTGCAAACCATATATTTACTAACAAGCTGCAGTGTCTAGTCTATAAGGGCCGCAAGGGATAAAACTTATTTCACGTTGGCGACTACAACTTTCATGATAATCACACCAAGTAGCCAACTTCAACAAGTAGCCAAAACTTAAGTCCTATGCCATATCAAACCTAAAAAATTTAGCACGGAAGCTGTATTGCAAGTTGTATCTTAAATATTTTGGAATTGCAAGGTGGCGAGGCCCAATTCCCCTGAGTAAACGGTGATTTCGATGTTGGTTGCGGATGTGTGCTCGGGCAGTATTCTGTGATGCGGTTTGTGGGAACCAGGTCTCGATCAGCAATGAAGTCTTCCAGCACCTGGGCCAGCCCAAGTTCATGCTGTGCCCCACGCAGTACTGTGCCGCCAGAGCCACGCCCAATGTGCGAAACTCCGAGTACCTGAACACGCTGGGCGTCAAGCTGGCTCCGGAGATAGACATCATGTGGACAGGTAGGTAATTAAGTGTGCCTCTGTCAGCGAGCATTACAGGTAGGGATGGCCCGATCAAATCCCTTAGTGTCCTTAGGATTTTATATTCAAAGAAAAATGTTACAGGAAATAAAGTAAATTAAAAAAAAATTCATCACTGATAACCTCCGAAATTTACGAGCTAAGTGATTTTCTTTACATATATGATATATCCTGTTACCATTTTCCTAGGTATTTAACTTTTAACATGTAATTATATAAATAAAATTACAATATGTATTATATGTATTGATTATGGACACCTAGGTTGTGAAACACCACTTTAAAGGGTAGAATGTTTCAACCCGTGGTTAATATTTTTTATTTACTGTGTGTTTGACACTTGACATCTAAGATATGAATTTGAGGTACGCTCTGAGATTAGATTTCGAGATTCAGATTTGAGAAAATTGTGATTTGACTAATTCCAAGGCAAAGTGATCTGTGTGCCAAAAAAAAAGTCTGTGGAAAAAAAAGTTAACTAACTCAAGTTTAATGTCTTTAAGATATGTCTCGTTTTTAAACTTCAGGGGAAATTTTGATGAATTTATATCAGAGTTCGCTGCATTGCATGTATCCCTTTGCATTAAAAATGTGATAAAAAAGTAAGGGAACTGAAGGACTGGTAACGAAAGTCTAGAAGAAGTTTCCAAATAAGCAGCAGTGGTACTGAAAGCTTTGAAACTTGTAATTTATAGCAGACTTTTGCCAATTGTCATTTTGTTTTTGACATCACCTCAGTTTATATTATCACAAGTGGAAATTATCTCTGAAAATGTTTAAGCTTTCTTATTTTAAAATCTTTATGTTCCTGCATATAGTATAAAATTTCATATTGCTTTTGCTCATTTTGGCTATGTGTGTAGATTCAAAATTACCTTTTAATAAAAATAACTTTAAAAAAATATATTGTTACACTGTTCTGAAAAGTCCTTAAATTGGTTCACTAGGTATTTGTAGACACCCTGTAATATCATTTTCCCGGGAATGCTTAAACAAATACAATGTTCAACTATCATTTATAGCTAAATTACCATCATTTCCCTTTGCTTTTGAAGTCCAAAAATATTCCAGTCTCCCTCTAGCTATTCGTTGCCCATTCTTTTTGTATGTTAATATCCTGTTTTTGCCTCTCCCATAATACGTTTATGTTAGTACTACTAATATTCTTCATTCAGGCAGAGACTGATCCACTTTTGTAGTCTTTAAATGATGGAATTTTTTTTTTTAATGTCGTACCTTGTTAACACATGTTTTCTGGTCAGTGAACCATACAGGTTGATTCAGAATTCAGCCGAAAAACTTCAGTTGGAAACTTATGGTCTAAAGTGCCTTTTTTTTTTTTGCACATACATAATAAAGTAATTAAATTGGGACACTAAATGTCTAGATATTGTTTAGTTAAACTTAGTCCTCCAACCACTGAAAAACTTATCACTATCGTAAAATTTAAATAATTGTAGGCAACATCTTTATTTTCCATACATTTTTGGGAAGTGTTGTTACCCCTTATTATTTCAATTAAATTTTTTTCTAACGGAGACAAGTTTTGCAGTGGTTGTAGGACTTGGTATAATTGAACATTATCCAGGAGCTTATTGTTCCATTTTAAATACTTTCTCTATTATTTGCAACAAAATTGTTGTTCTGCAAAGAGTTATAGGGTGTATATCAGCCTTGGAAAGCACTTAAGAGTTCAGACCATAAGCCATTTGTGTTTTATGACTTATTTGTTCATGATGAACTCGGAGTCAAAGTTGGTCATTCAAATTCTTGCTCATTCTGTACATAATTTGTAGCTTAATAGCTTAAATTTAGTTTTGAATACAATCAGCAATCATGTTTCTTAGTGGTTACTTCTCTGGAAAGACACTTGTACAAATTAAAAAATTTTTTCCACCTCCATTATGAGTACTATTGATTTGTTTCACAGGTCAGAAGGTGATATCTCGACTGCTTACCGTGGAATCGATAGAAGAGATCACAGACGTGTTGAGAAGGCCCCCGGTGATTTGGGACAACATCCACGCCAACGACTACGATCAGAAGAGAGTGTTCCTCGGCCCGTACTCGGGCCGTTCGCCCGACTTGATCCCGAAGCTGCGCGGTGTCCTCACGAACCCCAACTGCGAGTACGGGGCGAACTTTGTGGCCATTCACACACTGGCGCAGTGGAGCAGGTGCAATGTGGACGGCAAGCGAGACCCCTCCATTAGTAAGTACAGGTTTTGAGACGGGGTCCTAGGGCCACAGTAACAGTGCTGGAAGTCACAAAGCTTCAATTCCCGTCTGAAATTTGTCGACTTCTTATATGGGAAAAGTTCAAATAAAATTGTAATAATATGTTTTGAAAAGGTTCTGAAATTGGTTCACAGATACATTTAGACATCATGTGTGAAGTTATAAGGACTATTCTGATTTAACTATTATGACTACAGTAACTTACTAAGGCCATGTTTCTATTGATCAATTGGTATTTCAGTTAGTGATGTGCGAGTCTCGGCATCATCGAGAACGAGTCGAGACAGAAATTTTCTCGATCTCGTCTCGAGATAATTTTTTTGGATCGGAATTTTCGAGAATTTTGTAAACAAGAAATAGGTTAGGTATAATATATTGAGGCAGCATTTTGCGTTGCGTGTTGAAATAATTAACATATCTTCAACGTAACGTAGATCGAATAAAATAAAATATACTTACTTGTTACGATAGTATACACGATAAATTATTAAAAAGTTAAAAACGAACAACTTCCGTTCACAAGTCACTACATGAAACGGTAAACGTAAACAATGAATTGTGCTGTGGTTATCACATTAAATTACAGAAGAAAATGATTATTTTCCGTTAATAAAACCAACATTAAAGTTAAAAATAAATCATTTTCGGTATCAATATCAAGTATCAACGTAAAACGGTACGGTAAAAAATAAAAATATAAACATGACTGCAGAATTCTTCCGCGATTGCATTTTGTTTTATGGCCTTACGTTATACACACGGCCAGCAGTATATAACAAGCAACATGATGTTTAAATTGCGGTCCGTATCGATAGTGACATATCGATAGTGGTGAATGTTCAGACTTTCATGATCAAGTACCGTCCATGGCTCAAGGAAACTGTATAGACTATGGAGTCAATAACGTATGTTTACATACGACAGTAGGCAAATAAACTGTTGAGTGTAAAGGTAAAGTTGTAATTGCAATTGCAATTGTGGATACTTGATAAAATTATTGAATTATTATGTATGTTTGTCAGATTATTGAGTTTTCTTTTTTGGATCATATTATCCTGTTAAATAAAGTACAGATTTCTCGATCTCGACTCGATTCTCGAGAATTTTTAAATTGCTTTCTCGATCTCGTCTCGAAATCAAAAAAGTCTTTCTCGCACATGCCTAATTTCAGTACATTAGAATCTCATTTTTATTATTTCGAGAGACCAGGACCAAAATACATAAAAAAGTGGGGAAGTGTTAAAAAAATTTTATTATCTCACTATGATGGAAACAATGAGAAACAAATGCACACCTCACTAAATAAAAGAAAAGAAATGGTTATGTTTTGATACATTAACTAGATTTTAATACTCTCACACAGTTAAAAAAATAATAATAATCCATTCAGTTTGACAGTTCTTCACAATTGTGTTCAGTGATGAAAATGAAATCTTCAGTTCTTGTAATTGAAGCATCTCAAACTGTCCACTTTTATTAGTGAGATTTTACACAGTTCTTTTTTGGCCCGGGTAAATAGTATGTTAATATTTAATTTATTTCAGATTTTCGTCAGAAAGAATTCTATTAAACAGATATAACCACTTTTAAATAATTTTTAGGTTCAAAAAAGTTATGAACATTTGTGTTTAAGGTTTGGAAATTTACTGCTGCCAACTGCCTTTCCAGCACATTTCTATTGTAGTAAAATGAGCATCGCTGAACATAAACGAAGACGCCTTATTTACAGGAATTGGTTATGTTGCGTTATAAACTAATTTAACAAAAGACCCAGTAATCCACTGTTTATTTATGTAACAATTGCATTAACAACTGCTTTCATGCATAATACATTAAAGTTTAAAGGGGAGAGATATAAAACCTAAATATGCCATCTTAGTTTGAACATAATTTTCGTGCTCATGTTGGCAAAGATTCGGTTCATTGCCGTATGGTTTACAGTGGCACGGAAAAAAAAAATTCACATTGTTTACAATGGCATGTAAAACTGCAGGGACCTCATGCAATAACGTGTAATAAACTTGATAATATTAATTTTCAACTTAATTGTTCCATCTAAACTATTTTCAGATTGTTTGTTAATAAATGCCTTTGCAACATTAACTGTTAGAAATGATTTTGTACAAAGCAGGAAAGTAATGCAGCGCAGCATGCTTCAAATGAATTATTGGCCAATTTACTTCAAACTTTTGACTTTTTAACAAAAAAAATTTTTTATGGTTTTTTGAAAAGGGTTGTTGTAATAGAGAGGTGTTCGCAATAAATGGGGTGGTATCCGTGGAGTTTTACTATGTATGAGTCGTAACCGTAGATTGTTACATATAAAAAAACATATGTATCATGTTTCAGAAAAACTAAAATGTTTTTTATGAAATTTTTTAGATTTTTTTTTTGAATGAGTCCCACTTGCTATATTTATCAGTAACAAATAATATTAAAAAAAAATAATCCATTGGAAATGTATTAAACATTAACCCTTTCCTGCCTGGCGGGACTTGTTAGTCCCACAATGTTTGAAGCCCCATAGAAATAGTGTGTGCATGTTTGAAACCACATGCCGCCTGTCGGGACCTCTGGGCCCCTGCATAGCTCCGCTCCGCCAGTTGTCGAAGTTCGATCGACAGCCGAGAGGTTGCAGCACTTAACACGGCAGCGCTGCACCAGTCTGGAGCGCTTTTTTTTTTTTTTTTTTCCCCGTTGAGCTGGACATATGATAAATGCCTGTCAGGACTTAAAAAGTCCCATCATTAAAAATATATATATTAAATATAAATAATAAAAAAAATTTGGAAAAAAATTATGGTCTCCTTCTAGTGCCTACTTAAATATGAAAACTGAATAAAAATTACAAAATTCAATTTTTTTTTTTTTACATTTCTAGGCAGGAAAGGGTTAAATTACGGGTATTCAGTTTTAGTTGAAATAATTTTTGATGCCGGCGGGTAGGTAACGGTGTGTGTGTGTGTCGTTGCGGGCAGACGACTCGGTGAGCGCGGACATAAAGCTGGAGACGGAGGCGGAGGACGGCACGGCCGGCGAGGACGTGCCCTCCACCCTCTCGCCCAACATGTACCACCCGCGGCGCGCCCTGCGCAACGCCATCGCCGACTGGATGGCGGAGTTCCGGCGGCCGCGCGCCGCCTGGGGCCCCATCGCCAAGCCCCAGCAGGTGGTGGCGGCGGCTGCGCCGGTGCCCATCGTCCCCTCGGTCAACACCTGCATGTCGCTGACCACCACCACCACCACGGCGAGCCTGCCGTCCGTCAACGCCAACCAGCTGCACGCCCTGGCCGAGGTCTGCGGCGCGGTGAGTTGCCCCCGCGGGCGGTGATGTGCCCCGACGTCGAAAAACAAGTGTTATCTTTGAAAGATTTGTGCAATGGGAGTGCTTGACTTGATGTAAGTCGCACCTGTGTTTCCGTACCTTGTGCGCCTCTGCCTGAGGACGGGAGCAGATAGCAGTTACCGAAACGTCGCTTGTTTCTGTTTTGGTAAAACTATTGTGTTCGTTTCGTCTTTTCGTTCTGTCGTGTTTTTGTCTCGTTTCAACCGTTGTGCTGAATTATTTTGGGTTCAATATTTCTGTGTCGTCATAATTTGTGTTTTTTTTTTTTTTCGTTCTCTTAGTACATTTTCTTTGTTTTTCTTTGTTTATTGACCATATTCCTGTTACAGAATATTTTGTGGTGTTTATATCCTTGTTGACAACAGCAATATTTTGCTTAATTTTGTGTTTTTTTTTTGTCTTTTTTGGGTATTTTATTTATTTATTTCTTTATTTTTATTTTTTAGTTTTTCTTCAACAGAAAAAGTTCTTAGCAATGGCGTACGTCCAAAAACTCACATCAAATCAAAAATAAGTTCTAAATATGAGGAAAACATCGAAATTTCTTGAACAAGATGACTTAAATAAAAAAGTAATTTTACAAAACTTCTGAGTTCAGAATTGAGGGAATATATATTAACGGAGCGGCTAATTGAGTATAATCGCAAACCATTATACTTTGGGGGGAAAAAAAATATTTGACGGTTTTGAATTATCTTTGTAGCAGTGAAATAAGCATGGCTGCCGTGTGCACACGTGCAGATGTGCGCTCAAGTATTTTTTTTGAGATTCGAACTGAAGTTACAATTTTCAGCACTCGTACTTTGGCGCTTTGCAGTTTCAAAGTATTGAAAAAAAAACATTGTGTTTTGGTTGTTCTGTTTTGGAAAATAGATGATCTGAGCCATTTATGTTGAGTATTCCCAGCAACAAACAACCAAAAGAAAAATCAAGGCAGCCAACATTTTTTTTTTTTTTCGAAAAGTTAACGACACTATGGTAGTTAGGTTGCCGATAAATCAGCTTAATTTTTTATCTACAAACAAAATTCACTGGAACCCTGTTTTATGAACCCCGGAATTTATTGAAGCAGCAATTTTATGAATATATTCTCAAGAACTGTCAAAAAATCAACAATTTTGACACTAAAATATAAATAATCTGAAAAAATTTGAAAATTTATAATGCAAGCTTATAAAAATATATTATTTTTTAACACACAGGTTATATTTAGTGTGGGTTTAAATACTCTCAATTGTGTTCCTATAAGAAGAACTAAAATAATCAGACATTCAGTTTTAAAATGCAGTGGTGGTAGCATCTGCAACATAGGAGCATGCGAATCTTGCCCGGCCAGGCTGGCGGCGGCGGTGGTATCATGACGTATGGCTCACTTCTCCCTCCCCAGTTCTCAGTCTTAGAGGCCAAAGCTCATCCCTCCCAGAGACACAAACCACCTTGTCTTCCCTCTTTAACATTCTCTCCCCTTTAAACAACCTTCCGCGTGAAAATACTGTCAACTTCTCCCCCTTCCCTTCTTGTGCAATTACAACGATGATAACCAAAATGCCACACAATGTTGTATGGACCATTCCCGGTAAAATGAATGATTTTTTAGAACTAAGTGACAGCCGTATTTACCATTGATAGATACTGTGTAAGTAGTTATGGCATCAGACACTAAATTCCATATAAGTACATCTTATTTATTTTATTTACTTAATACATATATACGTGTGTGTGTGTGTGTTAAAAGAATAATACACTGGGAAATCGTATTAGAATCATTACAAAAATAAACATAAATAACCCTATTAAACTTTTGCTATAGTCTAATTTTTTAAATTACTATTTCTATTCCAATATATTTCTTAAAATATTTTCCTCAAATTCCGAATATTGTTTTCTCGAATCCCTAATCTTTTGAATACTCGAGATTCGGTGGGATTTGAGGATTTGACCAGCCCATCCCTAAGTAGAAGTATTTCAAGGGTCAGTCTGGTAAAAAATTATGAGTTCGGTACTAAGTGTCTACATTTTAAAGTTGTCATTTCCAATTGCATTTTGAATCTTTTCTTGTTCAAGAAATTTGAGAACTTTGTTTGCTTGTTCGAGAGGGATATGCTAAAGGAAGCGTATGTTTTTTTTCCCCCCCCCAGGTCAATGGAACTAGTGACAGTTTGGTCCAGCCTACGCCAGGCCCCGTGATGAACTCCCTCGTTTCGGAAACAAAAGTCATATGCGACCCCGTGCTCACGCCGGCGTCCCACATCTCCCTGGAGCCGATGGACTGTAACTTCACGCCGAACGGTTCTCCTGCCCACGTGCTGAAGAACAGCGATGACGTCCCCATGTCGGACGGCGAAGCTGTGTCGCCGACTGCTTCGATGCAGATAGACTCTTCGGCGAACACTGGCTCGACGATGATAGTGGAGACAAGCAACCCTGCTGAGAAGTAAGATATTGTTCGCCTATGTCGATGATGTTAGTTTTCTGGGAAAGTATTTTTGGAAACATTTTCCATTAATAAGAAAGTAATGGTTATTACCAGAAAATTTTCCAGCGCGTTATAATGCACAAGTAGATTTTATCAACTTTTATTTATACAACCGGAACCTAACAGAACATACATTTTTGTCTTTCTTCACCACTTAACGGCCCACTTAACATTTGAGTGTTGGGTAGGACCCATGCTACCCTCTACTATCTGATAGGAACAAAAAGTTGTCTGAACAGTACTCATTGATCCGCAGGAAATAAGTTATTGTATAACGTACATCAATCTCTCTTATGTAAATCTATGTTGGTGATGGAATAAAAGGAAAATGTTTGGTAAAATTTACATCTCTGCCCATATTACTTGAGAAATTTTCACGGAATGTGTTTTACTGTTGAGTTTTATATTATTAGAGGCAAGATTTTATGGTTTGATTTTTAGTCCATGTTGGTTTTTTAAACAGGAAGATTTCAATGTTATTGTTTTTTTAAATATTCTGTTTTGTAATACTTATTTCGCTAAAATACCCTCTTTTATCGCATAATCGTAGCACCTATATTTGATGGTGTCAAAATTTGGATTAAAAAAAATCTCTCGCGTAAACGTCGTATGATGTTTTTTTTTGTCCCACTATTAGATTCCGAGCGCTTTGTGTGGGTATTTTTTCCGTATAAAAGATGTATTTTAAAATAGAAATCAAATATTCGGACATTACCACTGATTTAATTAACGGAAATACAAAGTTGTCTGTTCTGTAAATTTTCTTTTAAAGACGTTTTTAAACTTTATAACCTTTATCTGTTCGTCTGCGTCTATGCGGTATATTGCTTTTAAAAGTGTAGCCAGCGCTAGTTGGCATCATTCATGTTCGGTTATGTATGTCCCGTATGGAGCGCGCACACATAGTCGAATATCGATATCTCGCCGATTGCATGAACGTGCGCTCTCTGTCGAGTGCCGAGTTAACTACATTTCATAGCCCGCACTCTTTGGTGGTGTTTACTACGACGATAGTTATGCATTCGTTCAGCCTCACTTCGTATTTGTTTTTCTATTTAAAGTTGAAGGAAGGTTTTTGTTGCATGACTTAATAATTTAAATTGTTCGGCGTGCTCTTTTATACTTCACTTTTTAAATAAACGTACTTTTGTTTTTATGAATAAATTTACCTAACAAAATTTGTATTTTCTCTCTTAAACGTCGCACCCCTACTTTTCAAACTTGATTTTAGTATAAAATGTGCGACGATTATGCGATAAAACACGATATTGTAATGTAGACATGGCTACAGTTTTACAATAAAATAGTATCTAATAAGATCGTCTAAAACAGATATGTACCTTCAGAACAATAAAAATTAATTGGTGAGCATTTGTAGTTCCGAGTGAATCAATAACAGATTCAAAATCGTACGAATTAAATTAATTATTCTGATCTAAGCACTTGTTACTGACTTTATATACAGGTGACACATTCCTTGTATTTCAAACATTAAAAAGATTCTTTTTTTTTTTATTTTTTTTTTTTGGGAAAATGCTGCTTAACTGCATGATTTAACTTGCATTTTGGTGCCATGATATGGTTTATTAACATACATTTTTGTGTTCAACAGTATCTCTGCATGCTTTTTGGTGGTATTTCGGATTTATTGAAATTCACCTTATAATCTTGTCTCTATATATTATTTCTATAATATGATAAATTGTCACTTTTTTTTTATCGCATAATCGTCACACCGTTATTTTAGACTTCAAAATTTGGAAGAAAAAAAATTCTCTCCTAAACGTTGCATTATGTTTTTTGGTCCTGCTGATAGATTCCGAGCACTTTGTGTCGGTATTAAACATGACGGGATAAAGCAGGATGAACAGCAGTCCGTACTTTGATTGCAGGTCCGACAAAGCGCTAACGCATGAGGATGTAGCGTTGCTTTGCGACCTGTTCTATTTGCCGTTCGAGCACGGTGGTCAAGGAGTCACGCTCCTGCAAGAGTTCAATTGGCTCAAGAGCAATGCGCACTTGGTCACGCAAGCCAACCAAAAGTGCAAGGACGAAACAAAGAAGCCAGAGGTAAGAGATGGTGTCGTCACGTGAATTTTTTCAAAGGTGGTGGGCATGTTTAGCTGGTGGGCAGTGTTTCAGTGCACACAGGTGGTACTTAGTCATAAATGTCGCAAAAGTTTATATGTAATAAACATCTAAAATGTTAACCTCAGTTATGTAATTTGTAAGTATAGAAAGATCTAATATTGTCATGTAAAAGTCACAAATTTTTATTTCTGCAATACTGTTAGACAACCAGTTCATAGTTTAATCATTCATTTAATTAACATTAAAAAATATTATTGAACTTTATTTGTAAATGGCACGGTATAGTTTTAGGAGTAGCCGTATGATTGAATCAATATTTGTTATTGGATGAAACAATCCTTGAAAATTTCTCGAAAAGATGTGTGATTTCCTATTTCCGACATACGTGAAAAAGAATAGCGCTCAATACCAGGAAAGAATTGTATCAGTGAACATCCTAAATAAAGTTGAATACATTTGGAGTTGTAAAAGCAGTTGTGAAATCCATTTAAATAAATATTCTAGTATTTTTCAGGGATTGTTATCACATTTCACTACTGCTGTAACAAAGCTGCTTCAAAGCTGATCTCGAAGAACTCTCACTAGGAAGGCCAAACACAACTATTTCCGTTTCCAGAGTGTTTCGGGTATAGAACCTTTGTAGTATTTCTTTAAACTTTGTAGGTTCATAATAGTTTTCATTTTATATTATTAGAGGCAAGAATTTATGGTTTTATTTTTAGTCTATGTTGGTTTTTTGAACAGGAAGATTTCAGTGTTATTGTTTTTTATAAATTCTGTTTTGTAATACTTTTTTCGCTAAAATACACTCTTTTATCGCATAATTGTCGCACTCGCATAATCGTCGTACCTATATTTTAGGGCGTCAAAATTTGGATTAAAAAAACCTCTCACGTAAACGTCGCATGATGTTTTTGGTCCCACTATTAGATTCCAAGCGCTTTGTGTGGGTATTTTTTCAGTATAAACCGATGTATTTTAAAGTAGAAATCAAATATTCGGACATTACCACTTATTCAGATTCCTAATACGTAGTTAAGCTTGCATCTTCATTGCCATCAATCTTTAGAGGTTACCATGGTATGTTTATGTAAAAAAAAATTTTTTTGACTTGACGTCTAATAAATCAATGAACGCCGGCTGCACGCACGAAAAAGTGTCCCGTTACACTGTGTCCCGTTATGCTCGTACGCTTGCGCGGCATCTATCTCTTTTCCACTCAATTGGAACAACCATATTTTGACTTTTTCGAGGCACATTAAACTTGAAAGACTCCCATTCATTTCCTACTTTTCCTATCATCGTTAGGGATAGTGATTTTTTGTTTTTGCGAAATAGATGCGAAAATATGCTAAATTATATTTTTTCCGCTATAAAATGCGAAATCTAGACTATTCCGAGATAAATGCGAAATCAAGTTAAAAAAAAAAAAGTAGATTCGTCTTCACTCTACACAATTTATTTACCGATTGTATTTCGTTTCAGTTCAGTATCAAAAGAAACCATCATTTTATGGCGTATTTGGCACAAGTATCTTATTTTCACGTCATTCAAAACTAATGTTCGTAAATATTGAATGAAGAACGGCCATCCGTGCCTCGTGATTGTAAACAAAGCAAAGAACAACTAGCTGGAAGATTGTCCGTCATCTTGCAGAGTAGCCGAGTGTTTAGGCCACCATATTGCGACATCTCTGCTTCGCCGCGCTAACAATTGTAGGTCCCATTTTCTGGCTGTGTTTCACGTGAAAGCTGCGTTCTTGTTTAGTCTATGGAAAGTGGTGTGTTTACAAATACGCGCATACTCGTGAATATGTTATATACTGTTATTTCTCTGGGTAAAAATGGGACGAAACGTCATTTCTATTCGCGAGCGCATAAATAAATACAAAAGTGAACAGTTCTACGAAAGTTATACGAATATTTTATTGTGCAATTTATGTAATCGTCGTCTGGAGTGGAAAAAAAAAGATGTACTTGAAAAGCACATTAAATCTGAGGGACATCAGACCGCAAAAAAATTGATTCACCTAGAAGTCGGATGAAGAAAAAAAGTCGGTAAAACGGCAAGCAACGGTTTCTTTTTTAAAAATATACTTTTCTTCAGTAATGTAAAATGAGAGAATTGGCTAAATATTGTTTTTAAAAATGCTACAAAATGCTAAATTTCAAATTCAAAATGCTATAAATCACCATCTCTAATCATCATCCTATCCTTAACAGAATAACACAGATTGGAAGAAGTTAAATAGCAAACATGTATAAAAGTTATAGTTAAAATAATCTCTTTGTTAAAGTAATAAACATATTTGAATTAATGAGTGTAAATAAAAGTAAATTTATCAATTAAATTGTAGATTTAATTTCACTCCTCCTTTGTATCCATACAAAATAGTGATAATTCAATAAAAATGATTTAATTTTATTCATAAAAGTATGCAATTATATCATCAATGTTTTGTTTTGACGTCATGTTAAACTATCGTCTGTAAACCGACTTTACAGACGACCAATTTTTTTGACATGTCTAATTAATATAAAAGTGCAAAATTAATTTTTTTTAATTTTTGACGTATGTAATTGATTTCAAACACAAAATTAATTCTTTGTGAATGTCGATATGGATATTTTCTCAACCAAACAGATGATCTAGTTATTTTGTGTACATGGAGACTATAAAACAGTGGTACACTGTAACTGTTACAGAGTCCATAATGATTGCTTTTGAACCGGATGCATTTGAAACCTCGCCTATGCCATGCTTATTTCCTCCCAGGTGACGGAGTGGTTTGAGAGAGCCAAGCGACTGGAGGAGATGAGTAAATCCGTGAACACGCTGTTCCAACACTTGACTTACGTTCCCAACCGTGAGTTGTTGTACGATCTCTACCCGTATGTGTGGGACATGCGGGGTGTGATTTCGTTGCTCAATTCGTACATCAAGTGGCTGGGTGAGTTGCACATGAACTAAGCTTGGAGCCTGTGTAGTGGATCCCCATATCCCGGAGGGGGTGGGGGGGGGGGATGCTCACTGCTGAAAAGCATCCGTTTTCAATGGCTGCACTTGTCTATCTCTGAACCAAGTAGAGAACCAAGACATTACAAACATGGCAGATAGTTTTCACAGCAATAACACAGCAAAAGTTAAAGATTATTTTCTGCTCTAGATTTTTATTTAGATATTACAATTTAGTGCTTTGTTGGTGTGGTTTTGTTGGCCATGATATGGCCAACAAAACAGCATGCAATATGCATAAACTCATATTTGAGAGTCTGTCAGAACACTTGCCTTCCACCACACTGCGATCCAGGTTCGATTCCCGGCAGACGTCCAACCCATGTTCTTCCGCAAGCGGGCGTTGCTGTGAGCTAATGGATTGTCTGGGTACTCAGCTTTCCCTAACCCCATCATTTTGTCAGTGTTTCATCCATAGCATGTCACCTCTTTTGTCTCTATAACGACCTCTATGTCGACAAGACGTAAGCCTCACTTATTCTTATGTGAAATGTATTGTAACAGGCTCAGGGTGTCTAGAAAATAGGGACATGCAGCTGAAGTCGGGGAATTTCCAGCTACAGTGAAAAACGGGGGAAATGAGGGAATTTCTTATGTAGTCAGTGAATATTTTAATGTCTATTTTCAATTACTTTTTTTTTGTATGATGATAATGGAAAAATAAAGTTATAGCAGAGAATTTTTTTGTTGTGTAATGGTTCCATGTTCACATCCTGTCTTCCCCCTCCCAAAGCTGTATCCAAGTGTTACAAAATGGTATTCCTCCCATTCCTTTTTGCTCATTAGAAGCTATTTAATTGTGCTATAGACAGTAGTGCGATTAAAATAATTTACCACTGACTGCAGCAATATTGAAGTGTGGTATGCCTTTAAGTTGTGATTTTGAATTTGAATTTTTGATAGTTATTGGTCAGAATTATTTTTTTCAAACCTGAAAAAGTCAGGAATTTTTTATCACAGGTTTGCAAGCCACCCTGAGGCTGTGAATTCTAAATTGTGTAAATACAGTTCATATTATCATGTTAATAATATTCCTTGGTATTTATAAATGGAAATTACGGTATTTAGTCAATTCCAAAATGCACCTGTTGTAACTATTTTACTCTGAAAAATGGGAGTATCTTACAATCAGTTGAATTATTCATTTGCTAAATTTACTTGATTATTAAACACACATTTTTTTTATTTGTAAGCTTTGAAAATGGGCTGTGAAGTACAATCAATAATGTCGTACTTTAACATGCAAACCATCAAATTCACTGAGAAAAATTTAAATGTTGCATTCTTCTTTGGTGTCTAGCATTATTTCAGAATGCTGTATGTTAATGATTTAAAGCAGCCAACACACTAGTACTGTTCTCTCAAACAATTTATGCAAGGTGTTGGAAGTATGAAATATTGCTGTTTTTTTAATTCTATTGGATACTACGAATAGATAAAAGTTTTGTGTTCCATCATACAGTAGTACCAGATCTGTATTGTAATAAATACCCTGAAATAAAGAAAGCCTTTTTCTGATATTAAGTACTTATGTTAATATTTTTGCTTAAACCAGGTGCATCTCAAACGCATAGACAGCTTATAAGGAACCAAACACTAAAAAAAGAGTGTATTTAGAAATTGTGACATCTATATTCAAGTAAATACAGTAATATATTACTTTCTTGTATTTATTGATTACTTAAAAAGAGGTAGTAATTGATTAATCAGAGCATGAATAAATAATTATTGTTTATATGAATTATCACTGTGTTTGACCTGAACAAGTGAAGTTCACATTAAGAATAAGAAATTTATGTATTTGCAGTCATAACACTTTTTTATTCAAATCTTAAGTCTTCAAGTAGCCATCAGATGGATGCAAAATACTTTAATATAATTATTCCTGCAATGCTCTTCAATAATAAAAAGTACCAAATAAATTTTGTTTACTTTAAGGTGGTCACCCAGCCGGGCCACCGAAAAACATGCAGAGATCCAGTTGTTACCACGCCATTTACATACCACTCAAGATCGATTACAGGTGTCTAATTACAGATAGCAAGGGACGAGATTTTATGGTTTTATTTTTAGAACCATTTCATTTTTTAAACAGCAGATTTCTGTGTTATTGTTTTTATTTTCATAAATTTTTTATTCATTAGAAAAGTGTATTATTAAACAATTTCACTAAAATATTCTTCTTTTTTATTGACACCTAATGCACATTTACAGTAAAATCATTAGTAATAAGCATGTCTAAAACAGAATTACTCAGAAGAAAAAATAATCTGAAAATTTTTGTGTGTGGAATATGTGTCGTCATTAATGTGAAAACATGTTACTAATCTAAGAAATGCAATATCAAACAATATAATATTAATTTTTTCTAATCCTTGTAGGTCATACGTTTTGGTATAAAATTCATGCTAGTAAATAAATTACGTTCGATAATTTCTCACCGTGATAAAAGATTAAAATTCTGTAATTTCAGTTAAGTTTTGCCAGATTGCTGTTTGATTTCATGTTTTCAATTACATTTTGGTGCTAAATGGTGTATTAACTTGCATTTGGGTATTATGTTATATTGACATGTTTTACTGTGTTATTTTGGTTTTATCGCAATTCACCATTTAATCGAGTCCCTATGAATTACATTTAAGAGCCATTGCACTTGTCTACCTATACATGTTTCGTTCCATGGTGATGTCTATGCGTACTTTTTTGAACAGTGTAATTTACTAAAACAGGTGTTTTCACAGATGTTTTTAGGTACGAAAATTTCAACAAGTATTGTAAATGGTATAGGGAAGTGCAGAGAGTCTTTATCTATAACATTCTAGCTTAAAACTATGATCACCGCTACTAGTCCCGGCGTGAAGATTGCACGCCAAATTGTCTGCTTTTAGAGCTTGTGTGCCCAGCCATGTCGGCCAACTTAATAACTTCTATCCTTACTGAAGTAATGGATTTGGCTTAGCGTGCTTCATGCATTGCTGTATCTGTGATCTGGGTAGAGCCTTTTACACTAGTCAAAACAGTTGGAACGTAAACAATTCAGGGCTTGGAATAGCAACTGGACGCGTGCACAACACTTCGGTAAGCTTTGCGTGCAATGCTGCAGTGGGACAGCAGTGGAACGAGAATGCGAGAAAGTACACACGCCACAGTAGTGTCTGCCGGCTACTTAATCTGGATCTCGCTCAGATGTGGCAGTAAATTCTCTGTCTGATAGAGCCTTAGATCAGTGCTGTGTAGTAGTGACAAATTAGTGAATCAGCAGCCCGATCTTACAAGTGGATATTGTTATATTAATTAAACTGGTGTGTGACAGGCAATTCGAATTTTATAAAACTTGACACTGCCATCATCTTAATCTATTTGGAATAATTTTATGTCCTCAAAATGGAAATTGTCGGTTTGTTACTGTGTTTCTTGTTACAACTGTCTCGTCATTGTCAGCACACTACCTATGTTCGTCTGTGCCATGATATTTGACATCAGCTGATTTTGGTTGTTTTTTTCCCCTGTGCATTTGTGCTATTTCTGGTGTCCATTCTTGTGGTTTCTCTTTGACATACAGTGAAAACCAGCAATGGCAATTGTCCCTATATATGTATTTCCCATTTCAAGAATCATTCAAAAAACGTATTATATTTTTTAATTGTCAACAGTTTCAGTGATATTTTTCTGTCAAACTAGCCTCATTGAGGAAAAGGTAAATGCTAATTTTAACACAATACTGCCATTGTGTGGTAGGTTTTTTATGACGAAAAAATGTAATTTGAACAATAAATAAGTGAACTTAATGTACAAAATGAATGATTCCATAGTGCTGTAGGGACTTCTTTTTTCTTCTTTCTAAATTAATGTCTTGGAATTTTTTTGCTGTGTTAATGCTGTGCATTCAATGTGTCTAAAATAATAAACATACATTAGTTGGGTAGCAGTTAATAATGTGCGGTTTTCTGGTGATTATTTAACTGCATACAATTTTTAACAAAAATCAATAATTATATGTTAAGATGTTTTTTGCTGTGGTAATGATGGGTCTTTGTGATTGCCTTTAAAGTGTGAATTATGAATTAGTAATGCTACTTGACAATTTTTGCAAGTAAAATGAAGAATTTTAAAAATTTTGACAGCTTCTTGATGAAAGATAGCATTCTTTTATAATAAAATTTAAGGCTCATAAAAGAATATAATTATGACAATTGTGAAGCAAGCCTCAGACACTGGCAGCTAGCTTTTACTTTTCCCCCCCCCGCATATTTCATTCAATTCGATTATGTCCTTGAAGTTCAATAGGGAAACTTAGGTGCTTAACATTTTTTTTTTTGCAGTCTGAAAAAGAGGTGTGAACATGTTTCACACATTGACGCTTCAATGTGTTTGTGCGATGAAGTGTCCGGGCAAATGTTACCATTAATTGGATTTTTATTTTAATTTGTGATTCATTAATTTCAAGTGCACAGTTATCAACTTAGTGTGCAGGCAAAAAATAAATTTCCACAGAGTGTAGGCTTTGCAGTGTGTAACGCTTGCCTTGATGCTATTGTTGATTGGCCAGGTCCGCGCTTGGATCTAAATTTGCCACTGAAAGTCCAACCCACGCATGGGTTGTTTTTTCATGATGAAATGAGTGACAGATTTTTATGGAAGATGTGAGAAATATTTACTGCTTGTGCTCATTACAAGATTTCAATATGCAACTACAGCTGAACAGTGCTAGTTGGTCAATTGCATTATTTTGCCAATTTTGATTCTGGTTCATATTTTCTTACTGCATTCATGAATTCATTCTAGTTTAATTTGTAGTTATTGCATTCAGCGAATCTCAATGCTATTGTTTAACACACATTATTAAAAAAAAAATTTTAATGTCTGATTTATGAGTCATGAGTGCTCCAAATCGTGGACTTATATTTGTCTACCCTGTTTAAATCAAATTTGTTTGACTCTCACATTTTTAACCAAAACACCCTAAATTTATTTTGAAATGTTATTGGATTTTTTTTTTTTTGCTGTGAAATCACTGTTTTTTTAGTTTAATACTAATTTTACTTCTTAAAAAACTGGTTGGTGCACAACTTTGATCATACTTACTGTGCAAATGCCATTTTCAGTGATTCGTTTCTAGTCAATTACAAAATATAAATTTTTTTTTTTAAACATTGACTTATTCTACTGTGTATAAAATGATGAATTGTTTTAAAATATACAAATTACTTGTTCTTACCTAAAAATGCTTAAACCGTGAACAACCACATTTTCATATTAGATTAATTATGTTTTACTAATTAAATTCCTTTTATCTTACAGGTTATGTTGCTTTAAATTTTTTTCTCTCGAGATTTTTAACATGTAACAGGAGGGTGTTCTGCTGATATTAATTCATACATCAAGCAGCACTGGGACAATTGTAATCACTTATATGCAAACCTATGGGAATATTCGAAAATACGAGTACAAAAACAAATAATTTACGTTCACATAGTAATAGTGAACATTTGAATATGAAGTGTAATGAAGCTGTTGCGTATCACCTCATGTAATTATCAGCATTAAGGTTAAATATCATTGCTGTAAAATATAAATGATTAATAAGTTCAAATATATTAATTGGCCTGAAATTACTGTGCAGAATGTAATTAAATATTTATTGCCATACTAACGCGAAAGTATTTTTTAAAATATGACTTTGAAACTGCCATTATAAATTTAGAGAGAAATATTTTTCCCCATTCTTACTATTTGAATTCAATTCAAACTATAAAACTAATATTTGAACAGTCTTACGGCTAAAGTTCAGACTGGAGAATAGTCTGTCATCTGATTTTTCGATAAGTTGAAAATAAGAAAACAGTTTGCAACCACCACAAAAAAATTCCCAAAAAATTCAAAAGCACATACTGTTTTACTACGTATTTGTAATCATTAACATGAAGTATTTATTGACTAATAGTGTGTAAGTATTTGTTAAAATATGACTTTGAAACTGCCATAAAAATGTTAAGAGAAAAATTTTCCCCCATTTTTTATATTTGAATATAATTAAAACTATAACACTGATATTCACACAGGGCTGCTTATCTGTTATAAACTTCTTATGTTATCCATGATAATTGCTTGGTTAATTAGATACTTCGTAGTACATCTCATAAGCTCTTAGGATCTATGTTCTCTGTTAAGTGGGTCTGTTTCTGTTGATATTTCCTTTATACTTTTTTGTTGTAGTGTCTGAAGTGCAGGGAGTGATGCGTGTAATTATAAGAGAGGAATGGATGGGGCTGAAATAGAAATAGCAAAGCTTCGACTCAGGGAATAAATCAAAGCTCTTTTTAGTATTTGATTTCACTTTGCCAGGAAATTTCCTATTCGTTTTATTTGAAGCTTCGGTTGTGATGCAAAACTTCACGTTTGATGTGAAGCTTCACACTTGTAAAGTTAGATTTTTATTTATATATATACACACACACACACACACACACACACACACACACACATATGTGTTTTGCTTGATTAAAGTTGGTTACTTAAAATCAAAAGGTAGGCTTTCCGTTTGCTTTAATGAATGCTCAATAGTCAATATTAATATTACGCATGGTAGTTTTATAGTTTTAACCAATTGGTTAATCATTTAACCAGTTAAAACATTACAAAGGTTAAACATTTATTTATTTTACTTCAATTCTTAAATTTATAAAATAAATGCAATACAGCTTCCTCAAGAACAATATTTTCAGTTTAATTCTACTTCGCTTCACATCAAAAAACTATTATTCAGACAGGCCTACATACTATCTCTCTTTAACTTGTCAATAATTTTTTTAATTAGTCTTCTTAAAAGAAAATTACGTTTCTATGCAGTGTATAATATGCCCATGACAGATATTTTATTACAGATTTTTGAAGAACTTTTTTTAGTGTATAACAGACTATATGACTGTTATCTTTTCTTTAATCTTTTTCATTTCTGCTGCCATGTTAACAGTACTATTATGCTTTTGCAAACCTTTTATTTCATCTTCCATGAACTTGTGCCATTCAGCGCCTGCGTTGTGTGCATATGTCCTTGCTGTATGTTTCCAACTGTGTGCAACCCTGAACTATATTTTAAAAATAAAAGTTCATACTACAAAATGATGGTATGGTGATTTTAATTTCCGTGTTCAATTTTCCGTGAAATCTGATTTCCGACAGCTGCATTCTTGTTGACACATGTTTATAGATTTTGATAGTAGGGGTTGTATTGCATGTTGTTTTTAAATGTTCTGTTTTTTTTTTTTAATTTTAGAAGGGGGTGGATTCTGATGCTGTAAGTTGTAAATGTTGTAAAGTAACTTTATGAACCAGCTGACATTATTGATTTTTTTTGTATTATCCGAAAAGCTTTGCTTTGATAATTTTTGTTATGAAGATTCAAACTTTTGTTCAGATGGTTATGGTTCATCATATTGAAGGAGATTGATCCTATTGCCTTAAAACTCGGATTCTTTAAAGTATTTTCTGAGCTGGCTGCCAGTGTTTGTGGTTGTGCCTTGTTTAAAGGACCTAATGTTGGTGTGATGTTGCATGTGGGACTCCGCAGTATAGATGTTTACTAATTTGTGATGTTTTTTTATTGCTCTTCAGCTAACGGGCAGTTTCCACAGATGGTTGCCAGCTTCACCCTTGGCAGCTACACATGTACGCGGTATTCCATTCCTCTCTCTGCAGAATCACTCGCATTCCGAAGGTCGTTGCTCGAGAATATTTTCCGGTAGTGAACCTAAATCTTTAATCTTGGACCGCTCTGCCAAGCTTGAATAAGTAGATTGAGAAACGACCTTGTGGAATGGGGTGATTTCGCGAGCAATTGATCCAGCAGGTAACGTTAGAACAAAGCCACATGTGCGCTGCGATGCGTTTTTCTCACTTTTTGCGTCCCTGCGTTGCGCTTTGCGTCTCCCAAGTTGCAGCTCTTTTGAGAGGTGATGCCATAGTCGAGGAGGGAGGACAAGGAGATAACTGAAGCAATCGTCGATTACTCATAGTGTTAATATTTGTTTCTAGGATGATAATGCACTCTCTTTCATGATATATTCATCAGGCCATTTCTTACAAGAACTTACACTGAATTCATTAAAAAAAAAAAAACTGAATCTTTTAGCTTTTGTATTGTCTGATGTCTCTGCGAGTGACGATTTGTAACTATCTTCACGTTACATTCTTCACTGCACTGGGAGATGTATGTATTTATTTGTGTGTGACTAAGTAATCACTGTAATCATCTTTAACCTACATCATTGTAAGTTTTTGTTGTGAACTGGTCTGTGTAAATAATCTAGTTTTGGAATAATTTTCTTTCAGAATCTTATATGTAATGTATGCAGCTCTTCCAGATGGTTTTTGTCTCTCTGTGAGATACATCACTTGAAGGAAGAGAAAAGTTGCGCGCGTAACCCTATTTCATTGCTCCCTGCGCGTAAATTTACTGGCGGCCTGCGTGCGTTGCGTAAATATTGGTGCTTCATACGGTTGAAGATACTGTGCACTCTCATAAATAAGCCATGCGTGTACTAATGCATTGTTTTCAAATTAAACTTATTGTCATTGCTTATTCCAGAGACAGTATCTTCAGTCGTATGTGTGGTTGAACTTGGCTACTCCCCTTTAGCTTCAAAAACATGTGGCTTGGCGCTTAGGCGATTCCCTGTAAACCATCCACGCCATTGTCATGGTGGTTAACTCTGAGTGGCAGAAATAAGGAAATTTGTAGGAATGCTATTAATTTTGTTCGTAGAAATTTTTCATATTACTTGACACTAGAGATGGGGCGATACCAATATATCTCATGCTGAACTTCGATAATTTGTCAATATTTGAGTCTAATTTCCATAATATTAGAACAACACTGGTTCCTATCAGTGACTTGAAAATCAGTGATTTTACATGAAATCTCAGTTTTGTTTTTTCATTCAGTTATTTTTACTTAATGTCCAATATTCTAAAACAGACCATTGTTGCCAGTGAAACCTCAGAAATAAATTCTAAATAAAATTTAAACTTAAAAAAAAAATATTTTTTAAAAGTTAACATAAAATTTCTATTATTTTTTTTTTCTCTCTATCAGTCGCCAGGCTGCAGAATTTTTTTTTTTTTTTTTTTTTTTTCCTTCTTTGTCATTAGAAGAAAAGCTGTTGTTACATTCAGATTGACAGAACTGACCATGCTTTCATATACTTGTGTTTACCGTAGCAGGTTACTTCTATATTGTATGTTCAATAAAAGAAAATAAATATTGAGCAAGTCATTGCAGGGTTTTATGCTCTGGTTAATTGATATGTTTGATAGTGTAAAAGTGTCATATTAATGAAGTAGACTGCCAAAGATATTTTATTTCTGATATTTGCAGTTGATATAGCTAATATTACCAGCTGAGATTTTTTTTATCTAAGTATGTAAATTTTATGGAGTAATCTCTTCAGGTATTTTGGTCCCATTCCTATGTTCTATTTTATTATTTTTTTTTTCTTCAAAATTTAATTTGAATGATTCCTTATTTCCTTGTTTTCATACATTTGTTGTGTTTTCATTCAGTACAGTTGGCGACATGCGTTACCAAAATGAGTCAATCCACGCATACGCCACCTTGTATTGCATTGCAAGTTTCAGATGTTCGTAGTCCGATGTGATGCACAGCTGACTGGTAATAACTTAATTTCTTTTTTTTTTTTTTCCGGTTGGTGTAGGGTTTTCCAAAGGCTGGAAAGAGACGTTTATGAGTGGGGAGCAGGAGCCCTGGGTGTTCAGAGGTGGACTGACTGCGGATCTGCAAGTAGGTATTTGATGTCGAGTGCTGCCGTTCTCCTCTTTTTGCAGCGCCAGAGTCCGGCTCCCGTCCAACACACGTGTCGTTTGAGTTCGGCGTACCTCACACCGAGATGCATGCATGTGCTACCTTTGCGCGGGCGCTGCGTAGTTTTCCAACCCCCCGATAAACTTGCTGGTTAGCGATGCACAGTTTTTAAACCCCCTGTGAATATGCTGCTTGGCGATGCACGGGCGCTGCGTAGTAGTTTCTAACCCCCCTGTGAAACTCGCCAGTTGGCGGTGCGCTGGCGTTTTTAAGCGTGCATTGTGCAGTGCTGCTGCTGCTGCTGCTGCTGCTGCTGCTGCTGTGCGTAGGTCTCAAATTTGGTTTTTGATGGATGCCTCCTAGCTTTATTTATGACCAAAAAAAAATTTAAAAAATGAAATTTTATGGGACATGTTTGATTGTCTGCTTGATTGTGATAACTTTGTACAAAGTTGTGTATCATAGCTTGAAACGTAAGAAATTCGGTATATTAAATCTTCCGTATCGCTAGATGATTGGCGTAATTTTTTTTTTTACTTAATCGGTGGTAGATAATTATAAAATGTTGTAAATGCTATGGTCATAAATAGTGGAGTGAGTCCATCTTAGATCATAACAGAGATGATATTTTATTCAGCTGATGTGAGTGTTAATTAATGAACAGACATTGCTGTGGATATCTTATAAAGATGTCCGTGTGTTACCTGTGTTTTTATTTATGTCTACAGGTGCACAAACTTCCCACCAGCTTGGAGGCTAACGAGCCTTGTAATCACGTACTGTACGTTACAATGTCAAGGCTTTTTTTTTTTATGTGAGCTTGTGGTATCTTTTACCATGAATTTTATATCCTTCATAATTTGTTTTACATGTGATTTTTTTTTTTTAAATATATTTTTAGTGTGGTCTCATGATTTATTTTGCTGTTTGACAACCAATGCTTGAACATTAAATCAGTTGGGAAGACAAGGTATGCAGGCATACAGTACGTAATACAAAAAATGAAACACCCATTTTTTGCGCGGATACATATTCACAACATCCAACACGCTATCAGGCAGTGGAAATTAATTGCACACTGCATTCTGATGTTTGTACTATTTGGTAGTAAAAGTGCGACAGTGCCTGCTGTGGTTGTGTACTGGAGTGATAGGCCACCGAACTGAAATGTCCTGAGGTTTGATGGTTTCCTCCAACGTGTGAAAGCGACAGGCTACCGAACTGAAATTTCCTTTAAGTTTGATGATTTTCTCCGATGCTTACAGTGTTCCTGAGCTGAATGTGTTTGTAAACTTTTATTCCCGGGATAGCAATTACAATATTGTAGTATATGTTTGTGATTTTTTCCCCTGGACTATGTAGCTTTCTTAAAGATCACACTAAAAGTTGCACCGTTCTAACAAATAATAAAAAAAATATTCATCTAAATTTTGGCATATTGCACGTAGTTGTATTAAGGATTTCAAATATTTTTTGTAGTTGATCAGATAATTTTTTTTATGTTGAATACAAAAATTAAATTAGAAACACTAATAAATTATTAACATTTATGGTGAAATTTAAACTTATGTATATAATGTGTGCACCTTAAGCTGAAATTATTTTTTTTATTTTTTAAGTATTGTGTTCAAAAACTTTTATAAATATAATTTCTTGTCATTATGGTTAGTTTTGAATTCTTTTTTTTCTTAATATGGGTGTCCAAAAGAACCACAAGCTTACACTACATAAGTCTTCACAATACTAATTTACAATTTTTACATTTAATTTTTAGTTGTAAATGAATATTTTAAAATTACATTTTATTTAAAAAACTGAGTAATTTTAAAGCTAGCTCATGAAATAATATAATAACTATAAGCATTTTGTTATGAAACCATTTGTAAAACATTTTAAAGACCAGTTATAGTAGCTAAATTTAAATAGATGCTTGTAGACTTTTTATTTTTAATGAAGGTAAGTAAGGTTTATATTTTGATTGTAAAATGAGTTAACACAGGGTGCCTACATGTCGTGGAAGTTATGAAAAAGTAATAAAATGGAAAAACTGGTTAGAAAATGTCCTGAAATAGTTTTTTATGCTAAAAGTTACAAAACTTTAATTTCAAGCAGCCTATTGCTAGCTTGCATTTTGTTTTGATGTTTAACTTCAGTTTATAGTCATACATTAAACATCAGTAGTTCGAGACGGTTGATTTAAATCATTTTGTGGAAATTATTTCTGAATATGTTTAGCATTCTGGCAAAAAATTCAGTAAAATTTTTTGCAAATAGTAGATTTATTTTGTATTAAGTTTAACTCATTTAATTAAAAGGACACTGTGAATTAAGTAAGGAAATGTTATTAAAAGATCCTGAGATTGATTCACCATGTATTTGTAGACATCCTGTAATTGTGTATCATTTCAAGATGTAAAGAAGTGTCCACTAATTGTTCTGTGCTTTTAATCAAGTCAATGGGGATGAATAGAGAGACTGTGCTAGTGTGTCACCGTTCTGCCCTCCCTTAGAGTCAAACCTTTCTGCCCATGTGAGAAGAGAATGGTGTTTGATGCGTGGACAGGGGTGGGTGGAGGAGACAAGAGTATCCTGAGAAAACCCACTCGCTCTCTGCACGGCTGTAATGTTTCAATATCGTGAATTTTTTTTTTTAACTGTTCTGCTATTTAATTAAGTTTTAAAACTAGGGATGGGCTAGTCAAACTGTAAGTACTGTACCATCAATTTTTAGTATTTGATATTTGTTTTTGAAGGGGGGGGGGGGGGGGGGGGGAATTCAAAGTAAAATATTTGGTGGGGTTGAAATTAAGAAATTCTAACACTAGCACTGTGTGGTTAACAAAGAGTACGTTATTTAATTCTACCTAATCTATCAAATTAATATTTGTGTTTGCTACCAGCTATAGTTTAGCACTACAGGGAATATTTGTGTAAAATTATAGTGTATATATCCTGAACATTTAAATACGATTTTTACACTTAAAAAATTATTTTTTGTTTAAACATTTTTTAAACTCATTTACTTTTTTTTTTGCTCATACATTATATATCAATTAAATTCAAGTAACTTTTTTTATGAAACAAAGTAGAGATTTTGATTTGGGAAAAGGTGGATTCGATCCATCACTGTTTAAAAGGTTTATGTAATGGAGAGAAAGACAAAGAATCAAAACTTGTAAGAATGCTGGAGGGTATGTCATAACTGAACCGCTGTAATTGCAGCTTAGCACAGAAGTGCATTTGTGGGTACCTGCAGCTCAATTTGCACTAGTCTAAAAACTTTATAGCAAATGGCTGGGAAATTTTCCTGTAGGTAACTGTATACCTGTACATATAGTTTCTGGCTGATTGGCGATTAAAGATTAGTCAGGTCGGGTTAACGGAAAAATTAAGTGTCTTGCTTCAGATCTTACTAAAAGTGTGTTTAATATGTACTTCAACTGGTGGCCCGTGAAATCTGTATCTTTGTTATGTGTGGATCGGAATAAGAATCGGTATATTAGTAACGTGTTTGTTTGATTGTGAACCAAGTGTGTTTTTATACATACATGATAAACAATATAATTTTTTTTTTTTGTTCTTAAATGTTAAAAAAAAATTTACCAACTTGTTATAACTTGCAGAAAATTTTATTAGGAAATATTTGTTTTTATAATTACAGTGCATGTAGATTCCAGTGTATTTCACATTGAATTTGAATTATTCTTTTTTATCAATCAACGTGAGGTTTGCTTTTTCGCCTGCAGCGTTTGATTCCTGTGGATTCTGGCAACGACTTGTTCGTGTACAAACCTCCTGACGTGCCGAGCAGCAAGATATACACGATCCGTCCATACCTGCCGTCCGACGAGACACAGATATACGACGTTTGTCGGAAAACGTGTCTGGACGGCATGGATGGAACGGAACAGCTTGGAGATCATCCGAATCTTGCAGGAGATAAGTACGTGGAATAGTTTTAATGCTTGTTCTTCCAATGATTTTTCAAGACACTCGTAAGGAAGGGGAAATTGTTATTCTAGCTATAGTCATTTCCAAAAATTGAATAAATTAATTAACTCCAATGAGCTCATAGGGAAAACTGTTTGTAGCAGCTAGTCACTGTTTAGTTCAGGCAGCCCATTAAATTAGATACTATGTTGTTATAACAAGACCAAATTTTGAAATTCATACGGAGAAATTTGTTGTGGCCTGTAAACTGTTGGAACCAAAATGATATCTTCCTTTTCCTATCCCTCCCACTGAAGAGAAATTGTGGGTGATTGCATTAATTTTAATGTATCTTAAAAATATTCTGTTATAAGTACATTCAGATCATTGACTTCTCTTCAGTGTGATACAGGTTTGATTCCTGGCGAGGTCAAACTGAGTTTTTTTTTTGCGAATGAGAAATGTGGCGGACATTGCCGCGAACAAGTGTTCTTTATGGGGTTGCTCATGTTTCCCCCAACCAAAACTTTTACTTTTAACTAAGAGGGCCATTAAAGATTTCTTTTCTCTACAATTTATTGGAATTTATGGTATAACACAACAGATAATACTGTAGAAATTTTGCTACTATTCTTGTTTGTGCTGTTGCTGGCACTAGAAACATGGATAACCATAATCTTTAAAATGTCTATTTTTTTTCTCCCTAAAATTAAAGTAGTGTACTTTAAATTTCAAATTGCTTGCAAATTGGAATGTAAAATTTTTGTGTTAAAAATGATTGAGATTTGCTTTGATTTTTTTTTTGTGTTGAACATGAAATTGAAGAGTGTTTTACTTGCCGTAGGCTGATCGGTGGGTTTTTGACATTGAGCTCAGAATTCTGCTTCGTCATCGAAGACGAGGCAGGCCTGGTGGGCTACGCACTCGCGGCGCTAGACGCCAAGCAGTTTTACAAGAAGCTCGAGCTCAGTTGGATACCGGAGATGTGCGAAAAGTACCCCAGAACCAAGGAAGACGGGCAGGAATCATCAAAGACTGACGTAAGTGCACGAGTAGCTAGAGCTTTGAAATGAAAAGCAAACTGGGTCTTCGGTGCATGATCGCTGACGTGTCACGCTCATGTGGCAAGGGTCGTGGGTTTGACCCCAACGTCTCTGCGTGGCGTAAAACTGCCTTGTTTACCCTCAAATAATGTGATGATTTTCACCAAAATGCTGAAACTAAAAGTTGGGGGGTAATGCTATAATCACAAACTAGAAGAACTTAATTAGCAGTGTAAACAGGTCAGTTGAAAAATTACTGTATTTACCCGCAGAAGATTCACCCCTGCATTTGGGTCCCATCTATAATTTAGGGGGAAAAAATCCAACATTTTTACGGTAAGCGTTGCCCTTGAATATTGGCGGGACCATGTATCTGTCTCCAGTAGAATACAAGTTAAAAATGTCTATATGGTCAGTGTCTCAACTTATTGCCATAAAAAACACGGCACCGGCTCTTCTCTGTCTCCCTTATTCATCCTTTATGGCCTAAGAAAACTATATTTTATACTGGTGTTTCCTTTCCCGCCTATTGTATTTTTTTTTACTCATCCCCTTCCCCAAAATGGAGAAGACAGCACACCGCACGATTTTTTTTTTGTCATAAAAACAAGCACATCCTTTACAGCAGTTTCACCCTTTCCAACAGTTTCATCTTGGTATGTGTCAGTGCAAAGCGCCCAAAACAATGTATTTGGATACAGGTGTGTCACAAAAATCTGTTGAGATGTGATGATTGTGTAAGGTGCCAGTTCACAGGCATTTATAAAAATGAGAGAGGGAGGGAGAACCATGCATGGCCACATGCATGAACTCACACACCCCTCTTCCTCTTTTTCTGGCTGGTTTATTTTTAGATTTTCCTTCTTGCCAGACGCCAGCAGGGTGGCAGATGGCCACATCACTTACTGACGACGGCCAGGTAGCTGCAGACGCTGCATAACGGCACAGTTTGTGATTTTTTGCGTGTACTGCTGAGATATTTTAATTTAACTGTTTATACTTATCACATATTTATTATAAACCTCACAGGCTAGTTATTTACGCACATATACAAACACACAGTGCAATGCTAATTTTTTTTTAACCTAAAAGAAGAAAATTTTCTAAGGGTTGCAGTACATGTTAGTAAACAAAAAATCAGCGTAAAATGTGTGACCCATGCGCAGGTAAATACGGTATGCTCTGCCTCTTAACTGTGTCTCTTGGGCTACTTTAGACTGCTCTTAATTGAAGAACTAGACTACTTTTTGGACTCTTGTAAAGGGCGAAGGGGGGGTGGGAGAGGAGAGATGTTATTTGTGGGGGGTGGGGAGAGGTGTGACAGATGAAACACGGTAACACTTTGGAATGCCAGGAAGGAGAGAGAGAGTTAAATGAAGTGTTGCTGGGTTCCTTCCTCTTGCTTCTGCTTCTCTTCATGGTGGCTGTCAGCCCAGGCAGCTTCGCCCCTCACTTCAAGGTGACTAGACAACTGTATATTGGATTTCTTCTCTGATCGATGGGTTTTGAACTACAGTCATAAAACTCAATGTTTTTGTTTTTGTCTAATTGATGCTTGCTGTTTAAAAAAAAAATCCCTTGTAAATCACTCTATTGACGAAAGTGCAGAAAAGCTCTAGTAAACATAGTATGAAATTAATAAATCAAGTAAATTTTAATTTTAATGTGTTCATTTGTGATTTACACTCCATAGAGTAGGTAGTTTTATTAAACTCTTAGTCAAAAAGTTGGTGGTCACATTGTATTCAGAATAACATTATTTTTTGGTATACAGGTACACTGTATGAACACTGAGTTGGTATCCAAGTCACCTTTAAGCCTATGTGCACAACCGTGGCAATGACAAAAATTAATTCAATTGTAAAGAATGGTAAGACATTTAAGAGATATACGGACATATTTTCCTGAATAAAGGCTTGTTTTGATTCTTTGCCATCCCCTACATTTTGATGTCTTATGCCTTGCTTCCGACCCATTCGTGGAGTTCAAAGATCAGGAGCAGGTTTTCATACAGATAACATTCATAAAATCCCCCAAAGAATTACCGTTAAGAATACAGTCAGTTTCAGATAAACACATTTCCTCTGAACAAAGTTAATTTTACATATATATATAATTGGGACTCAAATTATGTTTATTCAAACTGTCACACATGAAAAACAAACATGTATAAGCTGCTTTTAGTTTTCAAAACAACACAAAACACAGATTTTTGTTCAAAGCTGCTGCTTTTTTTTTTTGTACTGAAGTGGCTACATGTCTCATTACAGTAATGATGCACATCTTGGGGCAGTTGTCAAACTGAGTGTTTCTTAGCACGGATATTGGTAATTTTTTAAGCGCCAAATTTTTAATTTACAAACTTCCCCATGATTATTAACGGACAACATTTTCATGTCTATCAGTTAATGGTTAAGCCCGTTTAATACAATTTAGTCGAATTATTTTGGATCATGCACTAATTCCTAAAAATATAAACATGGCGTGTGAGACGAGCCATAAAGGTGTTCTGGGTTCGGTTCCAGGCAGGTCATACCCCGCACGTGGGGGAACCCGACAGATGTTGCCGTGATCTGGTGGGTCTTCTCGTCAGTGCTTTGTCGTTTGGTCGCTCCTTATCGCCTTTAGTGACCCCAATGTCGAGAATAGTGTGTATTTGTTCTTCAGGGATCGCCAGATTGGTTGGGACAAGATTAGATTGTGAATTGCAGTAAATGAAATAACATCGCAGAGCATGTCATTACACTAACACCGAAATGCAAGTTAATACACTATGCACCAAAATGCAACTAAAATCATTCAAATAATCAGTTTTTTTTATCATAACTTAATGCATGTACTAAATAGATTGGAAAAAATTGTACCTTTTTTTTTTAAATCTTGCAACTGTTATTAGTTACTAATTTTTACGTTTTTCATGCACATAATTACTTGCAATTTATTTTTGTTATGAGTAGTTAGCAGGGGCGTAGCCAGGGGAGGGGTGTTTAGGGGTTCAAACACCCCCCCCCCCCCCCCTCCCCTTAGCACCAAATCTTTAATTAATTTCTTATTCATCGCTCAAACAAATTTCATATTAAAATTAATAAAATTTTTACCAATACAATATTTAAATTTAAGTACCGAAAACTGCTTAAATAGCACTATTTTACACCTTAAAATCCTAATTTTCCCGGGGGGAGGACCCCCGGACCCCCCTCTTTAATACTGGTGGGGGGGGGGGGGGGGCATGCTTCTTAACACCCCCCATACACAAATCCTGGCTACGCCACTGGTAGTTAGACGTGAACTAATGTAAAAACAAAACCACGAGAGGGACGTGATGTGTCAACCCGCGCCGGGACGATGTTGCAGGAGCTGGTGTCGTGGTTCCACGCGTTCAAGGGCGAGGTTCCGGAACCCGTGCACGCCCAGCACCCGTCCGTGCTGTGCTGCTCCCTGCTGTGCAGCGTGCTGGACCAGAGCGTGGCCAAGAGGGTGATGACCTGCCTGCTCGCCGCGCTCAGGGCCAACGGTACGTGCTGCCGTGCTGCGATACGTACCGTATTTACTCACATGTAGGTCGCACCCATAATTTGAGGTCTCGAATTTGGCATTTAAGATTCCCCCCCCCCCTCCTCCCCATATAGGTCGCACCCGTAATTTAATGACGCGAACGGCCGGCGCGCCGTGCACGGAAGAGTTAACGGGTAGTACTGTAAAACTCCGCTACTGCGAGAGCTGATGATGGCGTGATAAATTGTTGTAGCAACAAGTACTCGTAATAAACCGAATATAGAAAATTGAAGTCAAGTTAGATTCCTGACTTCTTAAAAAGTCTTAATTGTAGACTGTAACTCGAAAACAGTGCTTTGTATTGAAAAAAAATGCACAGATTAAAAGTTGTAGTAAATTTAATTACGAATAAAAAAGGCCTGCTATGATTTTTTATAATTACAGCGGTTTTCGTTTTAAACGTGCGATTGGTCTGACGCGTGATGTAGTTCCCGACACACATAAGATAGTGGCTGGGGAAACCATTGCTTCTCCCCTTCCCTTTTTCTACTTGTTTGCCATCCAGGTGCAACATCGCCCTTCGTTTACCATTTTTTGTGTGATTGATTTCTTGTTATGAAAATTTGCTTTGTTAATTAACTACTATGTGTACATTGTAAATAAATTTGCCTATACCTATACAAACGTCTTTTTCGCATTTTAAAGCAAAATATTGCAAAACAAATTCCTCAAATATTTTTAAAAATTTTCTTCACATTTAGGTCGCACTTCATTTTTTTCCCATCAAATCTGGTAAAATTGCCGCGACCTATATGCGAGTAAATATGGTACATGCTCTCAAGTCAAGAAGTGTGTGTGCGTGGAGTCCACGCTCAACAGAAGTGAAACTTCTTGCTTGTTGTATTATTAGGTATAGGAAGCACAATTCTCTTTTGCTGAGGTTTCAGATAAAAAAATACATACGCAAGTGTGCAAGTATGCTGCGTCATTTCGACCTATACCCTATCGTCTCCTCCTCTATCGGTTCCCCCACAACGTACCTAACCATTCCCCTCATGCCATCGGAATTTTCGTAACGCTCGAAAATTGTAGCCCCCCCTCAGCAAGGAAGTTTTGAAAATGACATTCCAAATCATCTAAGTTATTCGCTGCCTATGAAAGTCTCAAGTGCAAACTCACATTTTTCACTTTTGAAAAACATTATTTTGTGTAACGGAGGGGTTCATATCAAAATTTCGGATTTTTAAAACACTTCTCTTCTCTTCAAACAATGAAAGGAAAGTTTTTTTTACGTTATATATTTTTAGAATTTTATGACTTGTAACATATACTAGCTAATGCTCGGCATGCGTTGCAGTTCCTTTTTAAATATTTTTTTGTAATTTTTCAAGTTTGTACACACATACATAGCCACCATTATTATTCGGACCATAGAAAGAGGAAATGTCGTGAAATATTTTCCATGTTTTATTGCATTATCTTCACACTTGCATATTTGCCCCGCTGTTGTTTGGAGAAAAAAAAACTTGTAGATGTTGCCCATAAACTTATTTTCCCGTATAAAATTATATTTGTTAGAATATTACTGGTTACTTATTTAATTAACAGAAATACAAAGTTGGCGATGTGTAAAGTTTCTTTCAAAGACATTTTCAATCTTATAGTCTTTATCTGCAGCACATCATATTTGGTTAAGTTGATTACTAATATAGAGTTTGCTCGCATAGTCCAATATCAATATTGATATTGATAGCTCGCCGATAAGTCATGATAGCTCAGCATTGTAGTCCTCATTTAGCGATGACCAACATTTTAAAGTAAGAAAGAAAGTGTACCTAAATTATTTCCTTTGTACCTGCCTGGTGCTCTTAGATTGAACATGGTTTCTAATGATTTGAGATGTTACAAACCTTAACTTCCTGTATGAAATGTGATGTTCTGGTTTCCCTGTGTCCATATATTGTTTTAGTGACGACAGCTGTTGTGTTAGTGCTGTGCTGCCATTTATAGTACAGTAAAACCCCGGCTAACTGAAAACTGGGTTATCCGAAATGTCTCTGGGATAAAAAATTAAAAAATAAAAACTGTATGTACTGCACTGCTCAAAAATGTTTTGAGTTTCTTGAGAAGCACAAAAGTTACAGAGTATTTTTTAATGCGTTGTTCATACTAAGTATAAAATAGTGCTGTTCGCTTCTGGCTTTTATTGGTCTGTTCAGTTGTATACAAGAACCTCAGTTCTCAGTTTGGGTTTTGGATTTTGGTCCTTATAAAAAAAATCTATTGCTACATTAAATATGAGTGAGGTTGACTGATTCATTATTTGGTTATTAAAAAAAATTAAAAAAAAAAACAGAAAAGCATACACTCTTTGAATTAGCCTAAAACTTTATTGTTTTAAGTATTATTGAGCTAACCTTAAACCTTGGAATAGGTAGACAGATCATTGCTGGCATAAAATTCCTGACGGCAAAGAGACATTCTAATTTTAAGGTACAAAATTTTTCATGCTCATTTACATATTTTTCTTCTAATTATAATTAGTTCTTTATAGTCTTCAGTTTTAACATACTTTGTTTTATAATGCAATATGCTTGAATGATTTGCTTATATCGTAAATGACCTTTAACGTATGAATGCCGAGAAATGGTAATGTTCTAACCGACAAAAAACAGTACCCGTAATATATGAGGTACTGAAAGATGTCGTATTGTTTAACTGTGTTTGAGCCATAACAGTTTGTTTTGTAGTTATTTGAAGTTCTTCTTTGTTACAACAATAATCACACAAAAAAAATGTTTTTAGTAGCCAGTTACCATTGAACTTGAGGAATTATATTTAATATACTTTTCTTTAATGAAGACAAAAATTAGCAGAGTTAAAGTATGGCCTAAAAAATAACGATACTAAGTTGGCATCTTTCGGTTGCTATCTCTTCCAATTTCATTGTAAACTATATTCTATGACTTACATCGCAAGATGTTGGTAACATTGAAAGATTTTGTTTGTTTATCTTTCCCACATGATAAACGTATCGCTACTCCAGGTAACAGAAACGTACAAAAACTACCCGGAACCAAAACAGAACATTTTAAAAGTTGGTTTCAGGTTGGGTATAATAAAGGAAACTAAACCGGAACTCTGAAATCGGGGAACCGCACAAGCCTAGTGTATATTGATGTACTGTAATTAAATATTCAATAAAGAAAATTTACGAGCCTAATTTGTTTAACATTTAAAAAATTTTCAGAATTACATACTGTATTGTGTTTTAATTAGTAGTAGATGCAAAAAAAAAATTGTTATCTGAAATGGCTTCCCTTTCTTTAGTTTGGTTTGCCGAAGTTAAACTGTATTTCTACAGTGTCTCACCTTGGCATTTGAAACTGTTCCCGACTCGAGGATATTGTAATACAAGTATGTATTTTATTGCAGGCTCTTTTGGTGTGTACGTTCCTATACATTCGCAAGACAGGTACACTATGGAGTTCTACGGCAAGCTGGGCTTCACGGAACTGTTTCCCGGTTTGAGTTCGGACACCACGTACATGGGACGAGCCTTTTAGACTGGTTACATTCCACGTTACGACACTCGGGTGGCAAACTCGATGCTACAGCGCAAACGACATTCAACATATCCTCGAATCATATGAATTATTTGTTTCTTATATATCTAGCCATGCTGACAGTGTTTTTTTTTGTCCTTATTTAATTCGGGAGCCTTTTTGCTCATTTTGGTTATGAAGTTAAAATGTATTTTTTGCTAAGCCTGTATTTATATTCACTGGTAAGTAGACCTGTGCATAAATTGCCCAAAATTGTAGTTTCTTTTCTACCATCTTTGATTGTGTTCATCAAATCTTGCGGAAAACAAGTGTGTACAAGGAAGAGGGTAGCATCCTTGAAGTAGTTGAGATTCATGAGCAGGTTTATTTTAGGTGATCATACCGTAGAAACCTAACTAAAGCCTAAAACAGTGCCATGTATTGTCATTAGGAGATTACTAATGTGCCGAGCCCCTTGCCTTGGTCATAATGCACGCAGGTTACATTGTGCGTGACCAATTGGCAGGAGTTAGGCGTTTCTGTTATTTTTTCTCGACTTTGTCCTGTTGGCCTTAGTATTTGTGTGACTTAATTTATGCTGTGACTGTCAGTATTCGCCTGTTGTGTGTATTTGCATTGCGTTTCTACGTTTCTAGTGAGGTTCCTAAAACTACAAGCGCATATTTAAAACACTTTACTCTGCATCAAACAAATGACATAGTTAATATATGTTCAGTTGTGTTTTAAATACTTTTTTTTTTTTTTTTTACAAAACATTGTATTGACTAAAAAAACTCAAAACATGATTGTGTTATAAACATAGGACTTTAGCCAACAGAGCAAAAATTGTAAGTCTATGAAATGTAAATTTTAAAAAATTGTATTGAGACTGGTGCAGAAACTAAACTAAAAAAGTGTATTGCTTTAAAATGTTAGTCTAAACTTTTATTTCCATAGTTGCACCTTGCATAGTTCACAATATGGAAGACTTGAAACCATTTTAGAGTACATTTACATGATTATTTACACAGACGATGTTCACCCATGATCATCCTTGACATTGGTTTAGGTGCTCTGTTGATTCTGTGCCTAGGTGATGCACATAATGAGAATTTTGATGTATTTACTGCTTCATTTAATAGTTTTTAGCATTCTGCTGCCTCCACATCAAGCTGGTTTTTTGAAGCTAAGCATGACATCTATCAGACATTGACTGATAAAAACAGGAAAGTGTATTGTTTCAGCATTTTGAAGTTGCATATTATTTTTTTAATAACTTATGATTTATAATCAATTTCTAATAGTAAGAATTGAACAATATTATTTTTTTTTTTTATAAAAATTATTGACAGTCTGAATTTATTGAACTGTTAAAAAGAAAAACAGGTGATAGTGTGTTCTTTAACTGAAATTAAATACGTCAAGAAAAGTTGTTAAAAACATCACAGGTCTACTTGCTAATGTTATCTTTCAAAGATTGTACTCCAGTTATTAAGTCTCTTCATGTACAGTTCAAGTGTTTGGTAAATTGTTTTAATGTTCACAAAATTAATAATAAAAAAAAGTATAGCTCATAGCATCACTTTATAGTGGTTTCTGTCAAAGTATATAAGAATGCTTTGATGTGAAAATTTTGCATTTTGGTATAATTTTAAATTTAGTATTGTTCCAAACCAGTTAATCAAGTGTGTGTATGTGTATATATGTATATATGTATGTATATATGTATATATGCACACACACACACACACACACATTATTTTTGCTGTATTAACGGTAGACATTAAGTACTGAATGAACTTACCTTAAAAAAAAATTTTTTCCTTAAAATTCCAAAATAAAAAAAAATTCTTTTTCGTAAGCTATATGGATTTACTTAATACTGTTTTCTAAAGTGCTGTGTTTTTTATGTTTTTTTTTTGTTACCTGTTTTGGGTTTTTAAATGTCTGAATTATCAGATATTCTTGCACTGCTGTAAGTATAAATACATTTGCTCATTGTACCAATGACATACTCTGTCTGCAAGTCTTGATTTTAGTGATAGTTTTATATATTAACCAGAAGTGAAATTTAATTTCCTAGAAAGAATCTATCTGCATTACTTACTTAAATCATAGACATACAACTTAGTACTTTGGGTAGATAATCATGTAACCAAGGAAAGGATAGATTTTGATGAAAAGAATGTCATAATTTTAAACCAATTTTTGAGCACTTAAATGTTCATTTAAATCAAAGATCCTCAGTATTTTCAGTGAAGCACAAATCCAAGAGAACAGTACTAGACTGGTTCATTACTTTAAGTGCTGTCTTACACGCCATGGTGATTTTTTATTCTTTTTTTTATTTTCTCATTACTATTATTTTAAGGGCTATTTCTGACTTTTTAATACTTTACCTCCCTTGCCTTTGTTGTTATGTCACTAATATTTTCAAAAGATATTTACAAACTAGGAGGTTGTAAGGTGCCTAAGGTGCCCATTGAAAAATGATGAATATAACAAACACTTTAATTTTATAATGTTGTGTTCCACATATGTAGCTGTATTTAAAATGTTACTGTATTGTTTCACTTCAATTTTCTATTTTCTACTCATCTCTATGGAGTAGGCTAATATTTGTGCTTCATGATACGCTTGTCTCCAAGGTATACTTTAGCATTACAGAGTCCGTGATGAGCATAACTATATTTAGGATTTTTAATAAAATGGATGTAAATTAAGTGATAATTATGAACCCTTTTGTGACTTTTCAACCCATTATATTACGCTCAGTAAATATTTGTTGAAAATATTGAGGAATAAACTACAAATGCAGGAAGGAGAGGTGTCGTTTTAGAATTTAGATATAAATCACAATAATATATATTAGGTTCAAAATAACAATTTTTTTTACATCAATATTTTTTTTTATATCAATGTTTTGTTCCAATAATATTGAAGTAAAATATAAAATCTTAAATGTATCAAGAACTGAGTATAATATAGAATTAAATTAAAATTTATAATTAGTGAAGAAGGGTTAAATTTTTGATATTGATGTCTTTTGAACAATATATAATGGACTTACAGTTTCATTCAGCATCCTTAGTTTATATTGTGTGCAAAATAACGGTTACATATGTAGGTTCTTTTATGTAAAAAAAAAAGCTCTATTTACAACACAATAGATATTTTTCTATTTTATTTAATGTAAAAATAATTTTTACTGAAGCCCAGGCTAGATTCGTGATAGCTTGCAAACAGCATGCATGTAGCACAGTTGCACACACACAGAACAGAATTCGAAGCTTCACACACACAACAGCGATTTGAATCATTTAACAGTTTTTTCCCCTCATTTATCTCTGTTGGAATTTTCATTTTCAAACGTTTTGAATTTCGTCAGCTATTATTATACATGAAGTAGTTGTTTACCTAAATCCAAGAACTTAGTTTCGCCATTTTGCTTTGAACCATAAAATGTTAAGCTTTGCCTCGCAACTAGATACCATATTCAAGTTAGTTTCACTTTTTATCTTTGGAATGCACACATCAAAACAGTAGTTAGCTACTCTGTGTCGGTGACTTAGTGTTTGCTGATTGGCTGCAAACAGAAAGAGGCATACAGCACAGAATAAAATTTAGCAGTTCATCAACTTTCTGTGCTCGCTGTATTTCTGTGTGTGTGTGCTATTTTCCAATGTAGCAGCTGCTGTTTGTGTACATTCAACTTCCGTGCGTGTTTGCTGAGGGCGTGGTGTAGCGGAATGAGCCCGGCCTAAATTAATTGATGCTTGAAGTTTCTTTTCAGTTTGTATGACACTAAAATATATATTTTTTTTTTCCCACAATTTAAGTTTTTTTTTTCCCCATGTTAATTTATATTGCACCATTATGCAGAGTAAGTTCTAGCCTACAAAGTATTTGTGTATCTTTTTACTAAAAAAAAATTGCATTGGTGATTGTTTGATCAGAATTGATTGTTGGGATCAGGAAACCACCAAAAATTTGCTAATGACTACTGTCAACTGAATAAATTTGTGTTTCATTGAAAAGTTAATGATTTATAAATGTGCATAATGAACATATAAGTATTCATTTTGCATTTTCAACTAGAGCCAATTCAAAACTGAACAAATAGTAATGCACATGATTCTGTTTTACCTGTACCCGGATGGTGTATGGATTACGAGTAAGTATTTTCCGTTTAAACTTTGTAATGCAGATAGGCATGTAGTATATTTTTTATTGACTATTTTTGTTTATTAGAAAATGTCTTATAATATGGTCATATTAACTCTGTAAATCATGACTTAAGTATGTTAAAATATTTTCCATCTGTCCCTTATTTATTATTTGTAGAGTCAAGATTTGTAAAACGATGTTTACCAATATGAATGTCATGAAAATTGCAGTTTTTCCAAGTAAAAGTATCAATTATTCAGTGTTTTAAGGAACAAAATTGCATTGAGCTGTATGGATTGGCATGGCTATTAATTTGTATTTAAATGTTTTGCAAATTTGCAAAGAGAAGTTTTCGAGAACATAAGTTCCTAGTCACTTTGTTTTAAAAGTGATTGGTATGTTCATATAGTTTATTTACTGTGTTTTTTGTATCCTGAAGGACAGTAGTAACATTTTGTAAATAATTGTTGTAGTTTGTGTTGTACTTCATATTTCATAACTCTACTTCAATGCAAGTATGGGACATAATCTTCTCGATATACATTTTCTTATGTACCAACTGCCAAGCATGTAGTCGTATTTGAAAATACTGTACTAAATTAAATCTATAATGTAATTGTGACATTAAAGTCTATTTGGATAAAAGAGTACAAACAATTTTTAATGTTAAGTGTAATGTATTAAAAGAGCTAATGTGTTCGGTGACAAATGTAAAGGTTTGCTAAGTTAAGAGTAATTATTATTACTTTAGGAGTTGGCGTACTTTTATTAATGCTTGTTATGATGTAATATTAACTCTAGAAAATTGAATTTAACTGTACTGTGTTTGCCATTGCCATATTTTTTGGAGCAGGTATTCATGAAGGAGTTCAGCAATTTCTGATTCTGTAACTGTGTCGTTCTCTTTCTTGAAAAGTAAGCTTAGCAATCTAATTAATAACATTTTTCTTCAAACTATTTTTCTGGTATTTAAAATTTTGTGTTTTTTATTAGTTAAAGCAAAGCTATTTTGTAAGTAAAAGAAAGTTACATAACTATAATTATTTATTGTATTCTAATAAATTAAAATATTTTATTTATGTAAATGTTGATTACTTTTTTTAATCTAATATCATAATTCAAGTTTTTTTTTCTAAAGTGACTCTGTTCCAATGCATTGTATTGCTTAGTTGTTATTCAGAATGTTCAAACTTTTATTTTTAAATTCCCAAATAAAACTAACATGTCTTAAACAAAGCATTTAACTTTGCTGCCATTCAGCATATTTTGAATTATAGTGTTATAGTTCATAGTTTTAATATTCCTAATATGTTTGTACATAGTTGTATGTTCTGTAAGTCTAAATGAAAAAAGTATATATTGTAAGTAAAATGTTACAAGCGTGATTTAGTGTCAACATAGATCACCGTACACCATAACACATTAGAAAAAAATTGTTTAACCATATACCATATGCAGCTATTCTTTACAAGACATGATTGTGAGGATGTGTTATGAACCAACACAAGATAAGTTCCATTGCTTAAAACAGCATGACTAAATTCAGAAAGTGCTAAAGAATTATCCCCCCCACCTTTTCCACTTCTCCCTCTTCCTCCACTGATCACAATTGGACCTGGGTTTGCTTCTGTGTTAAGGCTTGGCTCCACCCCTAATATTGTGTTGTTTCATTTTCATGACATTAGTTTTGTTAAAAGTACAATTTTCACTGATTTTTTTTTTATATTGTATATTACATATGTATTTTTTGTGGCCAGACATGCTGCATGCTATTAGCTAGTACCTTTTGACAGTTTTATTACAGTTTTGTACATGTTCTGAAAGGAACACAACAAAATCAATATACCCAACATCCTTTATTATTTCACGGGAGAAACTATTTGTAGCAGTTCGGCACTATTAATAACAAGTCATTCCATTAATCATGTGATGTGGTCATACGGAGCCAAGATTTTTTTATTTTAGATGACAAAAACTGATTAAACCATAATGGTGTCTTTCAGTTGCATTTCCTTAGCAGTAAAACTTAAATATTATCACATGCTCTTGATGAAATACAAGAAGAAAATGTATTTCCATTATTCTCATTCCAATTTTTCATTTACAAAATAAAATTTTTTAGGTACATTTTAAAACATTTCTATTACATTATAAAGTTTCTTGTGCTCTTTGAATATATCTGGCAACAGAGCACACCAAAACAAGAACAGTGCTAGGAGCAGTGATGATTTCACGGTGGTTGACCACTGCCGTCCTCTTTGCTGGATCAGTCCTGAACCAAGGAAGGAAGTCTTTCCCTAGGCAAAAAAAAATAACCCACACCGCTGGGAATCGAACCCGGGACTACTGACTCACCAGCCAAAAGTTTCCACTACCGAGTATACAGGTTGGACTAGCTTCTAATTTTGTTTTCAAAATTTTTTTTTTTTTTTTGTAAAAATATTACAAAAAAAATATATGTATAACACAGTGGATAAAGTAGTTAACACAAAAAACTCAAATTGCCCATTTAGCGTTTGGTTTGGACTTTTTAAATTCTGACGTCGACCTTCATAATTTTCTAGCCCAGAGCCATAATGCAAATGTTCTGCGGATTATGTTAAAAGCTGAACAAAAACTAAAAATCTTCTACATGTGTATACCATCCAGTGAACTTGTACCTATTTGTTAATGTTGCATGGGGTTATACGAGAAATAATAGTACCGTCTAGCATTACGAACAAGATCTGAGAAAATGAAATGCGTAACTGTATGTTTACTTAATAAAAATTTGTTTCAAGCTGAAGTAGTGAAGAGTTGATGAATCCTTGTTCCCACTCCTCTCATTTTGGGATAGTACAACTTGCACCACGCAGTGCACTTAAATCCATGCTGCATCTATCATTGCTGCCGACATGTTGCTGGTTTTCTCACCACTCACATTACTGGCTGTGACGTATTGTATTTCCACGAGTTTAATCGGAGAATTTCAGTGCTAGTTGAAACAGGGATTCCTACAGACAGAGAAAATCTGAAAAACATGTAAAACTGTGGGAATCGAAAAGATTTTCTTCAAAACCTGGGAAAAAACAGGAAAATTGAAAATCTTAATTACCAAACTGGATTAGAACTCATTTTAGTACTAGTGTGTTTCTTTAATGTCGTAAAACCAGTCTCAGTGTTTGTACTACTTCTTAATATCCTTAAATTTCACTTATAATCCTTGAAACCTTCTTAAGATTGAGAGCTTGCAAATAACGGAAGAACACTGGTATTTTAATGTTCTTTTGTTTCTTACTTGGCAGCAACAAAGCACGCACACTATAATTTGTGAATTTTGGGCTACGTGATTAGCATCTTACCTTTAAACTAAAAAGGTGTGTTTTATTGACTTACTTTAAACTTATAAAGTAAATGTACGTAATTAGTGATCAAATTAAATTTTAGGGGAGTAAATTTCAGATGGACACTATTCTTGGGTTAGGTATGTGTTTCAGAGATAATACTGGACAATATGGGCTTATCTGTAAGAATTGAACTGATAAAATTATTTTTTGTGCATTAACTACTTAATATTATTTTTGTGAGGTATTTTCTGATATTGTAAATAGTTTTCTATCTACATAGTGGCAAAGGGGTACGAACCATGAGTTTGTATTTTAATCCCAAATTCATGTGTGGTTAAAAACCTGTTTATCATTAATTAAATGTAAGAAAAACCAACAAATGAATCAACTGTATTATTTAATAATTTGAAGCATGATCATATGTTAGTCATTCACCTGGTCACATCTGCATTGTTTCAAAGTTTGAACAATGTATCGTTTTTATGTATCCCAACGCAGTGTTGGGACTCAAGTGTTAAACTCTTTAGTCTCTAATTATTTTGTTTGGTTTAACAAAAAGGCATGAAATAAATTATCACAATTTTATTGTCCAGCTAGTGTTCAAACTCTTATGTACTGTTGGGATAAGTTTTTATTGTGACACAAGTTTGAAATGCCGGGAGGAAATACATGTTTCTGACAGCTGTAATCCAGTCGCCATTAATTTCCCACACTAGGCACAGCACATAATGGCACTTTAGATTGACAAATTTTCTTCTTCTTTGGTTTGAACCTAGGCACAAAACATTATATATGGCATTTTAACTTACTCAGGTTTAACTCTCTTCCATAAAAAAAAATTTCCACCAAATGTTGGGAGTGCAAAATTGTAAATGTTCTTATTTTTTTTATTTAGTCTTTCAACGGGAGTGCACACATTTTTTTGCTTGGATTTAGTAATGTGAAAAAACTACACATAAAGTTGAGTACATGGAATGAACACATCTTTGACCTATATTCATGACCTATCCATGGATATTGATATTCCATCAGAATTGTTTGCAGTGAAGTACGTATCAAAAAAAACCCTGATATTTATTGACAGTACATTAAGATGAAGTAACATACTCATATGTCCATGTCAAACCACATGAAAATGCATCACACACACAGTCAAATATTTAATAAATATGAAAACATGATTGAAGAATTTTCACTTTACCATTGTGTACATGACTTAATAATGCAAACTTCTACAATATTAAAATTGTTTTCCATGCAGATAAGACAAGCCTGTCATTCAAAAGGCATCATTGGAAGAAATAATTCAGACTCTTGATTTGATCTATAAAATTGCTTTTTGCCATCGAGAAATGGGTTTTCCCAGAACTATTCCAGAATGTTAGTCATTCCCAAACTGGCCCGCAACAAGTGTCTGCACCGCCGAAGCGACTTTGCTGAGAGAATCTGCAATCTCGCCCATCGCAGTCGCCTGAGCCTCGACGGCTGAAGCCAACTGAGCGAGTGCTGCCGCAATGTTTTCCTGGGCGGCAACATTCCGTTCTTCCATTTGGAGGAAAGTATTGGTCTGCAGGTTGTACGCTAACTTCTGCGTGCCGAATTTCCTCTTCTTCTTTTTCATGTTGTTTGGAGCACTCCCACAACTAGGATGATTTTCTGCAGACGAGCAATCACTAGGATTGTCTGACGACTCGATAACTATCTCCGGGTAGGTCGCGGCAGGCTCGATGCAGGTAGCATTCAACAAGGGAGACAGCACAACAGGCGTGGTGTGTCGAGTGCCCCTGGCTGACTTTTGTGATTTAGTGGTGACAGTTGTGTCTAGAATTTTCTCTGAATATGTCCCCATATCAGAGTTACAGGAAATAAGTTCCATCAGCTGTTCTTCTACATCCGCGAGGCTTTCACTTGTAGAAGTGCAGCGTGTACCTCTGCTATCCTGCAGGATCCTAGCAGCTTTAGCTTTGGTGACAAACTTCCAGTCGCTCCATGTCTAAAATAAAAAAAAACAAAATACATTCACTGCATCTGAAAAAATACATGTACAGAATACTTCCGGTAATCTGGCACATTTGGGCTTTGCAGATGGCCGATTATCAGACGGCATCTCATGTGTTTGATTATTCCTAAATTTATAGACCAAATACATCTGTAAAATGGTGTTTGGCAGCAAATATTGTTTGTTAGAAACATAAGGATTAACTTTTCCACAGAAATGCAGGCCAAAACTTCACTTCTATTTTGCATTTGTAATGCTCGTAAGTACACAACCGAGCAATCCCCAACAATGCTGAACGGTCCCGACTAACCCTGGGCCTAGCCATGCACCTTCAACTAACACTTATGTGAGTGCTTTAGAAACGTTTAAGGCCTTCACTAACATTTACGGGCTTTTAGCTTGAGTTTGCTTGATTGGCCAAGTTGCCAGACCATTGGGCAGTCCAGATCATTGAATGCTGGACTATCAAAAGTTTACTGTAGTTTGATCCCCACGAGTAGTTTGACAGAATATTCATTAAAAACAAATTTTTTGTTAAAAAAAATTATGCTGATAATGTGAATGCAAATTTCTTGGTAACTATTTATGGTTGGCAGCATTTCTGGCCATCATAAAACAATAGCAGGACTAGTTACCAAATTCAATTGAAATAATATTGTGTGTTGTATAGACATTTCTTTATTCCTTAGCAGTGATTACTAAGTGTAAAACTCTTTCTTTCTCATAGTTCCTTTAACATTGCGAAATGTCATAAAACAAATATACCTGGTTATGATTTTTTTTTTTCTGCAGCCAACAGGTGTTTGCTACACTACATTAGTTGTGACTGATAGGATACAAAAATGTTGCACGATGTACCATTCAGTATTGCCTACAGAGATGTAGAAAAAACAGTATTGAAAATGACGGAAGTGAGTTTCATATCTGGGACCACCTGAATGCTCAAGTCAGGGGCACCTCCAGGGCAGAGCAAGCCGGGCTATCACCCAGGGTCCCATGCTTATAAGGGCCCCACGCTGGTGCTTTTAATTATTATTTTAGGTAGATTTCAAAGAAACACTACCTATTATAGCTGTTACCATGGTGCGACTTTCAGAAAAAAAAATATATATAAATCAATTTTGTGGACACAATAACTGTCACAATTTTTCACATATCACTTCCGAACTGATACATAAAATATAGTAGTGGAAAATCTGTCAAGTTCGTTAATAGGCAATATCCAACCAAAGGGATAAAAATGGGGAAGGTTTTTTGAAAACCAGAAAAATCTACAGAACCTCCATAATATGTGAAATATCAAGTCCATTTGAACATATAACTTGTAGGAGTAATACCAAAAACTTTTGTCTGAATATGTTTTTGATACGACCAACCGTAACTGCAAGGGGTTGGAGGACAAAAAAATCATTAATGTAAGGGGTGGAAATAACAAGGGTAGTAAGACAAAATGTCGTTACTTTTTTTCACTAGATATACTATCAAATACATTATAATTTATTGTAAAATGCTAAACATTTATCTAAAACACTTGGGTAACACAATTTTTGATGTAACAAACTATTGCCGTAAAAACTGGTTGAAAATTCAAAAAAAAAAAAATTAAAACGTTTAAAATTTTTTTATACAACCACGTATTACTTCAAGGGATGAAAAATAGTCTTTGAAGATCAAAAATAATTACATGGCAACCTTAGTAGGCGTAATATGAAATTTGTTAAATACATTCAATGCTAGAAGCATTAGTTAAAAACAATCCAGATATTTTTGCTGCATAGAATATGAGAAAATTTTAAATTAATCTTTTTTTAATATTGGCAAACATATATGATGTTATGTATGTAGACTACATTAAGTTCTTAAAATATTCCAGGTGTTTACAGAAGTTACCAAAATATTTCCAGAAGAAACAAGTACTATGCCGAAAGGAATTTTTTGTTTGTCTAGTGTTCATTTAAATATATAGACAAAAACCGGAAGGATAAAATTAAATTTGTATTATCTCCTAACTTAATGTGATGGTCAGTACCTATTTTAAGATTTTGTATTAGAAAAAAAAACATTCATAATTTTATTGCCACACATAATGATGCAATTACACCTTGAATTTTATCTTAAGCATTTAAAAACCTGACCAGAGGATAATTTTCCAGGAAATATCAAAATATCTTAAAATAAATTAACAAAACCCTTGTACAAATTTAAGTTACAGGTTAAAATGGAGTGAAATTCATGTTTAGCTGTGGGAGTTTGAGATATTGTCAGTGCTAGGCTTGAATTTCAAAGTTTGAGATTGCATTTGAAACCTAAGTGGAGCAGTGGATTTGATCCAAGGGTGGAGGAATATAAGAGAAGATGGTAAATATTTACCGAGAAGATAATTATTTCATCCGGACAAATGATATGGGGTAATGAAATTTTGAAAGCCTAGATAGCAAAAGTTTGAAGCAAGACCACAATGGTGAGGTTGTTTGCAACTAGTATTCAATATTTTACTACGAACATAAATACTGAGAATCCTGACTTTTTATTCGTTCGTGACAAACCTTCATCCATTTCCCTGGTGTTTTAATTGGGCCATATCCATTTGCATTCAGTACATCCGTTAATTCTCTCCATAATTCTTGTTTGCTTCTCCAATTAAAAGAATGTGATTGTTTGTTACTCAATAGCTGTGGATGTTTCCGCATGAACTCGAGCATTAATTTCTGTTGGCTTTCTGCCACCTTGACGCGGCGATATTTCGTTTTTGACATTTTACCTTACAAATTAAACCAAAACAAAAACAATAACAATGAATACTACCAAGGTAGCCAACATTTTTTAGTACGATTACCGGGCTATTATAACAAAATTACCATACATCTATCAAGAAACTCCTTTTCTTCCGAAAGTAAATCGAAAAAAAAAATACAAACAAGAAATAATTATATTAAATATCACATCAACACTGCTGAAAAATACTCCCGTAAATTGAATTAGTTTGATTTTACTTCCTCTTAAAATTAATTATAAGATACATTTGGAAGTTATATCTATCGACAAGAATTAATGTGTTTTAATTAAATATGCTAATTTTCTGAGAATTTGAAAATGAAAGTATTAGCAGAAATGTTTTCAATCGTAATATAAAGTATATGAATGCATTTCATATAGAAATTAAATATTATGATTTATAGAAAGATGTTTTATCTTTTAATAAAGCTTAATTTTTTCCCCTCTGTTTCCCATTGTTTCCCATAAACTCTGGAATAGTACATCATTTACCAAAGGGAAGGTGACTTTATAATTTAGAACAATAATAAAATTTATTAAATTTTGTTTCAAACATATTATATTTTGAATAAGAATACAAACATGAAATATAAGGTGTTATAACAAACAACGTTCTTTATTACATCAAAATTACCATATAACCATTGAATCCTAACAGCATATATGCACACAAACCTATATAAAAGCACTATATGGATAAGCATATCTGTTGTTTGTGGGAGAGCGCGACACGAACGTATACAGGAAGTGTGGTGCAGTAAAGTGCGATGTCATGAACAAGCACTGTCACAGGCAGTTTGATGGTGAGTATCATAGAGTAAGGGCGCGGTTACACGGGAGTCTGAACTACTTCAGGTGAACATGTTCAGCTGTTGAGTGCGGTTACACACAGTCTGAACATGTTTCGTTCGAGGCCATTTCTCATTTAACTTAAACAGGTTGGCTAAGTAGTTCAGATCGACATATCTTCTACATTAGCCTCTGATTGGCTGGTTAGAATATAAACAGTCTTTTGCAGAAATTCTAGATGGAAAGTGTTTCTGGCACAAGTTCGAGTAATATTTTACCGAATGCAACAAAAAAAAATCCAACAGATAATTACATATATTTTTTAATTTATCCTGACCTTAATTTTCTTAAAACTGATATAGGTACTCTCGCTCAAAAAATAATAAAAAATAAGTTTAAAAACTTTACTGTGCATGTCTGAATTCCCGATTTGTAAAAAAACATTGAGCAATATGTAAACACATTTCATTTCTGCTGATACTGCTGTATAAACAAGTGAGAAAATCCCGCGTTTTCTGGATGCAATTAAAAAATAGAGGCTGTATCCGAATACATAGGGATGCGTCCTTAGCACACACATCCCTACATCCCTTAGCAAATGCAGCCACAATTTAGAGGACGCATTTCTAATGGATGGATAGTATCCGAATACTTTTACTACTAGCACCACCTGTTGACTGTCAGTCGTACTAATGATCACGCAGCCATTTTGTGTAGGAATATCTACGAATATTCAGCAAAACGTAAATAATAAATACCTACCAATTAAAAAATAATGTAACGTGTATGTTATAGATGTTAGCGATCCAAATAAAATACATTTTATAAATTGTAAACTTTAAAAATACTTATGAGTTTTGAATTATCCTTTAAGTTTAAATTCGTATTTTTATTATATTTATTAACGTCTTCATTTGTCTCTGTTTAAGTTATCACTTTCGCTTATAATGTTTTAAACAAATATTATGCTGAAAATCTGAAGTAATATTATACACAAACAAAATAAAACCCGATTCCGAAGCTAATGGATGTAGGGACGCGTTAGTGGATGCGAGTGTCGCATCCCTAGAAATCTCGAATTAGTGGATGCGTGAAGGGATGCATCGGCATCCCTTGTGAGAATTCGGATTCAACACAAAGATGGCCGCGTCCACTACGATGCACTTTTAGTGGATCCCTTAGCTAAGGGATCCATTAGGCCAGTATTCGGATACAGCCAGAGATCAACAACACAGTCATTCGTTGACAGTAGACAATCGGTTTTAGAGCTAAACACACTTTTCAGCAACTACCGTGTAACCGCACACTTTCGCGTTTGTAAACGTGTTTACTTAAACATGTTCACCTGAAGTAGTTCAGGGTCCCGTGTAACCGCGCCCTAAGTAAAGGGAGAGGCGCCACTCCCATAGTAATGATCGTTTGCTTAAATTTGTAAACAAAACCCTTGCGATCATACCATTTCTTTGCAACTTGACAACGAAAAAATTACAGCCAGATACAACCTGAGAAAGGTTTAGCGTGTGATTGTTGGCACCTTTGTAGTCGTCATATTTTATATTTTTTCGATAAAGGCTACTAATATTGTAAAATTGCTTTATGTTAGTCCTTATAATGGGACGTTAAACTATTTCCGCAATAGAAAAAAAAAGGTTTGATTATATGTAGATTCGAACTTTCAATTGTCAGCTTCGAGTCATGACGCCTTTACCCACAAGACCACCAATCGATCTTGAGATCTTTCTGCACTAGTAGAGTGCAAATTAATTTTACAGCCAGATTGAAACAGATGATTGTTTAGTAATGAATTTTATTTCTGTTTATTATATTTATTTTCCATTCCATTTTTTTTATTTTTTTATTTTCAACTTCAAAAACTACAGTTGCAGCCCTAGCAGGTAATATGGAGAACGACAGGCCAACATACTCTAATTTTCGTTTTCGGCAAAATGCCACGCAGCATCTAGTTTTCAGTGACATTTAAAAAATATATACTTTTACTTTCAAATCCCATTATTACCACGAGACAATACAAAGATGGCCGTATGTAATTATAATAACTGGATATGTAATAAACTAAAGAGATCAAAACTTGTAATTTTTTTTTCCGATGTTGGTGAAACATGGTATGATCTCATTTTTAAGGATTCAGTTTGTCCTATCTACTGTCACCCCCCTGGTGAGTATGACTGTTTGGGAATTTACAATGGAATTTCCAACGTTGCGATGAACTAATGTAATACTGCACACAATTTTTTTTTTCAATTAGATATTCGATTTTTGATTATAAATTACATGAGGTGATAATGTAGGTAAGCCTATCGCTGAGTCATAAACTATATTTGTCTTTAATTAATACCTAAGGGTATGTATATAATGTACTTGTGATGACTTAAAAACATGTCTTAATTTACTATATTTAAAATTTGCAAAAGAGGGTCATTCCAACCAATAAAATTTGTGGATTCGTGAGAAATAGCTTGTGATTAACTACCAGAACATTTAGTTAGAATATATATGCACATTCATTCGTAATAAAGTAACTCTAACGGGATTTGAAGTTCAAATGACTTCAGACATAGATCAATTTCTCCCGACTGCAATTAAATATGAAAATAAAGGATATCCTTTCCTCCCTATCTAACAAACAAATACTACCTACCTTCCTGCCATGCAAGTAACATATGTGGATGATGATATTGAAATGAAAATGACACCAATAAATCCACACCAGTGAAATGAAAATCGCCTCGTAGTTTAACAAGGCAGGGTCTACATGTATTATTATATAAACTACATGCCAGAAAAAAATAGCCTTGTACCATAAATCGTTTTTCTCTAATTTTTGTGTGTAGAGACTTATTTCCACTTGTTTTTATCTTAAATTAACCTATTATAACATATCAGAAATCGTACTTTGAATTACAAGTGTATCATTGAAAACAGGAAAACGGACAAGGTTGTGCAGAATGCAAAGCGAGCTTTAAATGTTCATTTTATGTAATTCTAATGTTTACAACATTTTTGTGCAGCCGTCATCATTATGATTCTATATTAACAATATCAAAGATAAAACAATATTCAAACAGCTGACTATCACACTACGGGAGAGAGATGTCTTACACAAATAATAACAAATGTAACCAAATTCTGATTTATTTTTTTACCAACACATACAGTATTACACCACACACTTCGTCTGATTTCGGTTAGCCAACCTCCGGCTAATACCATTCTTTTTCAACCGGAGTTTATATTAGTTGTCAGTTGACTATTCTCTACCACTCTCCCGTGCGGTAAGCAGCAAAACTTTTCAATACGTAGATATAAAAGGCACACCAGCGAAATGAAAAAGAACATTTGCTAAAGGGACTTAAAATATTACTAATTAAATAAGATTTAGATCGTTTTATTTAAAACTAAAAGCAAATGTAAAAACATAAATACAGAAACAAAGACACTATGTCACCAACTTAACTGTTTTTTCTAAAAATTAATACTAAAATGAAGGTAATAATTTAAACAAATCTAACTTAATAAAAATTACTATTATAATAATAATATCATAAAAATAATCTTGTCTTTCCAGCATTCTGTAGCGGTTGGGTAGCGCCCTCCTTGTTTTGTTTGTAAACCTTTCTGCAGTATCAATTTTACCACTAGTTTCTAATTATCATTGTCTTGTTTTATCTGTGAGTACTGTAGTGGTGTTTGATAGGTCGAAATGCGTCAGGTGTTTACAGTAGGCCAGTAGGCGCAACATAGTTTAATGTCACAATACATGTGCGGTTCTGAACAGTTCAAGATTCAAAAGCGGATTTAACATATTTAAAGATTCAGGTAAGTGTAATAATATTGGTAAAATTGTTGTACTTTTATAACCTCAATTTATTCCTAGGCTTGTATATACAATGACAATGAATCGAAATCAATTTGTTGTTGGAATATGTTTTGAAATTCGGAATGTGAAGTGCAATTCTATTTTATGGATCAGAATTAGTTTTTGATTTGTGTTAGATATACACTAATGCTTGTGTTGTAAGTTAAGTTCACATGACGTAAATATATATGTTAAATACTTATTTTGTTATACTGTGTAAACAAATGTTTTTATTGTACTCGATGTTAAGTGATAAAAACTTGCCCTTACAATTCTCAAAATATTATTATTTTTTAATTAGTTTGTGATTCTGGAGTGCCACATTGACACCTCCAAAAACTGTACATCATTGTATTTGGGGGTAAATGTTTTAAATTCTGAAGTAGGTTAGGCTACTTATCTAATCCATTACATGTATGTGTATTAAGTATTTTTTCTTTAGTTTTAAATTTGTGCTTCGTAGTTTTCTTGTTTATGATTTAGGCCCATTTTCCAGTAACTGCAATATTCAATAAAAAATTTTTGTGATTAAAGTTGCCACTTTTTAGATAAATAATGTACTTATTCCCAGGGTTTGGTGGTGTCACAGATAGTGTAGCATTCATTTTATTTGACCATTAAGTATCTTAGAGCCAAACAAGTTTAAATCCAAATTTGGAAAGTTTTGTTTTAATCCATTACTTAGATATATGTAGGGACAGGCATTTTTCGCGAAAAGATCTGAACACCCATTAGACTGCAACAAGGTATATCCACACCAGCGGTTTCTCCCTTGTGATTGGCGGCCGTCTGCGAGAGAAGTCGTTGCCTTATTTGACCGAGCCATTCAGAACGCGTTTACTTCCGCACTGAATTACTGTGACTGGTGTTGTTACACTCAATATGTACCTGGGAGAAACTCGCCCAATCACGAAACACAGACGATGCTATAGTGTTTCAAGTTTCATCTAGTCTCAAAATCTTTTCACGAAATCTGCATGGCCCTAGCTATATGCATTTGAAGTTAGTTATCTATCAAACTTCAATATCATAACTCACCCAAAAGTTTTTTAATTAATTTTGTTAGAATAGTGTTAGATGACTAACATTAGTCTAGTTACAATATTATGTACCTGTGTCTTTTGGAAAATTACCATAATATTGAAGATATTAATCACAAGTTAATTTTTACAGCCACACGAATGTAGGTTGATAAAAATTACTGTATCAGTGAAAGAAAATTTTTTTTTACTCATCTGTAAAGTTGCCAAATTGTGACTTAGTTTCATTTGGTTTTGGGGTACAGAACTTACGTTTAGTCTATTGTGAAATAATTCAGACGAAGATATAGTTATGGAAAGACTAATAACACAATTTTTCCAAACTCAGTAGTTGTGAAAATCATAAATTAAACTAGGACTTAATATACCTAGCTTATATAAATATTCAAAGAGTCATATTAATGCTTGTTATTTGTAGGTATATGATCAAGATGTATACATATAGTTACATACAGTTAAACAGTTGTTAGTGATACTTTCTGAAGTTAAATAATATTGAATATATGAAATTATTTACCATGATGGTTTGTGCAATCGTAATACCAAAATTAATTTTTTATAACTGTAACCTCACAGTCTTTATCTGCTAATATTGCTTTTCTTGTTCGGTGTGCTCTGTTGCCAGATATATCCAGAGCACAATCATTTTAGTCAAAATTTTATACTGTAATGAACATTTTTTTAAATAAATATTTTTGTTTTAAAAAAAAATTTTTATTGAGTATTTTAGAAATAAATATTTAATTCTTACTTCTAAGGAAACGTAAATGAAAGATACCATCTTGGTCTCATTTTTTTTTTAAATTTTTATTTCATATTATTTAATATTAAATTTTTTTTTGTTCTGTTTGACTATAGGGCATAATGCTTTGTTATTAAAAGTCACTGACAGCTACAAATAGTTTCTTTTGTGAAATAATAATAGGTGTTTAGAATCAGATTTTTTTTTCTTTTTAGATTGTGTACAACTGTAATAATACCATCAGATGACACTATTTTATGGTCTTAGAAAAATTAACAAAATGTAAAGTTAAACACATGAAAAACTTATTATAATTATTGATAGTACAGTAGAACCTTGATTAACAGGGGTAATTGGAGGGGGGGGGGGGGAGGTCATCATGGATAAGCAAAAATCACGGATAATCAAATTCATATGTAGGTATTTAGGTTATACAATAAAGCTAAATTTTTAAAGTAATTTATACAAAACAAATATACAAGTATTACTGACACTAAGTATTAATTTTTAAAAATATGTTTGAACGAAATTATTTGTAATGATCTAAAAGACACAGTTTCAATGAAAAATATAAATTATATTTACAATTTTAAATGCATAGGTACGTGCAATTTAACAAAAAGCTTGCCTTGAATCAACAAACAATTCTGGAAATATGTACAATCGTATTTTAGTAAAGTAGTCTTGTTACAGATTTTTGCTTTTTATTTTTTAGTTTCTACTTTGAATACGTAGTTTTTAGTTTTACTTTCTTGTCCCTTCCCTAATGAAATACACTTACGAGCTTGGTCCCCCCCCCCTCCCCCCCCCCAAAAAAAAGAAGTTTAATTTTTAATTGAGAACCCGGTTAACCAAATGCCCGGTTAATCGGGTCACGGATAAAGAAGGTTCTGCTGTACCTATATAAAACAAGAATTTGTTACGTTATAAAGAGCTGCGTAGATTCAGTCTGGCAACAGTGAGCATCATCTACTCTGTAATGCAGTCTAAACGTGAGATGGAGCATAGCTGACATCCGGAGTGTTACTTTTACAATCATAAGTCGCAAAGAAAATTGTGGTATCATTATTTACTTCTGGCTGTGCCAACGATTTTGTTCATAGTTTCAGCGTGATGTGTACAGAAACAATGGTGTGAATCCTGCTGGAATGAAGAAACTGATCTCACTAAACAATGTTTTTAGTGTTACTTCATGACTTTGGAAATTAAGCATGATGATAAAGAAGCCTTAGTATTTTGGATAGTTTTGCATGTTGCTGTAATAAATTAAGTCAAAAATTTTTTTTATAAATTTTATTTTTAGCTTTTATATTGTTACCGTGGACGCTAGCGACAAGGTTGGCCAACTTACCAGCACACCAGCCTTTGGGAGGGGCGTGATGAAGGTAGCACCTGTCCCTCTATTACAGATACATGTTAATCCAATTAGCAACAGTGCCCCTCTCTACCCCGCTTGAGGGTGCGGCACTTTCCTGTGTGAAGTGGCGTGACTAGGATGTCGTTGATCTTGCAGCTTCGAGTGTTAAGTCAGGGATTCTGATGACGTGACATTTCCAGGGCATGGGGCTGAGAGATGAATAAACGGGAAGGATGGCCTGTTAGGGCAGTGAAGTGAAGAGGGTGAGTTATCCCTTGGGGAGCGACAAGAGATGGCTTCGTGTGCGAAGATTAGATCATTGAGGTTCAGCAAACAAGCGAGCAGTGAGAGGCAGTGTATTGGAGCAGAGGTGCGTGGTAACAAAAACAGTAGAGAAAACTACTGTCGAGCCGAACTCCAGAGGAGAGTAAAGGTTTGATTAATTTGTGGACAAGATATTTTTAATTGTAATTTAATTGATAGTGTAAATATTATATATGTATTATAAATAAAACTGCAATTAATTCGGCTATCCTTTCAGACTTGTATTTACCAATTTTAACAATATCAATTTTTGTAACCAAATCTACCACTATTTTGAAACTATATTTCATTTACATACAGGACTCCCTTATAGTTTTATTATGTGTATAGATTATTAGAACTGCATGGGAAGCACATATGTAATTGTCATCAACTTGTATGTAGTGTGGGTATGGTAAAATAATCTCTGCATAGAATCGTTTTTTGTTTGTGTATTTGTCTCAAAACTAGAGCTCTGATTGAATAAGGTACTTACCCAACACCCTTTTTTTCCCCCTAACCCAATTCTCACAGGGTGGCTACAAACAAGAGAAAGAAAGGAAACTAAAGGGTTTTAGAATGTCACTGGGAAAACTTGGAATTAGCAGGGACATAATTAAGTTAAAATTTAAGTTTTATCGTATATATATATAAATATATATACATACATACATATATATATATATATATATATAACATATTGTACAACAAATTGTGATAGCTAAGACTAAGATATTGGTAAAATAATTCTGCATATTCTACATCTTGAACTACCACAGCAGTGTTGCCTTCTTGAAGACCAACATTTTCTAGTAAATTTGACAGAGAATTGTGCAAAACAGAAGACAATTCAATTGTTTATAGATATATAGAGTTACAGAGAGATAAAGATAGATATTGATACAGATGCTTTGTATGTTAGTACAAACTTCAAACAAATTACTAAAATAATTAGAGGCATTGCAATGCATCCTGGGCATTAGCTAGAATGCTATAAATTTGTTTAATGGCTTGAAAAGAACTTTCTAGGAAGAATTGTAAAGATGCCATCATGAAGTTAATACTGCTAAACAAACATAATAACAACACATCTGCAAGAAATTAGCGTTAAACTTCATTATAACCAAAACTTAATTTGCTGTGAAGATAGGAAAAAAAAGGGGGGGGGGGGTGGTGAGGGGGGGCTCTCATTTGACTTGAAGTATTCTATTGACAGTATTATTATAGCTGTTTTTCCCAAAACTTTATTCAATGCTTAACGCCATTGACTTCACAGGGCAAACTATTTGTAGCAGTCAGTCATTATTACCCAATTTCATAATTTCTCCTGGATTTATGCCCTTTAACAAATCAAAATTCAGAAAAATAAACAAAAAAAATTGTTAATGGCATAAAACAACTGGTTCAAACCAAGATGGCATATTTTGGTTCCTACTTGGGACAGTCCAATCAAATCCTTAATATTCGAAGGATTCTATATTTCAGGAAAAAGGTTCAAAGAAAAACTTAGAGGAAATAAGGTAAATAAAAAAAAAGAACACCTATGACAGTTTTTCCCTTCGTACCTGTCCTGTATCCATTCCCCAAGATAGTGTGCTTTTAAAAAATAATATAAATTAAATTACGATAAGTATTGTTACGATTTATTAAAACATAAAAATAATAAATCGTCGTGGGAAAACTACTGGGTTCGTAAATGGATAGCCCGATTAAAGATTTTACTACACAGTTTTATTGATTTCCAATATTTGAATCACTAACAAATAATCTTCACAAATTGCCAAATAATTAATTACGCTTAAAAATGTTGCTTCCCCAGTCACTCGTTTTTACACACCGCACACCTCGCTGGGCCGCATCTCTGGCGTAACTCTCGCCGCAGCACCCCTCGTGGACCTCCGTCGCCGCACTCCACCACTACCGTCACACTTCCCTTCGCCGAGGATCCACTCGTCGCCTCGCTCGGAATTTCGCTCGGGACTCTCTCGCCCCGGAACTCCGCCGCGCCCGCGACACTATCGCCCGGAACTGAACTCTCCGCCCTGGAACCTTCGTCCAGGGCCTTCGCCGCAAGTGCGGCTATATCGCCCGGAAATTCCGCCGCGGGAAAACTACAGACTCAACCGCTCGCTGACTCCTTTGGAGGCCGGCGTCCTGGGGTTATATATCACAGGCGACACTTCTAGAATTGACGAGCGCGGCTGGGGCCAGTCGCGTCATTCCGCGCCGACCCGACGGCACAATTCTCTCGAAACACGCGTCAGCGGCTCGCGTAACTCCGCAGCTGTCAGGTGTCATGTTAACGTTGCTGAGATATAGCGTCGCGCGGGGTTTGGAGGGGAAGGAAGGAGGAAGCGACAATCCTTGTAATCTTCCATGCGCGCGCGGCACGTTTCTCATTGCGGCGGCCACGTGACATCAGTGGCCGTGCGAGGCCGCCAGCCGGCTCAGAACCTGCGCGCGCCGTGGCCCTGCTTACGTTCGTAACAGTATTTATTCTGGAAACTTACAGTTTGTGAAATAAACATTTGAAGGGTTGAAGGTTTCCGCAATAGTGAATATTATTAATTTCTTGTTTATTATTTTATTTTTGACCCTTGAGTCTTAAATTTGGATTCGAGGGGTATATTAGAAGTACTCTTTGGGATTTGAATTCGAGAAAATTGGGATTTGACCCTTCACTGGTTCTTACCTGTTAAAAACAAACTAGGTCACATGCAGAGGCGTCTAAAGGCCCGGGCAACCGGTACTTGTACTACCGACTCTTCTGTGATGTAAAATGGTTGTCATTTAATTGTAGACCGTTATTTATAACGTAAACGTACTTTTTTTGAAGTTTAATAACGCTGAAATCTCATCTTTATAGTTACTTTTATTCGGTTGTGATAATTATAACATATAAATAAATTTCTATGTTCCTGGTTACTTAAAAAACTTTGTTTAAAAAGGTTTTCTGTGGTGAGAGGAAACTTCCTTTCCTCTGGGCGATACTCCATACCCCCTCCCAGATCCCTCGTGAAGGTTCCTCTACGAAATATTAGGGTGCCGCACAGGGTGAGACAACCATTGGTCGCAGGTCAGGGAAAACCCGTTGGCAGTGAAAGTTATCATGCTGTAGGGGGAATACACCCCGCTGTTTTGTATGTTTAATGATCGGCTACAGTTTGCTGTGCAGAACGTGATATGTTTGACCGAACACACTGCGGTAGCCCGTCTACAACAGTCCGTACCTGTGACCTCATCCTGACGCGAATGACGTCACATCGTCGCACGGAAAACTTCCCTGTGTACATTTGTGACGTCAGAATCAATGGATTTGTAAAGTAGTCATTAGAGCGCCATAATGTGTTTTTCGAATGTTTTCGTTTATTGTTTTCACGCGTTTTAATTTGAGTACGCAGCTAAGGTTTGGAATATTCATTTGACTTGAGAAAGTTGTGGGATTTTTTTTTAACAATTTTTAGTAATTCCTTTCAGTTTAAGAGCACATCTTTCAAACGGGAACCAGAAACCGTAAATATCATGAGTGTTCTTCTTATGCTTCCAAAGGGCACAGTTTGGGACAAAAATTTAAATTTAAAATGTATTCAGACCACCGTCTACGCCCATCCATGATGTTGGAGGGTCACGTGGACCAATCAGCGATCACTGTCCGTCGAACATAGTTTAGGACATTGCTATTTGAGGCCCGTCTACAGTTGCAATGTCCCAAATCGTGTCCGACTGACTTTGATCCGGCCCACGTGACCCTCTGGCGTCATGGGTGGTGTGGCGGGGGTCCGAATCTCCCTGGTACGAATACATTGGTCAAATTTGACTTTTTGTCCCAATCTGTGCCTTTTGGTAGCACATAAAGAAGAACACTCGTGATATTTGCTGCTTCCGGTTCCCTTCTCAAAGATGTAAACAGAAAATAATGCAGGGTGTGGTAGGAATCCAAGAAGACAGATACAACATTTTGATCAGTTCTCTCCGTTTGAGACCGGCGATTTTCAAAGACCGAACTCACGAATCCATGTATTGGCATTTTACTTTTGCCTTACATGAAAAATACATATTATTAAACTTTCACAAGTTAAATACACGATAAAAAAAATCGGGAAACTTTTATTTTGGCTCTGTATATGTGTTGAGCTCTGGCGGCTACTTTATAAATCAGTAGATTCGGACATCACAATTATTGTAGACAGGGCAGTTTTCCGTGCGACAATGTGACATCGTTCACTTTAGGATAAGGACACGAACCGCCACAGGTTTGGACTGTTGTAGACGGGGGCTTTGTAGAGTCGGCTATCACTGGCGTAGTGTAATTGTTGCGACATGTGAAGTCGTCCACTTGAAGTGAAGTTATAATTTGTTTTCCTCGCGGCTGGAACATGCTCATTAAAACCAGACGATAACACCGCAGGAATGCTTGGAAATATATGATTTATGTCTTCTGCATCAATAATTAGGATACCCCAAATGTTGAGCTTTCGTGGCCGGAGCATTAACTATTTATTAACTTGGCTTTAGGTTTTGAGGACACGGTCCGTGGAAATGATAGTGTAGCCAGTCCTACCTCCAATCATGGCCACTCAACAGGGACCAATCACAGCTCGCTGTTGAATTAACAGCAAGAAATAGTCCTACCCGGGCGCACATACGGTGTGCAGTGTTTCAGAAGAAACCACGCGGTTCGAAAACTGCTCGAGATATCCGAGCGGTGTCTGCTAGCGAAAAGTATCAAGAACACTACAAGGGCAGGTGAGTAGTTTCCTGTTTTCGTATCACGTTTTAAAACTGTATTTTCAATAGAGTGGACATGGCTAAAACGCATGTTTTCAGAATAATATTTAGGCGTGAGATACCTGGAACAGATTTTTGAAAGCACTCGAAGGACTTGCCTTACATCTTTGTCATCATTTCTCCTGCTTAAAATGTCGTGGTTTACCTTCTCAAACACCACAGTCGAGAAGCCTGCGCGCATTGAAGTCATGGACAGACGCTAGTAAGTAAATGTCTATTTTTTCAACGTACCAATCACGCGTGTTTCAAATATTAGACCAACTTAAAAAAATGTCCTATCCCTCTTTATCTGTGAAGTTTGACTTTCAGCGCGCGCGGCGGCCACGCGCTTTGGGAGTGAAACTTCAATGTTATGAATCGTGAACCCTGCTTCGCACGCGACCTTGGCCGCTGCTTGTCGCCGGCCCATCACGCGTCACTGTATTATCCCGCGTGAGCCCCGCGGCGGTGATGACTTTATCTCGATACAGCCTTGATCACCGTCAAGGGCGAGGGGCGCTCTTCACCCTCCCTTCTTGTCCCTGACTCGCCATGATCACGAGATGGCGATAGTGCAATCCGCGCGCTGCCGCGAAGCTTGCATTTGATCGTAGCAAAGGTTATCTATCGTCTGGCTTTTTTTTAAATTTTTTTTTTTTAACTCGATGCTTAAGGCAGGAATACTATAGCCCGTCGCCTCCGTCCTTGACTCTTCCGTCAACGCTAGGCAGCTAGCCTAGCGATTTCATCGTCCCGACAGTTATTTTTCCCAAAATAAGTGCTGCCAACAATCCATGTTTTTTTCTATCGGAGATTTTTTGACGTGACAACGTCTAATAAATCGATGAACGCCGGCTGCACGCACGAAAAAGTGTCCCGTAACGCACACTGTCCCACTACGATGTGTCCCATTACGCTCATTGTACGCTTGCGCCGCAGATCTCTTCCACTCGATTGGAATAACCATCGATTTGACTTTTCAATCATGTTTTCGTCGTTTGAATTATTAATATTATGTAATTTAACGATCGTCCACCGATTTTCAGCACAATCGGTACGGTTATTTAAAAGTAATGTCGAATTTTCAAATATGTTTTTGTACGAACAATGGTGTTTTACAGTTACACATAATATTTCAAATTACACCCGGGATCTTTTGCACACTGTTTAAAAAAAATATTGTAACACATTATAAATAAATTTAGTGTATTTGGGATGCGTATTTGTTATAAAATCGTATTATAAAAACGAAATAATATTCCCTTACGGTGCTGTCTTCTACGGTGACGGACGCGAACCGAACGAATCGTACTATCTATCCGCTATCGCGGCAACCAGGCACTCGTTAATACATATTTTACTTTGTGTATTGTGAGGAGCGTTATTATTAATGAATTATAAATAAAATTTTGTGCCCGGGGCCACAATTGTATATCATTTTTAGCACTGGAAGACATAAAAACGTAAAATATTGTCGACGAATTTTAATCTCGGCCCCAGCGCACCACCAGCGTCTGGGTTGGTGATTAAAGCCAAAATTATTTCTTAAACTTACTAATACATATTTTATTAACTGCAAGGGCATTTCTATTAAATTCTACGTTTAATTTCACGATGAACAAACCTCGTCGTTAAATGTGTAATTGCGAAAAAGCGTAAAACATTCTCGACGATCTTGAAGTTAAATAGCAAACATGTATAAAAGTTATAGTTAAAATAATCTCTTCGTTAAAGTAATAAACATATTTGAATTAAGGAGTGCAAATAAAAGTAAATTTATCAATTAAATTGTAGATTTCATTTTACTCCTTCTTTGTATCCATACAAAATAGTGATAATTCAATAAAAATGATTCAATTTTATTCATAAAAGTTTGCAATCATTTCATCAATGTTTTGTTATGACGTTGTCCGTTAAACTATCGTCCGTAAACCGACTTTACAGACAACCAATTTTTTTTTTAAATTTCTTTATCACTGTATTTTGTAAAATAAAATTTGGAATTCAAATTTTGTAAATACGTTTTCTTGTTTTATTTCATCTAGATTATATTAAATTTTGGTTTCCAAGGAGATGTAACTGGACGTCTTGGTTTCAACCTTTGTCAGCAAATGTTTTTATATAATGTAATGTTTGTCATTCTGGCTCTATTCGAGAATAGCACATAATTTAATGGAATGCTATGTTATTAATAGTGACAGACTGCTACAAACAGTTTCTCTTGTGAAATAATAATTAGTGTTTAGCATTTCATTAGGAATGGCAACTTTAATAATACTGTCAGTATATAAGATTTTTTTTGGTCTTGAAAAATCAACAAATTAAAAATTATTATAACTAACAATGATATATAGAACATTTTATTTTTAATTTTAACAAGCAGGGAAGAATCAATCCGTCAATAATGGGTGCCGTTTTCTCTGTACAACAAACTAAGAGTGAGACGCACTATAGATAAATTTGCACTTATTTTTTGTGTCTCATAACGAACGATGATGTTCATAGGATGGGGTGAGCAAGCGAATGAGACCTTGCAAAATATTTTCAACATTGTGACATAAAACTCTGTTTTTGACGTGACTAATAAATTCGTTGCGTCAGACGTCATTACGCAGCCTGAAGACGGAACTAATGGTCTATTAGCTATCAGGGTAATAGCTACCAGAAGCTACCACGGCAACGGTGTTATAAACATTATTAGTTTATTAATCGTTGACAGCAGATTTTTAATATTTATTTGGCATATCACTCTGTAACCTTAACAGGTCCGCCTGATCAATTATTATTTTTTTATTTATTTAGCGAGGCAGGATGATAAGTGCGAATCTCGCTGGTGCTTCTAGCACGGTGTCACCTCTAAATGCAAGGCTCTGAACTGGTGCGGAGTATTCTCGTCGTGCATAGTAGCCTACAACTGTGAGACTTTGAGTGGTTACCTTAACAATTATATCCCGGAAAAATGAAGATAAAGATGCCTTGGGTCTTTTTTTTTTAAGAATTTTCACAAAGCTTTACAAGACCAAATATTATTCTAAAACACGCTTTAATCCGTTTTCACTCTGTCAATAATACAGGGTTTAAAACCGAAAATATTTATCAATCTTCAGCTTATTCTTAAATGATTTTTTTTTGTAAACCTACCCCAGTCGGATATCTTGAGCAGTTTCCGAATCGCCTTGTTCTTTCTGGAGCTCTGCATACCGGGTGTGTTCCCGGGTAATAACGTAATAACATCGATCTTAAGACTACATGACCAAAGCATCATCTACTGCTTAGCGGCCACGTACTTGTAAATTATGGTGTACTCGACGTGTCGACATGCCTTCAGTTGTCAATCGCCCTTGGAAATGCCTTTTTCAGAGATAGGATGGAGCGCGGGTTTGATTCCCCGCTAGGGGGTGGTCACGACTGCACGATTATATAGTAACCGGATGAAGACGTTTATTTTTCGTCTCATGGACTGCGCTGTGTTGGTTGGACGCCCCTAAACATTGGCTGTTTGCATGGTTGGAACGGTTTAAAAGAACTGTATTTCATGGGAGTGTCTGTATTACCGTTGGGAATTGCAATTCATACTTGTTAGCAACCACCAGACGTGATAAAACACTATTCCGTGTTGTTTTGGGCCTTTTAATAATGGCGATGGCGAGGTAATAAAAAAAGCGACTTCAAAACTACGTCACAGCATGCAGTCTCCTGACGATTCCCAACTCAATTTTTCCTGCAAAGGGTATGCATTTCCGTAATCTTTCACCGTACTAGCTGGGTTGTTGAGTCAGCGATATTTAAAAAGGGGTCTAAACGTCAAAAATCATGTCTCGATCGTGTTTATAAGTTGCTATAGGTAAAAATACTGCAAGAATTTCCATAGTGGCAAATCATTTATTGAAAGCTTAGAGAAAAATTAAATCGCCCTCCAACAAGAGCAAGGAGTTGGCTCTTAATTTGCAGATTATTTTTGTTTTTGGATTTCTTAGAGTTTCTGAACTGCAATGCACGAAATCAAACAGCGAATGCTATTTGCTGTCCTTGTTCAAGATTAATTCACCTCAGGCGCTCAGATATCCCGCTTACAAAGAGTACGTACCTACAGATTGCGCGTTGTTTAGGTTGTAAATTACCGTGAACTGTCGGTAGTAAGTTCTTTATCGTTTAGTGACGTTCCATCTGTGTGTTGTTTCCATGACAACGCCTATCTCTCTTCCCTCTCTCGGGGTCTCACCTTCACATTTGTGAAATAACATCGAGATAGCCGGAGATAAAGGTAGGTATAGTCTGTGGCATGCAACTTGTCTGAAGATGGCCGCCTGGCTGAGTACTTGAGCTCTCAAAGTTCAAGGACGCTAAGGGCGACTCTGGCTCGCACATCACGCGTCTCTTCGCCTCTACGCGCCGAACAGGCGAGCAGTCTTTCGCGTCGGTAACTCGTTTCTACGGGACTTTGGACTGCAACCCTACAATTTTATGATGAATATTATAGGTAAAGACTCTCTGCACTTCCCTATACCATTTGCAATACTGTGTGTAGAATTTTACATTCTAAAAAAAAAAAAATAGTCTGTGAAAACAGCCGTTTAAGTCTTTTTCACTGTCCAAAAGGTACAAGTTGTAGACGAAAACATGGAAGGAAACGTGTGTGGACAAGTGAAATGGCTTTTAAATGCTATTTGTAATCAGACACTTTCAATACATCTTGAGCGGTTTGTGAATGGCGCCTTAACACCAGGAGTCTGGCCCGCCTTTGTGCTAGTGAGGCGGAATGATATAAGTGCGACGCTCGCTGGTGCTTCTAGCGCGGTATCGCCTCTACGCGCAAGGCCGTGGACTGGTACGCAGTCTTCTCAGAAGTGTAATGCAAGTCCCTCGAGAGCTTTCAAGAGCCTGTACTAGGTGTATCATGCCTAAAAACACTGGTTATAGCCTTTTTCACTATTCCAAAAACACAAATTAAAATTTAAATACGGACCTCAACCTATTTTTAAATGTATTTCTTGAACCGACACCAATTTATGGGTCTTGATCAGTTTTGAAATCGCATGTTCCCCCCCCCCCCCCTTCTGAAGCTCTGCACATCGTATGTGCGCCCGGGCGGGGCCCTCGAAAATAAAGCCAGTTGTAACCCATCTCCCGACGGTCACTTGCAAATTATCACTAGATGTTTGCGTAAAGAACTCGGACAATCACACGAAGTTGTTGAATACTGTCTACAGAACAACATCTGTAGGATACCTGGACCATTGCTACTACTACATACTTTCGAGAGCTGTCAAATGTGAGACAAGTTGCGTGACACAAACTTTACCTCCTCGCGAGATGTTGAGCTGTGAAGGCTGTGTTACGCAAGTACGTCATCTTTTGGATTCTGCTGTACCTGCGGTGTATTGCGTGTTGTAGGGTCCACGAAGCGAAACGGCGCCCAAGGTCTATAACGACACGTGAGTCAGACGCCTAATCGCCCCTAGCCTGGGGTTTATACGCCAGATGCACGACGTTCAGTAATGACGTTGTAAAATACTCGTTTACTAACTACGCAAAGCGCCAAAACAGCAACGCAAGCATTGACAAACTTTTTTTTTCCGTTTAGGCACGCATTTCCCCCTTATATATTTGAAGTAAAGTATACCAATAACCTTTAAGATTCAGACGTCACGTTTACTTACAGAAAGCTACGACTTTTTTTTCATCACCGACATGTTTTCACTTATTAATTTTATAAGTTTTCGTGAGTAACATATATGAAAATAATGTATGATTATTTTTTTTTCTTCAGGTTTTCAGTCTTGATTATTAAGGTTGGTGATGTAATTCGATTGCGTGTTTGATAAACTACAGTAATTTAATAATTGTTTTTTGCATTTAAGCGTTCGTGCATCTCTTGCGAAGTTAATAAACCCTGCCTAAGGCGAGAGCCCCCGAACTTGTCCGAATTCTCCTGAAGTCAGGGGCGCAACAACTAAATTTTCAAAAAGGGGGGGGGGGGGCAATATACCTTTTTATAAAGAATCATCGATCCCCCCTATTGAAGCGGGGGGTCCGGGGGTCCTCCCCCGGGAAAATTTGTATTTCAAGGGGGAAAATGGTGTTATTTAAGCAGTTTTATCATCTAAAAATTGATTATACAGCACTTTCTTTGCCCCCCGTTTGCCCCCACTTCAAGGTTTCAGAGGGGGGCAAAATACCCTTGCCCCCCCCCCCCCCGTGTTGTTGCGTCCCTGCCTGAAGTATATACTTATTCGTACTTTTCCCCGGAAGTGACATATCACAAGGGCTGTCTGAACTGCAAGTATGCAAGTAAACGAATCTGGGTACTTGCGTATATTTTGAGTTAATGAAACGTCGCCATTTCGAAAAAAAATGTTCTGTAGGTTATATTTGATTTAACGTTTAAGTAATTTATTATCTTTTTAAAATAATTTTCACTTCATATTTTAATGACATCAATAAATTTAAAAAAAAATAACCATGTTAATAAGGAAGTTTCAACCAATATATATCGTACATAAATACCAATCGTAACTGCGAAACAAGGATAGATCAAACATTAAATTGTTGTAAATTCGTGTGACACACTTGAAGTGTTACAAATTTCAGTTAAACATTTTCTTTCTAACAAAATGTATTTACTGAAAGAAAAAAAAAATAATTTATACAGTCTTTTCGGGTGACCAATACCGTTGAAGAGGCCAAACATTGAACCCGTTCAGATTCTGCAAGTACACCACAAGGGCAAATGAAGTTACTCACGGTCGCAAGTACTCAACTCCGAACTAGAATTCGGACGCGACCTGTGGGACGCACGGAGATATTGGAATACATCCGTTGCGTTATTGGATAGTTATTCAACATGCTGTAGCTGGACCAATGATTTAGAACAGCATCGGCTTCAAACAACTGTGTTAAATTTTTTTGTTGCTAATTAAAAAAAAAAATCAAGTTATAAAAGAGGCATAGAAGATTTTTTGCGTACGTCACCCAGCTTCGGGTGACGTATTTTTAGTGATTGACCGCGACGAACAATTTGTCCCCTAACAAGGATCGCAGGCTTTCGCCTCGCCTAGCCGCTCCGAAGGTGAATATTTTACCGACGTTTCTAATCTATTTTCCAGTCACCATCTTCAGGAGGGAAGTTATCTACTGAGGTTCGCGCGCCTGAGAGCCTGCCAGAAGCCAACCAGAAGAAAAAAAAGACCACTGATTAGCTAGCAGCCCAAACCAATCACAGCGACCCAGCTCCGATTAGTCAAACTAACCAAGCAGAAGAAAGGTAGGTTCTGATTGACCAAGTACAGCTGTAACCAATCAGGAAACACTCCCCTGTCATGCGAGAGTATTAAAGGCAAAATAATTTCCAAGAACCTCAATAGGTAACTTCTGCTCTGAAGACAGCGACTGCAAGGTTGACCGAAACGTCGGTGAAATCTTCTTCTTCGATGTGGCTAGAACCCAGAAGCCAAGCAACTTTGTTCCCTATCTTACGTGACACTGAACTCAGACCTATTGTTTTACATTTCGTACGCAGGTGTTTCCACACAAAAATGTTTTTTAAAGAAAATATTGGTTCATTACAGGTTTTGACTCTCATAAAATTACATTGGTATCCAGGTACTCATACGTCTGACAATTAAAATATGCCCTACTATTTGATCATTTTTAACAGCGTGTCATCGCTAACAGTTTGGTGCAAATCTAATTCCAACTTCCGTTTCGGTCTTAAAATCACCGCAAAACACATAACTAGATGCTTGAGAAATTTTGGTTAATATTTTAGAGCCAGTGTATAATGCAAATTATTCTTCACTTGAATGGCCTTTGTCATTATATGGAAGGTTGTTTGATGCGACATGTAGAGGACTAGAAGTAAGTTGCAATCGCATAAACAATACACCCGACCGTATCATGTAGTCCTCTTTGGAGTACGTGAAAAGTAGTGGGTCTGGCTTCAAACTATAAAGAAGGACTTGGAATACACGCCATTTAAATGATGAGTTCGAAATTCGAAAAATACTCGCCCCTTGAAATGCTTTATGTTAGCGCATTTCAGATGTCTTTAAAAAATTCTTCAATATTTTGGATTTAATCTCTTTTTTTTTAAAGTACATATTGTAATGTGTGACTAAAAATCTGAAATGTTAAATTTTTACAAAACTAATTCAAAGTTCAGGTGTGGACTGGTATGATTATTTTTGTTATCTCCCCATTCTAAGACCATAAAATAGTGTCTGTTATGGCACCATTATTTCATAGTCATTCTAAAAGAAAAAAAAATAATTCTTGCTAATCACTAACAATTCTTGCTATTCACTAACTATTATTTCACATGGGAACCTATTTGTGTCAGTCGGTCACTATAAATAATGCATTCCATTAAATTATGTGCTATACTCAAAAAGAGTCAATATTATTAAATTACAGAGATAAATTTTTTTGACAAAAACCTTCGAAACTAAGAAAGCGTCTGTCAGTCACGTCTCATTAAAAAATAATAATTAGATGTTTCTCTTTATGAAACACAACAAGAAAGTGTATTCCCAAAATTCTCATCCCAAATATTCTTTTTCAAAATACAATAATGTTTCATATACAGTTTTTTTTTTAAGATTTCATTAGATTATAAAGTCGTGCCTTAAACTATTTTGCGCTATGGCGTGTGTATGGCTACAGAGCGCACTGAAACAAGGACAGTGCTAATGGGCAGTAATGGTACATCGGAACGAGACGAAGTACGAGGCACGCCATAGTTCAAAGCGCTCGTGCGTGTGGGTCATGCCAGAAAACTAATACGCTAGAGACCTGTAAAATTCGCAGATTTCAAATCCCTAAAGGATAGACTCCATGATCCTCTATGCACTCGTGCAAATTACATCTGCTGATTGGTTACCGACTCGTAACACCTGTTGACTGGAATGATCGTGATTCGCTAATTTTTCATTGGCCCAGAGTCCTTCAGATAAACTGTGGCCCAATCACTGAAGCAAAATAATGTCAAAAGTATTTGGACACTCTCCTATCGCGAAATGAATCCGCGAATTTTACAGGTCTCTACGTAATACCGCAACACACTTGCTCCGGGTCTTAAAGTCTCACGTTGATAAACGAAGGACCCGGGGGGGGGGGGGGAGGGAGGGAAATTCAGAGTGGTTAGCCTTGGCCGGCCAATCAAACAGGTGTTTCTCAAGGTCGCGCGCGACCGCCTCGTGAACTCTGACACAGTTCTTCGCGGTGGAAAGAGGACTCCCACATTTCCTAACAATATGTCCACCTTAAATCCACGAACAACACTGGCTATGAAGTAGTATATCCACTGATATTCGTGACTGTACGGACATATTCGTAAATGCACGACTTTAAAAGATTATTTACTTTGAGAACGAACTCACAAGAATCACCATCTTGGAATGTTACGTAAACCTTTGGAAACTTGCAAAGTCTTCAGCAGAAACACCTTTCAACCTTCCACGTGTATTTTCAACTTCTGAAAACGGATACAGAACCCGGAAATCTTAATCTGGCGTAGTTCCTACGGATATACAGTTTTTTTTTTAAACTACGAAGTAATGGGCGCCATCGAATAAAAACTATCGACTAAATCGATAGTTTCAAACTATCGTTATTCGTGACTAACATAAAAATGATTTAATTAAATTAGTCATTCACTCGTTTTTCCCGGTCAATCGGTATGTTATTTTTGTGGTTGTTTAGTTTACAATATCACACTTGACAATGCAAGTCATGTCGTAAGAGGAAATTCTAGTATTACATTTCTGTGGTTAGGTTTGTAAGATAGTTTTAAGCACAGCAATTATGGTTATAGTTTATTATAAACAATTTTTTTTGTAATTACTTTGTGCTCTCAATGTCTTACACGTAAAATTTATTGAAATAATTTACATTATGATTAGACTAATTAAAAATATTAATAGTATTTTATAGTGCACCCTTATCAATATATATACGGTACTCTGTAATGTTCGTTACGTAAACACTGAGTCGGCAATTGTAGTTTAAAAATAGGTGTTTATCAAAAACAATCATAATGTTGCAGAGTAAACAGTAATTGAATCGTGTTTAGTCGTTCAGACAATCAGTCGTCAATAATAACACTGTTGCAGCTTTACGCGAATGAAAAGTTGTTCTAATAGCACTATTTAATAATTATTCGATAGTGCGGTACGAATAATGATTGATTATTCGAAAGTAGAAATTAGTCGATGTTGCCTAACACTATTTATTAGGGAAGCATTATTCGTTGAGAAGTCTGTTAGTTGACCGCAATGTCTAACAGTGATAGTGCTGCTGGGAAAAGATGGCTTGGTCTAGCTTTAGAGATGTTAAACATTTTATTTTAATTTCACGTTCCATCGTACGTCGTTAAAAATTATGATATTTTATCACAAGCTTGCCCAAACGCGCTCAAAAAAAAATTCGTCCTGTTTGTTGACAGTGGAGTTTATCAAATCCTATTGGATATGGACATAACTACAATTTTGACAGTCAGTATCTCTTGCAAATATTAAATTGCGGGCTGAAAGTTGAACGCACATTCTTTAAGAACTGAAACGCACGTATACAACATAAAATATATTTCACATTGAATGGCATTTTTGAGGAACTCTATATCATTTTCTTCAGTCTTGTTGAAAATTATTTTAGGTTTTAAATAAACATTGCAGTAATTGATGATTTTATCCAGACAACAGACTCCTTTAACATTAATGCAATTCAGTAGCGAGTTTTGTCTTTTTAATGAGAGTTCCCATATCTGGACCAAGGTCAACCACGTTATTTATATTCTTGTGCCAAATATTAGAGACGTAGCTCCTTCCAGAAACAACGGCCATTTCAGTTACCCCTGTTCCTTTAGGCGATTTGTCGATATCTTTGGGAAAAATCTATTTTTTCCCCCCAAAAATCAGGCTACAGATAAAAAAAAACATCAGTTATTTGAACAAGACATTTTTATTATGTTAAATGAATATTTAAAATTATATATTATTAGCTGTGCATTAAGTTTAAGAAAATAAGTGAAACCTTTTTTTATCATATCTACTTTTGCAGTTTAGAATAACGTTTGAATTAAGTCCTTATTTTTAATAATGGCAAGTCGTTAATATTGTTATGGGTTGTATTTAATAAAATTAGACTATATTTGGGAAGTGGGGAAAAGTAATTTATACGTTAAAGTTAGAATGGAATTAACCTTCCACAATTTCCCTGACTTGCATGACGTATGTCTCTCTAATGAGATCGTCGACGTAGAGTGGATGGAAATAGGATATGTTGAAAAATATAAAAAAAAAAAAATCCTTATATTTGTAATATGTAAGTTCAAAATACATAATATCCTACAAGCGCCGTGGGTTGGCAACTCCAACGAAGGCTAGTAAAACAGTGAAAACAAAGTAGTTGGAAAATTTTGGGGTTTTTGTGAAAGAAATTTTAACCAGCTGTGAAATCTCAACCGAGTGAGGGTTTTTTTTTTTTAAAAAAAAGCTATCGACTACAACATTTTCCTATCACTTATAACCTATTTCGTGGACATGACAAAATTATTACATATATACAGTGTATTTTGCTGTTATATGATTGTTTCGCCATGCGTCCATAACATAAATATTTTAATTTCCTTCCTTATTCGTACTACCGCGCTCTCATGCAAACGACAGTACTATACGTGATTGCAAAACAGTAGGTTCGTAAACATGGCGGTCAGTTCTAGGGCACGCGACCCATGTTAACGGTTATTTTTTTTTCGATTGAGAATCCACCAATTAGGCTTCCGTAAACGAGCCGCCGCGACGCCGCTCTCGCCCACACACAGAGGAGCGCCAGTGTTGCCACCCAGCGAGGATAAAAATTCTGGTACCAACCACGTAAAAGCTCTGCCATTTGTCACAGAATCCTGCTGCTCCGCCGAAAACGCAAGTTTTATGTGGATTTGCTTTCACAATTACGTTCTTTGAATGATTCTTGCGACGTGGAAGATTGACTAAAATAATTTATTTTGGACACGCGCCACTGCTAGTTCGCACTGTATGTCACGGAGAAAACCCTAAATAACGAACAGAGAAAGATGAATACACAAACACCCTGAAAACAAGCCAAAACTCAGCCGACGTCAAATGCACAGAGTATTTCGTGGACGGAACAAGACAAAACATGATCACAGAACAGACAAACCCAGTGGGCTGACTAAACAGATAATGTGGACCACAAGTATTGCACAATTTATTGGTTTTAAAATAGTTAACGATTGCAATTACTGAATAATTCACATCGTCGCACAATAAAAAGATGCTCAGCCCAGAAACGGCCAACTACTTTAGAGATACACTATCTAAAAAAAAATATAGTCTCGTGTCATGTAACTGGTCTAAATCTGTCATTTCTCGAAGGTACTCGTTTTCCAACTGCCTCTAGCAAAACAAAACTTGATGTTTGTCAATGAACACCGACAACAGCATGAAGTTATGTTCACAATCGTTGTTTAGAAAACAACAGTGGGAGAAGGATATGTACATAAAAAAAAATTCTGTACTTACTTACACAAAAGCATCCTTTGGAAACTAATCACCAAAAATTAGTTTGTTATACTACAACACCTGGCTATGGTTATTTTTTCATTTATGAAATACTGTTTTTTTGAGATAATACTCAGTGTTTCTTACGAAAATTTGCGAAAAATTTTATACTTTAAACTAAGCATAATTTTTTTTTTTCAAACCATGGAAAAGATAATAGAATTTTCAATAATTGTACTTTATATGTTTCATTATGCGCAGGCAATACTGGAAAGCTATTCAAAGAACGATTTACAAATATTAACTGACTGTTGGAGGTACTGGGACAACAAAAAGCATAAATCGGATGTCCGCGTAAGAATCAGAACCCAGTATCACCGTGAACACTATTTTGTAGTGATACAGTTGTTTTCATATTAATGTTCCATTAAAAAAAAAAAATTTGTTTTGTACAATGTAGTTTTGAGAACTGTAAGATTTGAGACAGAATTCGCTGCGCGTGTGGCAACACTTTGCGGCAGCGCATTGCCGACGAGAAGCCTAAGATGTACATCAAGTTCTGTCCCTGCCCTAACACGCCCGAATATTCACCTACGGGATTTATTTTATTTTTGCGCAGGAAAAATGAACTCAAATATTAAAAGTATATTAAAACACTTTAAAACACTATGGACGGTTAGTTAGGTTAGTATAGCTACATTAAAATAAACAGAGAAATATAAATATATATGAATGAACCCGAGGTTGGCCGAAGGTGAATATTCGGGCGTGTTCGGGCAGGGACAGAACTTGATGCACATCTTAGGCTTCCCGTTGCCGACTCGTTGCGTCGTGTGGTGGCCACCGGAAGTCGTTACTCCCGAGCGGCTGGGCCGCGTCTCTTCGTTTTACGTCGCGCGCTCAATGAAGATGAAGATGAAGATGAAGGTGTAATTTCAAACTCCTTAGGGTGCTTTCAAGAATCTTCACCGGACGTTTCATGTCTAGAAATTAGTCTGGAACACGCGCGGTTTTTTAGCCCTTTTTCACTCACCCGTAAATACAGTTTCAAAACGAAACACTGAAACAGAACTACCCGTCCGTCTTCAGCGCGTTCTTAAAATGCTTTCCGCAAACAGACACCACCCGGATGTCTTGAGCAGTTTTCAAATCGCGTGGTTTTTCATGAAGCTCTGCACACCGCGTGTGTGCCCGTGTGGGCGGGTGATGGTCGTTACACCCACGACATTACACTTGGTGAATATCCGTAGAGAATATTTAAAGTGGAACGACAAATACAAGGGAGGTACCGATTAAAATTTTAGAAATAACTTTTAAATAAAAAATTGGTTGTCTAAAGTCGGTTTACGGACGATAGTTTAACGTGACGTCATAACGAAACAGTGATGAAATGATTGCATACGTTAATGAATAAAATTGAATCATTTTTATTGAATTATCACTATTTTGTATGTATACAAAGAAGGAGTGAAATGAAATCTACAATTTAATTGATAAATTTACTTTTATTTGCACTCATTAATTTAAATATGTTTATTACTTTAACGAACAGATTATTTTAACTATAACTTTTATACATGTTTGCTATTTAACTTCTTCCAATCTGTGTTATTCTGTTAAGGATAGGACGATGATAGGAAAAGTAGGAAACGAATGGGAGTGTTTCAAGTTTAATGTGCCTCGAAAAAGTCAAATCGATGGTTGTTCCAATCGAATGGAAGAAAGATAGATGCGGCGCAAGCGTACAATGAGCGTAACGGGACACTTTTTCGTGCGTGCAGTCGGCGTTCATCGATTTATTAGACGTTGTCACGTCAAAAGAAAAATTGACTGGAAAAAATGTCGCGTGAGACCTAGCCTTGAGATACAACTAGTGTGTTTTCTCTCGGTCACGCATATCTGAGCAAGAGCAGTGGCCTATATGTGTGCTTGGTAGGGGTAGGGTGTTGATGCTGGTGAAGCAAGCGACCGCGAGGAGCGCTTGTGTCGCACGGCCATCAGAGGTTACTAGAAGGGCGGTTCTTTGTACATAGTCAAACCTTTGAATATATATACTGTATAGAAGTCGCCAGCCCAGGTTGAAATTTCTAATACGGTTTTGAGGTAGTTGGTTAATTCACCGCCGCAATCGCCACCATCTCTAGGGCATCGACTTGTGGTGGTCCCTAGCGGACAAGTGTCGAACTCTTCAAACACCCCTTCCCCCTCCTGTTGAACGACCTTGAGCTGCAGTGAATGATAGGTGGGGGGTGCGGGGAATGACAGCGGGCGACAGTGCTGCGCTCTAACGTGTAAATAACAACTAAGACGATACAGGGCGTTACGGCAGCGCACTGCAGCGGTGAAGTTCCCAAGCTGCTCATCATACGCTTCTGAAAAACGTAGAGTAAATCCTATCCACTCGCGACTTCTATACAGTATATATATTCAAAGGTCAAACTAAACTCACGACTTAGTGAGCGAGTCTCTCTGTACTCGCCAGAGATGTATAACATCTAACCTCGTTAACGAGCAAATTCAAGTATTCTCATCTCTTGGCAAATAATACATTTATAATACGAAACTCGGACACGACATTTAACGTAGAATTCTTTAATATAATGCCGAGCTTGGTAAATATACGCAAATTGTGTTTTCAACTACATTTCTTGACGCGATTTACACGTAGTTTCCGCACCCGCCGCTAGAATTCGCTGCCGCAGCGGCTACGGCGACTATCGAATCACTCCATTTGCAGGCCGAAATTATAATCTGTATAATGAAACGGCTCCGATAAAAGCGAAAAAGACATGGAAAAAAAAAAAAACTAAACCCCGGCCTTTCACCTGATTTTCGACAAGGAATTTTATAAAAATAGTGCCCCTCTTGTTAAATTCACTAAACAGTTAATACTATAAAGTTTCCCTCTGTATTTGTAAACTTTCGTTCGCGCCATCCGCCACAGATGGCAGCACCATGGTTGCACATTTCTGTTCCATGCTACTTCCGTTCCATTCACAAAATTACTCCCACCAAAGGCCGTATACCGATAGTTAAGATGTTGTACATTAAAGATTAGTTCACATTAGTTTAAGCGCACTTCTACATAACACTAATTTGCCCCCTCCCCCTATAAATGGAGTGACAGACTTTTTTTTTTGTAGTACAGATTTGCGATTTGACATGATCATCACTCAAACGCTATAGTCCATTCTATGCCAGGTAAATGAACACTTGAAACAGTATTCCCGCAGACATAGAAAAATACGGAAATAAAGGAAAAATCAGGCGATTGAAGGAAAAAAAAAGTGTCTTTAAACCTGGAGAACTCAGGGAAAATAACAGTTACTTATTTACCAAGTATACGCATTATTTTTTCATACTATGTACATATGTAGCTTCTTAATGTCTTAAAAGTGTTATGCAATTTTATCTTGAAATCATGTTACAATAATAATCCATATCAGATTTTTTTGACTAATATTATCTAAACCTAAATTATACAAACAACTGTGTAGGCCTATTAATGTGAAGCCCAATCAATTTTCTTTATTAAGCACAATCCTGGATCCTGGTCAATGATGAATTTTTTCATAGTAAATAAATCATATAATATAAGTTAATAAATAATAATTTATATTAGGTTTTTTTTCTTACTGCCAGTGTTGTTTACTGCAAGGGAAATTTTTTAATAGTCGTTTCTGCATGGTCTGTATGTTAGTTGGAAAATTGTTTTAATAGTAATAATATGTATAGTAATTTAGCTGTTATCTTGCTCTATGATCAGTTCAAACAGAGAAAATTTTAATGTGGGACAGAGAAAACTGAAAACTCAGGAAAATGGGCTGACAGTAAGAGAGTAGAAACCCTGATTTAAAAAAATGCACATACGCCATTGCTAGTTTTCACTGTATGTTGTAAATAAACCGCAAGAATGAACAAGAAAGATGAATACACAAACACACAGAAAGCAAGCAATAATCAGCCGATGTAAATTTTTTTACCTATTGACAGCACAGATAATTCCGAGGAAGAAATTCCCGGGGGGGGGGGGGGGGGGGGGTTCATCACAGTAAAAAACGGAACGGTGGACTGACGAGACAGGTGTGACAAGAACCGAAAATACAGACAAACAACAACCTCGAAGAACCACAACGTCAAACATACGGAATCAACGAAGATAACAGAACAGATAATATGGACAACACTGCAACTGACGGCGAACCCAGCGACGGAAACCCTGTTAAACCAATTTGTTTTATTTTGGTGAACAGGACGCGATTCCAAATTTTTTTTATTCTAATGTGTTTTCAATTCGAACATGTTTAAATCCCAGGCTGTAATTAGACCAAACTCTGTGCAATCCTGGTCAGGAATAGTCGTTCATATCAAGTGCTAATGTTGCACTGTTAAAAATTACAATATACGGACTTTTCAATGAAGTCTGTGCCTCGAAGAAACGAGGAGTTCTGCGCTGTTGAAGGTAACTGGATCTTTGTAGAAACTACGCAGTATTTCTACTTCCGAATGATGTTTTTCTGTAATAACATTAATCGTGCATGTGGTAGGAATAAGTGTGTGTGTGTGTGTTTTTTTTTGCACGAGTCTTAGCCAGTTTTTGAATTTTTTTCCCCCCTCATATACCAAGGTTGTTTGTTCATTTTCAAATTAAGTGAACTTTGCTCCCGAAAATTTACGAAGATAACGATAAAAATCCCTAGAGATAATTTGAAGCCAGCGTTCTTGGTAAATATAAGGTGAACATTTTTTAACAGTTTGTGGGCTTAAGTCACTCTTCGCTCTGTTGGATAATCCTTACCAACTCGAAAAATTCAAGATGTAATTTCGGACATACGTCATTTTTAGTAGCACTATATGTCATATATATATATATATATATGTTTGTCCGGTATTAAGGTTTCTTATACAGTATAATCAGCTATGGCGTATGTCCAAAATAATATTTTGAATCAATCTTACCCATTGCAGGAACCATTTAAAGAACGCACCTCTGAATAGCTGCAGTCTTGCTTGGCCTGTTGATGTGGGTTTGGTTGGAGGGGGGAAGGGGCTGTTGGCAATCCCCAGTCTCGTCCAATAAATGCGGCTCGCACTCTTGTCATCCAAACCAATAATAATTACATCGGGGAATTTCGGAACGACGCTGCAATTTATTCTCTTGCGTGTAAACGCACAGGTAGGCCACGAATATGACTGAAAAACGAACGTTGGTAAATCACAGAAGGCAAATTAAATAACATGTATTGTTTACACACGCACACACATAAGCTAAAAATGTGTTGGTACATGATTAGTTCAATATAGTTCTACAAATTTTCATTACAAAAAACTACGCTGTATCTTTGTGCTTACCGCAGAAAATAATATAAAAACTAAGTAGGTATTTTAATTATTTTTAACGCTTTTTCGCAGTGTTTGTTAAAAATAATATTACCAACCCAAATACAGAGTAAAAATTCAATCGCCTATCAGCGTATGGTTAATGAAAGCTGCAGACATAGAAGTTAAATGAGGTTAAGAATCAACTTTCATTTAGAATAATAGCGACTGGCCCCATAATATTGGAGTTGTTTGAGGCTCGGTGTTACACGGTACTCATTACTATTATTTAACGCCAAGTCACACTGTGAAACTTTCACTTATAAATTCTTCCAGTCACGTTATTTGTTTTAATGATTGACGTAGCACAAACATATTTGTTTGAAGAGCTGGATGTCATTAATTTACTTTTTTTTTTGTATATTCGGTGTTTGACGGAATCAGCCACTCAGGATGGTTCCCAGGAAGAAAAAAAAAAACGAAATTGCAGACGTTTTCCATCAAAATGAAACTTTAAAATAGCGAAGGGCAGGCTGGAAATTGAAGTGTGAATTTTGTCTTTGAAAGTTACTGCGCGACGTGATTGTCTTAATAAACATTATTTATTTGAGACATTATTTTTAATACGAGTACCTATGTGTTGATAATTCATAAAAACAACAACAATCGTTTTCAAACACATTGTATTGCATTATTAAATGTAAAAAAATTGAAATTGAAAGCGTGAATTAATTAATTCAAATAATAAAGCTTGATAGTGTAACAGTTATTTTCCAACCTGTTTTGAGATTATATTGTTGTAAAAATTTGAAAGCCATGTTCCGTTTTGTGTTTGTTTCTTCTTCGTTCCACACACACTGCGATCGTTTTCTTGGAGTTCGTCCCCAGCTCGTTGTGACTGCGTATTGCTGTCCAAGGACGACCACTAAAGTGGGTTGTTTCAAACTTTCCCACAACTTCTACGTCATAACCTTGACTACAGACCGCCTTAAGGCCCTGCACATACCTGTACACACACACATGGTGTGCAGAGCTCCAGACAAAAAATGCGCTTGATATCCGAGTTGGGTATGTGTACAAAAAAGTATTTAAGGGGAATCTTGGATTTTTACATCTTTTTTTTTGCTATGATTATGATTTTGAACCATTTATACGAATTTTTGTTCTATCAAGGCATAAGTAATATCTCCCAGACATTCTTTTATCTTATACACTTCCGGCTAGGCGGGGCCCGCCTCGTCAGGGGTGTATCTTTATTAGTGAGGCGGGATTATAAGAGCGACGCTCGCTGATATTTCTAGCGCGGTATCGCCTCTAAGCGCAAGGCTGTGAACTGGCGCGCAGTCTTCTCGTCGTCACAGGATAACTGTGAAATTTGAGCGGTGACCGTAACATTATACGGCCGAGAAATTATGATGAAGGGGTAATGCAAGTCCCTTAAGTGCTTTCAAGAATCTGTACTGGTTGTTTTACGCCTCAAAAATTACTCTGAAATCATGCGTTCTAGCCATTTCAACTCTTCTAAAAACAACAGTTTAAAACCTCAATCCGAATTCAAAAGTACTTTTTCGGACCTCAGCGAACTCTTAAAATGCTTTTCGTAAGCAGACCCCGCTCGGATGTCTTGTGTAGTTTGGAAATCGCGTTGTTTTTCCAGAAGCTCTGCACACCGTATGTGTGCCCGGGTAGGCGGGGGCCTTAAGGGGGTGCCTCCCATTTCAGGTCATGATTTTATATTTATATTAATCACTGATCAACTTTTAACTTTTTCAATTCTTTAACTTTCATGAAATGAAAAATATATACAGCGAATACTTTTTGCATAATTAGCTGCCAAAGTTACATTTTTAATGTTTCTGGGTTGTACAAATAATGAGAATTAAATTTTTTGCAGAACTGAAACTTTTTAGGTTTAATTACAATGCCACTGGCTACTTCATGATATGGTTTGCATTTCCATCACAAAAACTCATTTCATGTTTCTTGGCTGTCAAAATCGTAACAAATTTGAGAATTTTGAAATGCCAGGTAAAATTAATTAATATTTTCCGAAAGACATCCGAACCAATTCTTGAAGTAGCCAGTGGCATTGCAGTTAAACCTAAAAAGTTTCAGTTCTGCAATAAATTTAATTCTCATTATTTGTACAACCCAGAAACATTAAAAATGTAACTTTGGCAGCTAATTATGCAAAAAGTATTCGCTGTATATATTTTTCATTTCATGAAAGTTAAAGAATTGAAAAAGTTAAAAGTTGATCAGTGATTAATATAAATATAAAATCATGACCTGAAATGGGAGGTACCCCCTTAAAGACGCCTGCGCTCTTGGAAGAACTCGCCCTGGGCGACCTCCGACGCCAGGAAGTCAGGAAGTTAGTTACCTTGGATGTCTCGAGGTGCCAGGCTCGCATCCTGGGCGGGCCATGGCCCGTGCGTGCTAGCCTCCCGACGTAAAGTGGACGTGTTTCGGTGGTGAACAGCAGTGATAAGTAGAGCCACGGAATTTTCGCGCATTCATTCAGTCGCAAGCTAGAATGCAGACCTCCACACTGTCGCACTGTGCTCGTGATTGGGCCGCAGTTATCTGGACACGCCCCTCTACGACCGTGAGCCAACGATGTCCAGCTGGGAGAGAAGTAAGCGAATCAGGTAGTGCCAAATAACAAGGATGAAAATGTTCTCGCTAAGAAATCAACCAATGGGAAAGTAAACATGGGTCGAGCACACCTATAACTTTGAATTCTATCCTGAGGCCAGAGGAATCCGCGAAATTTCCGGGTTTATAGTGATAAGTAGGGGCAGGTATATTTCGCAAAAAGATCTGAACACTTATTAGACTGCAACAAGGTATACCCGACCCTGTGGTTTCTTCCTTGTGATTGGCGGCCTTCTACGAGAGAAATCGTTGCCTTATTTGACCGAGTCACTCAGGACGCGTTTGCTACCGCACTGAACCACTGTGATTGGTGTTGTTACAATCGATATGTACCTGGGAGAAACTCGCTCAATCCACGAAATACAGACGGTGCTATAGTGTTTTAACTTTCACCTAGTCTCGAAATCTTTTCGCGAAATCTGCAGGCCCCTAGTGATAAGTTATCCGCGATTTGTTTTCATATTTTTTATCCTCCCAGGTCCTTCTCGCTGTTTCGGTACACTTGAAATTAACATCTGAACAATCTGGTAGTATTTATGTTTTAAGATCGCTCAAAACATGTTTTTAATGTTTAATTGCTTCTGCATGTGTAAATCATATTAAAATGTTCGATAATCATACCAAAACGCAAACCATATTAAATTAAAAGATGATTTATATTAAAGAATTTTTGTGACATTTAATTATTAAATTTTACAAATCAATTTACTAGCATTATGTTAGTGAGGAATGATGATAAGTGTGACGCTCGTCGAGCGTGGTATATCGCCTCTAAGCGCGGGGCTCTGAAATGGCGTACAGCTTTCTCGTCGTGCAACTATGACATTCTGGTTTTAACGTTATATGACGGTGAGATGAAAATAAATGTGTAATGCAATTCCCTGTGGCGCATTCAAGAAACTGTATCAGTTTTTTCCTGCCGGAATTTTTTTTTAAATCATACAATTTTTTTGTTGCTATTTTAGCTCTCTTAAAAATACAGTTTATAAACGGACTACGGAAACATAACTACCCATTCGCTTCAGCTTTTTATTGATTGCTTTTCGTAAACGGACACCACACGGATATCTTGAGCAGTATCCAAATTGCGTGGTTTTTTCTGAAGCTCTGCATACCCCGTGTGAGCCCAGGTCCACAGCTAGGTCAATATAAACTGTAACACACGATGTTCAAAAAAATATATTTTTGTGTTTCGTCATACTTTGTTCTGTTAACATCAGGCTTAACGTCATTGGCAGCGTAGTTGCGATACGGGAAACTCATTTTGTAGTTGTGACCGGTGACTTTCGTATCGATAATGATTCCGCTCTTGTTTTTAAAGAATTCGCTGTAGCGCGAAAAAAAAAATGCCGGTAACTCATTGGTTTCTGGTGGCTATGAGGGAATTTCCAGCTGACGTCTTTGTGGAAATACAGCGGAACAGCATTATTTGCGCGCGCGCGCGCGCGTGTGTGTGTGTGCAGCAAAAAGAGGGCAAATAAAAAAATGTTGTGAAAAAAAAGGGGGGGGGGGAGCAGGAGGTGTCGAGGAAAGCATTACGTGGATTTTGGGATTTTACGTCGACCGGTTTTGTTTGGACATGCTTACCGTAGAAAATTACACGTGTTTAATGGCCTACAAGTGCGATAGCGCTAGGGGCGTTATTACAACGCGTATTATACGTCTCATCGTCTCTACGCGTAAAGGCACCATCATTTGTGTTCGGGACTCGTCTGTCTGTAATCTTCGGTTGTCTTTTTGTGGCACGAAAATAAAGTTAGTGATTTTTGCTAAACATAGCATGTTTCACTCTTAGTTTGAAGTACACTATTTTTCTAGTTTGATACTAATCGGCTTGTTAACACTAAAAGTCGTATATCATCGTTAATTAACTATAATAGGTTGTATTTTTTATTTAATGATTGATTTTTCTAATACCATTCTAAAAAAAATATTTTTTTTGTGCATATCATCAACTATTATTTCATAGGAGAAACTATTTGTAGCAGTCGGTCACTATTAATTACAATAAATTCTTTTAAATTATGTGGTAAGCTCAAAGAGAGCCAAAAAATTTAATATAAAATAATATAAATAGGCATATTTGTCGACAAATATTCATTCTAAATTTTACTTTATAAAATACAATTTTTCAGAAAAACAAAAAAAAAAACAAAGTTATATATAAAACTTTTGTACTCTGTGGTGTATATCTTGACAACCGAAACAAGGACCGTGTTAATGGCAAAAATCTTGCATTGGAAAAAGAGAGTAAATGCCCATTAAAATGTACACTACTAGGGATGAGACACTTTATAATATGGTGCTCTTTTGTTCCAGAAACACTATTATTATTTCGGATAGGGAGTTTCGTATTAAAATAAAACAAACCTTATGTAGCTGTTAAAAAAATTTCTAAAACTTTAAACATCGACGCCGTTAGTAAATTCCGCGCGGTTTTCAAAATAAATGTTTTACTGTAGCTTCGCACGTAATTGTTTGCAATGCACACCGGTACAAGACGATGGTGACCACAGGGTTATTTATTTACATATATCCTGGGATTATTGGAAAAAAAGTAAGTCCAGTTCCTGAAATCTGGTGTTTTGTAATCAACAAAGCGAAGATAACGGTTTCTGTTTGGAGAATAACTCAGGATGTTGCAAAACACGTTTATGACTGATGTTTCAGGAACAAAAAAAAATATTGTGTACTCTCGAGCTTGCTATAAAAGGAATTAAATATGTAAAAATTATTTTTTTTTCATCTAAATAAAAATTAATTTTTTATTCGAGCTTGATCAAATTTTGCTCAAACGACTTTTGGCCAAAATAATAGGGAAAAAAACAGTCTACCTGAGATTTCGAAATCATGCCTTTTCACTACGCATAGACCCAGTCAACGTTATGGTCAAAAAGGCAGCATACTGTCAAGAGAGTCCTTGATTTTTTGGACAAGTAAAACTCTAGTGAATTTAAATTTCGTGACGTTGAGCTACCCGCTCTGCTACAAGAAATTAGCAATTTAAATGTTCTAATGAAAATGTATGCCTATTGTTTAGCTGGAAGCCGGCCCCTAACTACGAACATATGGCGTCACGGCCAAGGAATGGTTGTGTTACCCAACTGGCGTAAATGATAAAATAGGCGCGAGTATACGCTAGGTTTTGTCACGTACGAACTGAAAGATCTCCGGAGGAAATGCGTTGGTTCGAGCAATTTGTCGTAGAATTAAGATAAACGTGATATTGTAGTACCCGAAGCTTGTGCTGCAAAAGTGCGTTTTTTTTTGTTTCCTGCTAATTTTGTGCTTAATCATGCCACGTGGAAATTAATGTGTAATATTTTTGGAAAAGTGTCCACTGTATAGGTGCATTATGGAAGATTATAGAATTTCCTCCACATGCAAGTCAATTTCATGTCCAGCGGTGAATAGTAAGTATAAGAACGGATTACTGTAAACAATCTTGGTTTCAGTGGTTTTTTTTAAGTGATAACAATTTTCCGTATTGATAAAATTTTGGCTTATGTAAAGTATAGTGTATAATTAAATAGAATGTCTGAAGTCAAAATTGAATTGCTGAACAAATAATTTTCTTTGTGAAGTAAATTCATTTTTTGGGAATGCCTACATCTGTTACAATACTGTCAAAATACACCATATCATGGTATTTGAAAATCTCTTTAATGTATCTGCCTTAACGAAGGCAAATCTTCAATATCTTCAATATACATTTATTGTCTGATAGCTATTGAAACCAATATTTTTCCCCCCCCCGTTCATATCGCGATAAAGGAGCCAGCCTAGTCAGAGAGGTATCTGTGTCAGTGAAGCGGGGTGATAAGTGTGACTCTCGCTGTAGCTTCTAGCGCGGTATCGCCTCTAAGCGCAAGTCTCTGAACTGTCGTCTCGTCTCGTCTCGTCTCGTCGTGCATAGGACAACTATGAAACTTGAGCGTAGCGGTAACAATAGCATTACATGGCGGAGCAATGTAGGTAAGGTGTATTGCAAGGCCCGTGGGTGCTTTCAAGAATATTTACAAGGTTTTTCATGCCTAAAAATTATTCTGAAAACACGCGTTTTAGCAATTTTCACTCAAAAAAAAAAGTTGAAAAAAAAAAAAATAATACGGGAACAGAACTACTCATCCGTCCTCAGCGTATACTTAAATGCTTTTCGTAAACATACCCCACTCGGATATCTTGATCTTTTTCAAATTCCGTTGGTTATTCTGAAGCTCTGCACACCGTATGTGTGCCCGGGTAGGCGGGGGCCTTAACTAACTTTATCTTATATTTTTACTAATTCCCGAGTGAGAAGCCATCTTAGTGAGGAGGATATCACAACCTATCCTCTTCCAGCCTGTTAAAAAAAAATTTTAATCGTCAATTCTGTGTGAAACGAGTGTACTAGAGATAACCTATTTGTTAACGGGAAAATATGCATATAAAATAGAAATTTAAACATTCTGCGTGTCGCATATTTTTTATTCAGGGTTCCCGCAGATGTGTAAATCAGAGAAAACTCGAGGAATTGAAAATGTATCTTCAAAACCTGAACTCAGGGAAACTGACAAAATGTTAGTTAGCAAACTTTATTAGTAATTTTTAATACAAATGTGTTCCTTTAATGTCTTTAAATAGCTTTTTTTTCTCTTTAATCTCATGTTTGAGTGTGTAGTTGAAAACCCACCTGTTTTCATTAATTGCACATAGAGAAACAGTGAATGGATCAACTATGTGTTGGTTGAATTACCCACGATAAAATGTCTGTAGTTGTGCACATGGTCATAATCAGTGATGTATATATTATTTTAAGTTTGATCAAATATAGTGTTCTGATATTCTATAGTGGCAGCTCTGGCCATATAGCATTGATGGAAATGTCAGCACTGCAAACTTGAGTATTGTGTGGGAAAATATTTTATGGTCAGTTTGACATGTTATATGTAGCTGGCATTTGTATCTAGCATTTTTGTACTATTTTAATATATTCAATTTTATGGCGCAATATTAATGTTGGTTAAGGAAACCTTAGGGAAATGGTCTAGAGTAAAGGTTTGCGAACCTTGATATTTTCCCATAGGGGATTAAGGGAATGTTAACACCGTACACGTCAGAGGGATAAGGGAGAGATGGGTTACATACTGATGCTAAATCCATTCGTGCTCAAGGTGGTATTCTTTTATACCCCTGGCAAATATTTACGGAGATAGAAGAAACTTATTTTATACTTTTAAGTCCAATTTAAAACTTTTCTAAAATATTATTGTTTTTATTTAATTATTATTTTCTGCTTTTTAAGTCTTGTGTGCGAAATTCCGCAATTAATAAAATTTTATTGTTAGTATAGATTAAGTATCTGATTTTATTCCTAACCCCATACAGTTTGTATTGAAAAAATTGTGATTGTGAATTTTAAATTAATAAATATATATATAATACTTGTAAGGTTTAAAACTGATAATGAGGGACGCTTAACAATATCTATTATTAAGTCGACAAGCCGTAACGGACGCACCAGACGTCAGTGCGTGTTAAATTAAATGCCATATATTGACGAAGTTCTAAACTAAACAATTATCTTTACTAAGCGGACGGGTCTCGCCAAAGAAAACGATAGGAAGTTGCCAGACCTTACTACATGACCGTGTGGCGGATATTTTTCCAACCCTTTATGCGTGATACAGGCACCGCCTGTGAATGTTGCGTTATGCATCACACAACACTGTACTGTTTTGATCATAGCATAATGCCACGAATCCAGGGGCATTGGTAAACAAAACCAAACAAATTTTGTAACAAACAAAACTGAAAAGAAAGCGAATTAATATTGCATTGTCATCCAGTTCTGGGTTTTGTTCAAAGTTCCTAGTTCTAGCTCATCGAGAAGTTAATTTAAAATCGATTTCAAAATTTGTACCGAACAGACAGGAGAGTGAGTTTATAAAAAGTTATTGTGAACAATATCATTGGTCGTAATCGCATCTTTAATTTGTTCAATATTTCACTCTTACTCAATTAATAGCATTAACTCCATTTTGACAGAAGAACTTTTAAAACTGTTTCTTTTGAATCCGCTAATCCCAATGGCGTATCATATTGAGACTGATTACCGCCGATTTTATGGTGAATTACGCTACCTTAAGGTTATCACGCTGTGTTGGTATTTCACTTTCTTATTATTGCAGTTATTTAAGAGCTATTTCCGTAAATTTATCTAAAAAAAAAAAAAAAAAAAAACTTTAATTTTACGTTTTATTTTGAATTGGGTCTCCAGATACTGATTGAAAGTTTTTTTTTTTTTTTTTTTTTGCGAGTTCAGGGTTGTCTACATTATGTCGAATCAGGGAAAATAAGGGAAAAGTTAATGTAAGTTTAAATGGGTAAGTGAAAGTTCAGGGAATTGACTTAAAATCATCATAAAGGTATGTATACACCCCAGGGTTAGTAAATTGAAGGGAAAATGTCGTGATCGAGGTTGTCAACACCCAGTATGTGACAGAATCATATTGTTGTATAACATCTTAGCTCTCGGTACATGGAATTTGATGGGAGTAATTTTCTGATTGGAACGGAAGTCGCATGGAACGAAAATGTGTAACCACGGTGCTGCCATCTGTGGTGGATGGTGCAAACCAAAATTCACAAAGCCAAAGGAAAAATTTATAGTATTAACTGTTTGATGAATTTTAACAAGATGGGCAGTATTTTAATAAAATTGCTTGTCGAAAATCGGGTCCAAAGTCTGAGTTTAGTATTTATTTTCAAGTCTTTTTCGTTTTTGTCGGAGCCGTTTCATTATATAGTTTAAACTTTGCTGTGCATATGGAGTGATTCATTAGTCAACGTAACTGTTTCGGCAAATAATTCTAGCGACGGGTGCGGAAACAACGTGTGATTTGCGTCAAAAAATATTTTTGAAAACACAATTTTCTTATATATTAATCACGCTTGGGTGAATTTGTTCGTTACCGAGGTTGGATGTTACACACTTTTTTTTTTCAAGTAGGGTTTTCCGCACATTCAAACACTATTAAATGGCATATTGTGCAAGGTTCTATTAAATACATATTAAAATAAATACAGAAATTTGAGGGAAAACCAGGGTATGGCAGAGGCTAGATTTTCTTTATTTCAAAAATCTAGAAAAAAAATTTAACAATTTTTGTCATGGATGTTAAAAACTGTGGGCAGGAAAAAGTCAGGATTTTTTTTTAATTGTGTGGATAACCTGTAGCTGTAAAAAAAGTGGATTTTTTTACTAAATTTGGAACAAAACTTGAAAATGCAAGAGACTTAATGCGATAAATTTGCAGGAACACCCCTATTACCTGTTAGTAGAGACCTGCAAAATTCGCGGGTTCAGTGACCTCCAGGATAGACTCTACTACACTCTACACACTCGGGCAAATGCCACCTGTTCATTGGCTGCTGACTTGTGAGTCGTCTCGACTGAGTGTCTGTGATTCGACACTTCTTTGAGCGAGGGTCTCTAATTGGCCCTTATTACTCCAGATTAACAGTGAACCAATGGTAGAAGCAGCGCTAAGGTATAATTATTTGAATTGTAGCATATCACGAAATGAATCCGCGAATTTTGCAGGACTCTACCTATTAGTAATGGCAAGAAACGGAATTAACTAACTCGGCGTGTGGCCCCTATATATCTTTGTATCTTTACATCTATCTACACCTCTCTATCTCTATATGTCTCTCGATATATATCTCTCCTCTACACACCTATATAGCAATTAAAAAATTAAAAATCTGTTTTATGTCTATATTTTTTATTTTTTTACCTGTCGCAGGTGTGACACAGGTATATAAAAACACGGGCGTATTCGAATGCAACGCTTTGTCAAAATTTCAAAGCAATTGGTGAAGAACTTTCAGAGATTTAATATTTTGGACGAACATTTACATTCTTATTTATTTAGATAAAGCTGGAGGGGTATTATTGGACGAAAAATGGCTTCCTATTTCCTCCATCAAATAACTTTGGACAGATAACCTCAGATATGTTTTAAATCATGACACACTATCAAAGTTTATTTTTGGCCTGAGCTATCTCAAACTCTTCAACTTAAACCACAGTTTGAAATTCAATAATGTATTACAGTTCTGAATGGAATATCTGAACTTGTTATGCTATTTGTGCATTTTAAAATTCTTTAAGCATTTATTGATATAACCCACATTAATACTAGTTACATAATAAATTAAATGTTAATGTGATTTTTTTTAAGTTATAGAAAAGAAATGTAATTTCCTTTTTACACAAAATTTTTTTCGGATACCACATTAATATTAATATTTTTTTTTATTTATTTCACCTTTATAACAATTTTAACCGCTCGTGTGTTCTTCGCCATTTTAAAGATTCGTTGTGACGGAAACGGGTTTAATTTCCGTTTTTGCTAGGCACTATTTCGATTGGTCGGTTGCAACCAGAATCCAACGCATTTTAGAACCAGTTCTATATTTACGGAAACTCGAGCGACCCTCCAACTTTGACACAGCATATTGGAAGGTGTTTGAAGCGAAAGTTTGACAGTGTGACGGGACCTCAACAGAGACCGCCTCGGTCTGGGGACCGCTATAATCGGGCATTTCCGGCAGAGTAGTCGACTCAGCAGCTTGATTGGTGCACCGGCGGGCCTGTGTCCTGGGTTCGATTACCGGCGATGGCTTCGAGAAGAGAGACACAGGTGCACAGTTTCTGAGAACTCCGCGAATACAGAAAATCCTTCTGTTGTAATAAGTCGGAACAGAAAATGCTAATTTCAATTGTGCTATTTTACAAATATATTATTTGTAACATATTATCTTTCTTAAACGTATATATTATTATAACCATGTATAATTGTGTACAACGAATTATTATGGATAGGTAAGCGATTAAAATGTTTTTATAGCTAGGAAAAAAGAAGTTATAAAATTATTACAAATGTCTTGAATCAGTTACTCGATGTTGCTATTTTCACTGTTTAAAAAAATACAACTAAACGAAATTAAAAAAAGTGCATCTTGTGCTGAGGGGAAAAAAGTTCTCAATTCTCTCATTCCAATACATAAAAAAATAAAATATGTACCTTTCGGCAAAGACTACAGGCGTAGGTAGATTTCATGGTACCAATTTCTTCTGGAAATATTTGGAAACTTCTGTAAACTACTGAAACATTTAAAAAAACTTAATGTAGCCTACATAACATCCTATATGCTCGCCAATATTAAAATTTTTTTATCGATTTAACATTTTCTCATATTCCAAGCAGTGAAAATATTTTGAATGTTTTTAACTTAAAAAAGCATCCAGAATTTGAAGTCTTAACGAATTTCATATTATGCCTACTGAGGTAGTTAATCAATTATTTATTTAATCATTCAAACACTATTTTTCATCCCTTGCACTAGTACGTGGTAGTATTTTTTTTTGTACAAAGGTTTAAGCTAATATTAAGATGGTTAAACATAAATTCAGACAAATATGATACTAAGAAAGTTTAATCTATTTTTTTTTTAAATTTAAATCCCTATTTTTACGGTAATATTTTGTTTCATCAAAAATAGTTTCACCCAAAAGTTTTAGTAGGAGTTTTTACAATAAATTATAATGGATTTGATAGTATATCTATTAAAAAAGGTAATGGCATTTTGTCTTTCTACCCTTGTTATTTACACCCTTTGCAGTAATGATTTTTGACATTAATTTTTACTTTAGACAAAAGTTTTCAACAATCTTTAAAAAGTTAAACGAAAATAAACAATAATTCGATAGCTTACACAGTATAGAAATGTTATTTATTTTCTTATTTCAACCCCAGTTTTTTTCAATGGTTACATTATCGAAAATTGTTTCAGACAAAAGTTTTAGGTAAAATTAATAATATTTACAAACAATTTGTACGGATTTGATAAAGTACATACTAAGGGAGTTATGCAATTTTTTAAAAATTCTACTAATTTTTTCAACCCCTTGCAGCAATGGTTCTTCTAATAAAATTTTTTTCAGACAAAATGTTTTGTATAAAAAAATTTATATTTATAAACAATTTGAACGAATTTGATGGTGTGCCTAAGAAGGGAGTTAGGAATTATTTTTTTGTCATTCAACCCCTGTTTATTCCACCCCTACCAGTAATGGTTGGTAGTATAAACAAATTTCAGGCTAATGTTGTGGATAATAATTTCAGGCTTTACAATAAAAAATAACGAATTTAATAGTATACATGGTACGTAAATTATGATATTTTTAAATTTTTACCTCTTTAATTTTTCAACTACATGCTACAATTATTCGTCTTATCAAAATTTGTTTCCAATAAAAGTTTCAGATAAAAGTTGTAAGATGTACAAACAAATTTGAACGAACTTGATGGTGTGCATGCGAAGGGAGTTATGATTTTTTATTGTCCTCCAGCCCTTGTTTTATTTTAATCTCTTGCAGTTATGGTTGGTCGTATCAAAAATGTTCAGAAAAAAGATTTTGGTAATACTCCTAAAAGCTATAATACTTTCAAACGGATGTGATGTTATCTATATTATGGGAGTTAGAATTTTTTTTTTTCTTCAAAAAACTTTCCTAATTATGCCCCTTTGGTCGGATATTGTCCATTAACGAACTCGAGCAAGATTTTTCACTACTAGAATTTATGTATCAGTTTGGAAGTGATTTGGGAAAAATGGTGGCAGTTATCGAGTCTACAAAATAGTGATATATATATATATATATATATATATATATATATATAAACTTTTGAGTTAAAGATGGTTTTGGGGTCTATGGACCATGAAACGAAAAGCTATATATAAACATTGCTGGAAGTTGCACCATAGTAACGGCTACAATAGGTAGTATTTCTTTGAAATCTACATACAAGTATTATTTTAATAAAACTTTTTTTAAATTAAAGTGCTGCACATGCTGGTTCTAGGGCAGACTCCAAAATATGTGCATAAAAAAATTGCGATGTAATATGCTTATTGGCTACTTCCACATCTCACATTCGCTCCAGATCGGTCATGATACTTTGAGGTTTGTTTTTAAGGCGTTTGTTATCGGTAACTAAGTAGGCGTGTCCAATGACGGGTGATATTCAAATGTAGAAACAGTTGCAATCCAAACCGTCGCAAAATAACAAAATAAATTTTGCTGGTGTCTACACTGGAAAAAAATCGTAAAAAATATATACAAAGGTTTAGTGATCTTCAATTTTGGTCGTATTTTTTTTAACTAGTACAGCTGGTGTAATTTCACATGTATGTTTCTATAAAATCAAATCATGCTTTAGGTTTGTGAAATATACATGGATTTTCACCTTTTATTACAACTAACGTGTGAAAATTACACATATGGCCTCGCCCTCAAATTACCGCACGGGGTCTGTAGCTGTATATGTAGTGGGGAAATTAATTTTTGTGCGTTTTACATATTTATTAAAATAAAAATTATTTATTGACACTTCTATAGGACAGATGGAGTCGTTATATTGGGCAGAAACACACGCACTCTCAACTGCTTAAAATATGCTAAATTTGACGATTGTAGACGCCGCATAAGCACGGGAAAAAATTAAAAATGGGCGGGGAAGAAAAACGTATTTTTGGAACTAAATTTTATAATGGTTGACCAAGTATTTGCAGACACCTTGAGTTCAAGTATTCTCGGCGGAATTGGAGTTGGTGTCCTGGGATTAGCTTCACGCATTGCTAGGGACCGGAAAAATTCGCGGGTTCAATGACCTGCAGGATGAACTCCATAGTTCTACGTACACTCGGTCAAATGTCACCCACTCATTGGCTGCTGTCTTCTGAGACGTCCCAACGCAGCAGCCTGTGATTCGTATAGAGCTTTGGTCGGGTGTTTCTCATTGGCCCAGAGTCATCCAGGTGAGTTGTGAGCCAGTAGCACAGGCAGCACTGAGGTATAACTATATGTATATTAGCCTATCGCGAAATGAATTCGCGAATTTTTCCGGTCTCTACGCATTGAGGTACGCGCGCACTAGGGCGTCACGGCAAGGACGGACGGACGGGCGGTACGGACGGAAATTGTTTCGGACGGTACAGTGTCGCCCGAGCCACTGCAATGGAAAGTGACGAAGAACTTGTAGTTGTTAGTACAATATTAATGGAAGTGGAAGAGAAACGTAAACAGCGAAGAAAGCGTAAATTCTGGATCCATAACATAAACATTCATGATGGAACCTATTTCTTCCCAGCAGTTATCTCGCCTAGTAATGTTAAAATATTGTGCATGCCGCATGTTATATAGCTCTTCATAATTTTCAACCAACATTATTAACTTTGAGACATCCATTTCGCACAACGTGTATAACAACTCAAATGGCGGTACCGGCCGTCCTGTCCTGTCCTGCACGTACGACTGCTAAGAATTGCCGATGCCTCATCGGGAAGGCCGGTACGGCACGCACCGCACTGTCTTTTAATTCCCTCTCGTGAACTTTCTGTCGGACGGCCGAAGCTACCGATCGTCCGTTCCCGGCCGTCCCGCCGTGGTGCGCGCACTTCTGTTACTCCACACGTTATACATTTTTGTATTTTTCTGTGACGGCCGTCTGTCCTTGCCCTGACGCCCTAGTGCGCGCGTACCTTTGCTGTTGACTCCTAGCCACGCGCGCGGCGCAGTGTCCACTCGGCCGCGGCAGCGCACGCTGCGGGACAGCTCTGTAATCGGCGCGTGGATCTGACCCCCGGCTGTCCTGTCCATCCGCGCAGCACTCGCGAGCAGTCGGCAGTCGCGTGCCTCGTGTTGCGCCGCCGACCCGGTGACCCCCCCATCCCCCCTTCCCCCCTTACCCCCCTCTGGGCCAGGGCCCGCGGCTGGGTCCCCGAGTCCAGTAGCGGCTGGACACTGCCTCGTGGCTGTCCGTGGGGACGTATGCCCTGTCCTTGTCAAGCGGAACCCTCCACGGCCGCTTGGGTAAGTCCGGTGGAGAGGGGGAAGGGAGACTTAACGCATAAATAGAGACTGGAAATATTCGCGCTTTCGATGACCTCTAGAATAGACTCCGCAACCCTCTACATACTCAGGCAAATGCCACTTGCTCATTGGCTATTGACTCGTGACACTTGCAACTGGGACGCTTGCGATTCGATACTTTTTTTTTTTGGTTGAAGGTTTCCCATTGGCTAAAAGTCCTTCAGATAAACTGTAAGCCAATCACAGAAGCAATACAGATGTACAGTTGTTTGGATTCTAGCATATCGTGAAATGAATCCGCGAATTTTTCCGGTCTCTACGCATAAAGTAGTCACACTTTATTATTATAATATACTAGCTAAACCCGGCCACGCTTTGCTGTGGCACAGTTTAATATTAATTCATTGTTTAATTTAATATTTTACTGTGCATGGCTGTGGAATGTAATAGAAGAAATAAAAATGTGTTTAGCTTAAATATTTTTATTGTAAAGTTAATGGAAGGACTACATTCCTTGTTTTCCCATTTTTTGCATAAACATATAGATCAGATGGTTTACCGACTCTGGAGCACCCGACATATAACTGTCCATGAGAGAAGCATTCATTTTCTAAATTCAAACCGCACACTTGCAAAGATTGTCCTTGTGCTTTATTGATGGTCATAGCGAACGCAAGGCGTATTGGAAATTGAAGTCGTTTGAACTCGAACGCCATATCTGTCGGAATAAGTGGCATTCGTGGAAGTAATACGTCTTCACCTTTATGAAGTCCAATCAAAATTGTTGCTTCAATAAGATTATCCATTAATTTTTTAACTACTAATCGTGTACCATTACATAATTTAGGCTGACAGATATTTCGAAGCAATATAATTGGCACACCAATTTTCAAATTCAAAATATGTGGTGGTAATCCTGGAACATCGAGTGAATTGAGAAATTCCGTTGGAAAGTTCACTGCTTCATTTTGGTGCACTACTGAATCAATAGATTTGTATGTCATTGTTTCACCTTCGATTCTGTTTATAATACTATTGTTCATATCGTGTACGTCAACATTTTTAGCCGCTAGAATGGCTCTTTCGCTCAACCATGCATGATTTTTGAATTTTGTTTCGATGTTTTGGAATACCTTGTCTACTAATTCCTCTTTTGAATCTACGATGTTGCATAAATCAGATGATAAGCTGATTTTTCCTGTTTCTGGATTTGTAGGTACAGTGCCGTTACCAACTTCAATTAATTGTCTTGAAAATATGACTGCGGTTGGATCGTTCTGAAGTTTAACTCGCATATTCGTGGTTAAATGCATTTTTTTTACTGTGCTCCAAAAATTTGAATATTTTTTAATTTAAACGTATTTTTATCAATAGAGTCGAAAGAATATACTTTCAAATTAAATAAAGTTTTTTATTCTTTCTTGAAATATATATATATATATATATATATATATATACATATTTGTGTAAATTATAGTCGTCAAGGCACAATGGTCGAGTAGCCTGATGTGCTTGAACTTCGACAATATGGTACAGCATCGTCGAGCGTGGTCACAACTAAGTTGGGTGACCATGATATTTAGTTATAGAAACCTTTTTTTCCGACTTTTCCGGTGGATTTTCCCAAACTTTTATTTCATATAAACACTCTTCTGTTAAGATGCAATGTTCTGTAAAAATTTCAATCCAAACCATCGTATACTTTCCGAGTTTTGCGGCCAAATACATACGGAAGCTAAATTTTTATATATATAGATTATCCATGTCAGACTGTAAACCACAATTATTGGAATTGGAAGTTACAAGAAACTTGGGATTCAAGCTTCCTGATTTAAAGTTTTCATTTCAAAATCTGCAAACTGACGTCTGGCTGGTTGCAAGAAAACCTGCGCCCTACTTAAAGTGGCTGGGACTTTTATTATAAGTTTGTTCGCTTTGATATTTAAGAGATAAACAAACACCTTAAAACTGCATTGAAAATAATTATATACTAATTAATGGTATGGGAAACTTGTAGGAAGAAGATGTTTGAAGTCATTCTAAGACAAGATCTGCCTGTATCATAAGTCTACGATTGGCACCAGTGTTTCTGACATGAATAATGTTGACAGAATGTAAGACTCTTTACGGGTTTTTCGTCGGAACCTCTATTGTCAATTTTATTGTTAAGTTTTATCATTCAGTGAATTATTAAAGTGTGAATTATTAACGTGTGTAAAGAGTGACCTGTGATACAGGAGTTACTGTTTGAATTAGGGACTCTGACGTTTTGGAGAAAATATTTTAGAGTGGGGATCATATGAACAGCATGATGGCAATATCTCGGCGTGGGGAGGGTTTTTCTGATTGCTCCCATGCCACCTGTTCCAGCCATTCTTCTCTTCTGTTTGTGTCCATACCTCTTCTAACCATTCCATGGCGTTTACTGTGTGGGAATGGGGACTTAGTATGCACATGTGTGTGTATGTATGTATGTGTGAATTATATGTTTGCTGTGGAGCGAATATTTAACTATAGCTGTGGCCTTGACTGCATTATCACCCCATCTCTGCTGCAGTCTCAATTTCTCTTTTTATACATGTCTTCTTGCTATGTCCATTCATGTTGACTGCCAACACTGCAGTGAATTTCTCGCAACTGTGCTGTGTGTATGGAAAGCCAAGGGTGTGTTACGGATTACATTTCTGGATTTTGTTGCATTTTGAATGTAATAACTTTAAATTTTCGTGGTGTAGGTATTTGACATCGCCGAGCTCATTATGTTGCAATAATTTATCTACACCTGTTGTTTTTTTTACAAGGTGTTCAGATTATTTTGGCTGTCGATTAGATACCATATCTTTATTGTTGTGTCCCGAACCTGAATATTTCATAATACTCAGAATCAACACATGTATATTGTTTCAAGGGAATCACAATTAACGTGCATATAAAATCAACATATTTTTTAAAACAAATTTTTTAGTTTCTTGTGATTATTAAATATATGAAAGAAATGTGACCATATTAGCTGGGAAACTTAGAGAAGCAGAGATTGATCCACAATTATATTGTACGTAGTGCTTTTAGTTCAGTATACTGCCAACAAACTCAAACTGGCACTTTCATGAGCTCTGTTTCCAACCAGACATACATACATCGGTCGAGGGATCTTCCACATTTTTCTTTTTTTTCCTTTTTTTAACACAGCAAACTAGACAGTTGACTGTAGCCTTGAGACCTTTCCATTACGGCTGGCGCTAACCCCGAACTTTTTTATGTCTCAGGACGCTCCAGTTTGATGCGATCCCCTGCTTGACCGAAGACGGTAGGCGAAGGTGACGCTGTTGCCGTCGATTGTCTCCGCACAATCGCCGCACCCGACTCCCTAAGCTGGGCAGCACCCTGAGTTGGTTGACATCAGGCGGTAAGTCTTGAGCGTGTCCATTCTTGCTACTCATGTGCCACGGAGCCTGGGCTCTGCTGCATTCCATTGCTTTGCTGACCATATAAGCAGAACAATACCAAAGGTTAATCCACGCTGTGGTGATCGGGTGATCAGCTGGTAGCGAAAGCTGGTTGGAATCCCCAAACTTCACAATGGGAACATGACTGGGTGAGAATGGAAGTCTATTCAGGATGATACTGCTATAGTTAGCAATCGCCTTTCACAATATGAAGGTGGAGGTACTAAACAACACCTAGATTTCTCTGAAAAAATACCCTATCCGGATGATAATCGAAACTGGTTCCTTTGGCTTAGTCATCAAGAATCCGTCTAGTGGATTAGACTGGCACTATGAATTTGAATTAATGAGGTACTTTGTATTAGGTCTCCTTGGGAAGTTAGTAAATTTTGTTTTATTATTAAAGCATAGCTCAAACATTATATAGCACAACACAACAAAACTAGCATACATGTAAATTGTATGTTAAATAAATCTTCCATGTTGCATAAATTATTCAAATATATAACACAATCAGTACCTTCTTGTATTCGTTGGAAGCAGTAAATTCATTATATCTTTATATTTTTCATTTAAACTGAGGCTTGTAGTGTAATGCACCATGAATATTGATACGTGCAGTTATAATAACCCTTAATGTTTTCGCACTAACACTGCCAGTTATATATGCAATATATTCGATAACCAGTGTTTTCAATCAATTCCGTGATAATCTTGTGAAAAGAACTGTCTGCTCTGAAATCCTGGTTGTGATCCCAGGTGTGAAGTTATTTATGGCGAGACTGTTGTTGCATTTGCAGGGACAATGTGCGCTCACTCGTATTGGCAATGGAAAGCCGAGTGATGCTCCACCACTTTATAACCAACTGAAGCTTGTATGCGAGTACACCGAGTGTTATTTTAAACATTGCATGTTGATATTCTTAATCTGATGGGACGAGGAGGCCGAAACTTGTAGTTGGCTGAACAACATTTGGGTGCTCCATGCATTATGAATCACTATGACACTATGACACTAGGCGCTAACTATTATTCTTTGCTTTATCGATTCTCCTTTGATCACCTCCATGGACTGACGATGGTTGGCACTAACCGATCAGTATGGTTCGTGATTTATCGATCGCCTAGTCGGTACTCGAGCTAAATGATTCAGAGAGCCCACTGTTCACTTGTAGGAGCCGCCACCTCTAACCTTTCTATGAGTGTATCTCGTGGCGTAGAGCACTAACTTTAGCTTCTCCGTTTGCTCTTGGAGTGTGGGAAGCAGAGTTCACTCCCAGGAATAGCGTGGCTCTGTCGTCGTGTCGGGTGGTGCAGTCCGAGCGCGAACCTCTGAATTCGGCGGATTTGTTTTGCATCAGTTCACACTTCCAAACAACCCTACGTTTCGGCGTTAGGAGACCGAATCAACAGTAATGGGAGATTCGATTCTTCTGCTCTTCAGTCTTTGCTGTTACAGCAGCTGACTTGACCATATGTTCAGGAGTGCATCAGTCGCCGTTGAAGGATTGTCTCGAATGGCCATTTTCACCATTGTGATCTTTGATCAACAATCAAATGATCTTCTCCAAATAATGATCGAACGAACATTCTGCCGAACGTTGCGCCAACACATTCTGGGAGAACTTCGCTCGCGTGAACTTAGGTTTATATGTTTTCAATCTGCGGTAACAGGTGGCAGCAGTGTAGGATGAATGTTAGGTGCATATTTATTGGTAGGATGGAACGATATGAAGTCGCTACATTCGATTGTGCCATGGCAAGAAAATGGTTGATGATGTCGCCACAAGATAGCAGATCATGTGTTCACTGCTATATATTTATTTTTTTGTTACGATTGAAAAACACATACCTATATTTAAAAACCTGTTGCTGTACAAAACAGTCGAAATATGAATAGTTTTTTTATGAAGAAAAAGACTCTATTTAATATAAAAGTAATTGAAACGAAATATAAAGTCTTATTAAAGCAATAAACTAAAATAACATGAAATACAAACACTTAAAATATAGGTAGTGCATGTGGAATGTGAATGCAACGCTAGGATAAGTATGATTTATTTTTAGTACCTTTATTATGTATGATCTGAAATTTAGTGATCATTGTCTAATTTTTACGCCTGATTACAAAAATAACCTCCCTCGAAGTCCTTACGGATTCCGGACATGTCTGCCCACACCGTGTCGATGTGAGATCATTATCAGTGACATATCTGCCAACTTGTACGATTTTCCCGTAATTTGTACGGAAAATAATTCATATTACGATTGTACGGAAATTCGGAACATCTTACGATTTTTGTCTGTTCAAAAATGCCGTATAATATTTTAGTGCCCATATAAATGTACCGTTTGAGCAGCATTTGTTATTGTTTAACATCATGGCGTCCGCGATAATATGAGAATAATGGAGTCGGAGAAAAATCGTTCCGAAAAGAAAGTAATTTTTGTAAGTTTCGTTGGTACACAGCAGGCTGGATGGCAACTGATCTTGCTAATCTTTTGTGCGGAAGAGTCATGAAATTAATATTTATGAGTTTTGTTGGTACACAGCAGGTTGGCTGGAGACGAGTAATAACGACTTAACCGTTTATGTACGAGTGCGGTAAATATTTTATACGTTAGCGCTTGTACGAAACGTAAGATAATATGATTTCATAATGGCTACGAGTAGTAAAAAAAACAATACGGACAGGTGTTTCGGTCATCTTACTCATAATTATTTCCTTTCATTACTAAGAGTGAAAAAGGCTCTAATTTTGCGTTTTGTAGTGTTTGTCGTTGCGACATTAATGTTTCCCATGGTGGCAAGCACATTTCCTATCACGTCAAGAGCTTGAAACATGCAAATAACGCGAAGATTGCAGAAGAAAACAAAAAATCAGTATCTTTTCCGTAAAAGGAACAGTGACAGTGATGTGATTAGGGCGGAATGTTATATTACAAGCTTTTTAGTGGAACATAACCTTCCATTCAGCGTCGCCGACCACGCCGGGCATTTGTTTCGAAATTGTTACCAGGGTCTGATATCGCAAAAATGTGCAGCTGTGGGCGCACTAAAACTGCAGCAATAGTAAAATAAATGGCTTCCAATACTACTACTTCAGTAGTAAAGTGCTTGCAAAGTGGCCCATATACACTAGCTACTGATGGAAGCAATGACACAAGTAATAAGTTATATCCTCTTGTGGTAACTTATTACAACCCTGACTGCAGGTTAGTAACTAGTTGTGTTTTGGCCATACCTTCTTTGGAAGGTGCTTCTACTGGTAAAAATATTGGGCAGTTATTGCTATCAGAACTTGAAAGTATGAATGTGCCAATTCATAATTGTATAGGTTTTGGCTGTGATAATGCAGCAGTTATGGTTGGAGTTCAAAATGGTGTTATTTCTGTATTAAAAGAAAAGCAGCCAAATTTTGTAGTCATAGGTTGTCTGTGCCACTTAATTAATTTGGCTGCAGAAAAGGCTTCTGCAAGTTTGCCAGTGAGGGTGGAAGAAATACTTGTAGACATTTATTACTTTATGGAAAAAAGCTCCCAAAGAAAGGAAAGGCTGCGTGACTTTCAAGGTCTCCATGATGATGATGTTTTAATAAATTACAGTAACTTTTTATTTAACTTTCGTATTTTGGGTAGAGACGTTGTGTTATCAATGCAAAATAAAGACGTGTTTTCCGGATCACTTATTTTAAACATCGCGCCTGATTTACGCTATAGATTTGTTAATTTGGAAATCTTACTGCTTGCACTCCTAACAAGTTGGCAGGTATTGAACCAACCCGACCCGACGGTGGGTTCGGTTCCAAGTTCCCAGTGATCTTCGCTCCTAACACGCTGGGGCAACAGAAAGTGTGTCGAACCATGATCAAACCGAAACGAGATCACACCTGAGCCCTAAATGGTGAAAAACTGACCGCATGACGAGCGAACTAACTGCTCACCGTGATGACTGTCCACTTGGGCAAAATATTTCTAAATTGTGCTTCAGGAAGTGCTGGGGCATCTTTTCGTATCTTCTTCTCTGAATAAAATTACCGATGGACGTCTCGTGGTTCTTGCACTTTTTCCAGGAAACTATTTACATTGTAGCCACCATGGATGTTTTGATTTTTGGAATTGTGAATTTATTGAAGTTAAATATTAGTTTTGCAAAGAAGTGTTATGGGGTACGGAATTAGTGTATTAAAATCCACTTTCTCGTTGAGTTGTCAATGACTGTGCTATCTCGGCTACTCATCCACTTCCTTTTTGAATTTATTGTTTTACGGAGAAATTTGGCAGAAATTTCAAGTCTTTTGGAATCAAGCCAACACGGCAAGAGCATAAAAGAATGGCCTGCCTAAACAAAAGTTTTCTGGCAAATAGCGTAGAAATAGAGCTTGTTCACAGTAATATTTCTTAATTCTAAGTACTGTAAAGGTCAAACATTTATGTTTTGTCAATACACGAGTCTTCCTTCAGTAGCTGTGTTTTCAAGGCACGTATTTTTTACCACCAAATTATGCTTTTGGTGACTTCATTTGATGTCAGTTTTGGCGTGAAGTAATTACTTTGTACATTCAAATCCAAACATTTCTTGTCTTTAAATTTTCCGATAAGAATTAGTTATATAAATGTAATAAATGAGACTTCTGCAGTTGTAAGTCACTTAACAAAATGTTTACACAAATACTGCAAGTAAATTATTAAATTTAACTTAAGTAAAGATTGTTTAAGACAAGTTTATAATTCTATAAATATTTCGAAACTTAACCATGCTGCAAATTAGTCCTCTTAATGTAGTGTCCAGTCATTGCAAATTTCTTCTTTCAATAGGGGTTATAACCTCTTAAGTTAGTAGGTATGCAATATAAATCAAAAGCTGGTCTTAATTATGTTTTAAACTCTTCTGGATCATTGTGCACATGTGTTGTGTCGTCTTGCGCGAAACTGAAAACCAATTTTGCATTTTTCCGGGAACCATGTCTCACAACCAAATCCGACTTTCATTCGGTACAGCACAGATTCTAGAAATTTGGTCACCCAAAATGTTGTCATATATATATATATATATATATATATATATATATATATATATATATATATATATCTTTAAATGCGAGAAATATGTAAGTCATCTACAAACTTTTTACTTCCTATTAAAACTCTCTCTCACACGTCATATTGATTTTTTTTTTCAAGTTCTGGCCATTGCTTTTATTTAAGGACCATTTCTGTAATATTTACCTGATACCTACTTTGCATTTGTTTTTCTACCACTAATATTTTCAACAGATATTCACTAAGTTTAATATAATGTATGTGCAAGTCACGCAAGTGTACTTGACCTTTCACATCCATTATTTTACACTTAGTGAATACTATATGTTGATAATGGAGGGATCAAGTTGAAATTTCAGAAATAGCCTTTAAATAAAAGTAGCCTAATGATGGGGGGGAAAATCAACATACCTGTGAGATAGAGACTTAAAGAATCGTTCAACAAAGAAATATCAGGTATACCGTCGCGTATAGCCGTCTGTTTGCGTAGGATATGTAGAATAAGTTATCAGTACAGACTCGTAATTTTCGCGGGTTCAATGACCTGCGGGTTAGAAATTGATGGCGCCGTGTATTGTCTCATCGAGCCTTTTTTGAATTGACGATTGGCCGCTCTCCTCCAGAGAATGTATTCTCGCTTTTGAACGACTTGACTGTTATTGGTCCCTTCGATATCTTCTGGCCAGTTGATTGCTCAGACGAGCTCGTGGCTTTACGAAACATCTGTGGACCAATTGAAGATAAGTGTTCGGAGTATAACTTGTCCTTAAATGAACTCGCGGAATATCCGGATCTCTAGTTGCCAGCAAACACTCTTCGGAACCCGCAATATTCCCAGAGTATCTTATATACACTATATATACGTTTGTAACACATGCAGTGTTTCATGGTAATTCTTCTTAGATTTAAAACATTTTTTTTAAATACTTATTTTATTATAACAAACATGCCACATGCCACTCATTGTATTTACTTGTTATTCTGCAGAATAATACGACATTTAAAATTCGTTGTAAGAAATTTGTTGTTAATTCATGTATGCCTGGCGCTCGGAATAGTTTCAAAAAGAATATCCAGCCCTCGAAATTTGTGGGGTGGACATCACTGATTAGCAGGACAGCACACGCGAGAGAGTTTACTTTTAAATCTTGCATAAACATACGTTAATAACGTTTATTATCACTATCTTTCTCTTCGCCTACATTTAGTTGTGTTTCAGTATATGCAGAGCATTATTTTATTATTATTTTTTATTTCTAGATCTATTGATAGTGGATTTCAAACGTCTTGTTTATGTCTTCCACCATAGTGTTCGTGAGTTTACCAGCTGTCACGTGTTGATTGTGGGAATCCCTGCCCACTGCTATCGTTATCTGCGTTTGCACCAAACGATCCTGTTGCACAATGTGTAACCATCCTATACCAACTCTTATTATGCGTGTCTCCAAGGACAAATATAGCTGTATTATCTCTACACGTGTTCACAAGTGCGCTCGATTGCATTATCACTAGTTATCAACATGTAATTGTAATTTGGACCAAACTGTAGTTAACATTATTGTTAGTATACTGATAAACCTTGTTTTCTTAATTTATATTTTAAGTATCTTCAATATCTTATTTGTCGAAATTGCGGCAAGTTTGGACTCTGTTGGCATGTTTAAATCGTGTACGTGCAGTTGCATTTGTAAGATCTCATCTTAAAGTAAGAGAAAAATAAACTTGTGCTAGTTTTAAAACTACTTTACTCAAGGAGTAAACGTGAATATGATAAGAACTAGAAAACAAAATAAAATTGTATTCATCAAAATTTTTGAAAAATAAATGTGTTATTATATGTATTAATGAGAAAACTGGTACATTTAGTTGCACATTTAACTTAACAGGCAACAGTTGACGTAGAATGTAATCTACCAGTATTATTTGAAATTTTGTTTTTTGTGTCGCCATACTATAAATTTCGGAGGAGTCTGTGATGATCCCCCCCCCCCCCCCCCTCCATTTCTGGATTTCATTGTTATGTTCTGTAGTTCGTAGTAGCATTCAACTCATAAGTTAATTAAAAAAATAGATGTGAGTGATATCTTGATGTTAACTATGTACTTGTGTATTTTTATGTCTATGAACGAAGTCTCCATAAACTTAAATTTCAATAAAACTTAAATTGAGTTAATTGCGTGTAAATGCCAACCAGTGAAATTTTCTAAGAAGCGTAAATTAATTTGGTGTTAGTACATGTCACTTTTTGTAAATGGGTATTACGTATGATTTTTATTATTGTGATTGTAGTTAGTCTGTCGAGGAAAATTTTTTTTTCGGATGGATTACTTTTTATATTATCTTCGTAGTTTGTAGTACCATGATGCTGAAGGTATAATAATAACTTAGAGTATCATTTCGATGTTGATGGCACTCGCCGTGAACGAGAATTTGTTACAATTATAATTCTTACTTTAGAGATAAGTTACCGGTATGATAAATTGCTGGATAGTGAACGACAACTGCAAAACAGCAGTTTTGTATGTCCATGTAAAGCGTTTCTTTATGTACCAGTCAGTGATTATTGCATGTAAGGTTTAAATGCACATCTTAATAGCAATTATGAAAGCAATATTGTTATTCCCCTTCCTATACCGGGATGAAGAACATGTTCTCGTTAAATACGCAGGATGTTTAAATGAGAAACTTGTACAAGCGTTAGTTCAAGTTTAGAGCATTTCATCTAATCTGAACATACAAGACATTTATTTTTTTGTTAACTGCGTTGTTAAATCAAGAGGTGTCAAAAAAATAATCAAGCTATTTGTCCTAATATGTTTCTAGTCTGGAACAAAGTTTTAGACTGTTCAGTTCGAATTGTGTACATTTGTGTACAAATAAATTCCGAAATGCTGAGATTAACTTAATATTCTAGAATAATTAATTATAAGTTTTCTCGGCTTGACGTTGAGTTACAGTAAATTCTGTGTATAAACATTTCTGCCATTATATAGGTACACGTATGTAGTTAAAAAAAATCTCAATTTTATTGCATATTTATCACTCCCGGCATTATTTATAATAATTCTACATTAAATTTCGTGTCCGAGTTTCGCATTATAAGCGTATTTGCAACATGAGTACACATGAATTTACTCTTCACCGAGGATAGATGTTACACATCTCTAGCGAAACCTGAAAATCTCACTCACATTTATTTTTTGAAAATAAATTCACGTATAAATTTGTGTTTTTAACTAAATTTCTTGACGTGAATCACGCTTAGTTTCCGTGCCGCTAAAATTCGTTGCTGGAGCAGCTACGTCGACTATCGAATCATTCCATGTAAAGACAGAAATTTTAAACTATACAATGAAACGGCTTCGGTAAAACAGAAAGAGACTTATGAAAATATTAAAATCCAGCTTTGGATCTGATTTTCAAAAGTAATTTTATTAAAATTCTGCCCATCTTGAAAATTCATGTGAACTTTGGTACGCGCCATCCGCCACAGATGGCAGCACCGTTTTTACACATTTCCGTTTCATGCTACTTCCGTCACATTCACGAAATTACTCCTACCAAATGCCGTATACCGAGAGCTAATATGTTACACATAAAAAAAGGGCTGAGATTTATTATCGTCTTCTACGAAATATTAATAGTTATACTAAATATGTCATTATTTAAGGCTGTGGTCGTAAAGAGCTTTAACTTTATGAGTCCGCATTTTGTGGTAATGCCTCAAAATAAATAGTGAAAACATGTGATAACTGCACGTAAATGTATATACTTCCACACAGTAAACTGATGCCAATTTCTCTCGTTAATTTTTAATCTTATTGAGTAGTGTTACAGAATTGTATGCAGATGTGTAATCTAAGTGATTATATATATATTTTTCTGCACGCTGGTACTTGTTATCAAACTTTCTCGGCAGCTTCTATCGCTTTGGTCTTTATTCTTCCGGGTCACTGCAATGCTGTATTCATTCTTTGGTGATGGCGATTGCTGATATTTATTTATTTGCATTTTTGTGACTTGACAGCCTCAAGTTTGGCGGTGGTTGTAAGATTGTGTGTACTTGAAGCATTACACGGACGCTTGAATACGTAAATACTTTAACACCACTTAGTGTTTAAATACTTTTAATGCTACTAAATACTTTATTATTTGTAATAAACGTGTTGTTCAGCTCCAACTTCACATGCCGTGAGAAGCGTTTTAAGTCCACAAGTGAACTTAAATGCGTACACATGCTGTGAGAAGCATTTAAGTCCACAAGTGAACTTGTTTTTTCCTTGGACGAAGCCGAAGTTTTTCGGCAGAATTCTGACTCATCTTGTGTAGCTACAGCCAACTAATCGTGGAATCGCGATTTTTGTCAGTCGGCTGTAGGTCTTCCGGGCTTCCACCACGACTGGACATGTCTTCAACAACAACGTCTTGTTAGCACCTCGAAAATGGCGAACCTCGATTTGCTCCGAAACGTCGGTGAGAAGCGTCGTCGAGACAGGGGCTTAAGGGGCCCGCCTCGTCAGGGGTGTATGTGTGTTAGTGAGGCGGGATGATAAGCGCGACGCTCGCTGGTGCTTCTAGCGCGGTATAGCCTCTAAGCGCAAGGCTCTGAACTGGCGCGCAGTCTTCTCGTCGGCACAGGATAACTGTGAAATTTGAGCGGTGACCGTAACATTATATGGCGGAGAAATGAAGATAAAGGTGTTATGCAAGCCCCTTAAGTGCTTTCAAGAATCTGTACTGATTGTTTTATGCCTAAAAATTACTCTGAAAACACGCGTTTTAGGCATTTTAACGCTTCTAAAAATACAGTTTAAAAACTTAATCCGAAATTAAAAGTACTTTTCGGTCCTCAGCGAACTCTTAAACGCTATTCGTAAATAGGCCCCACTCGGATTACTTGAGTAGTTTTGAAATCGCGTTGTTTTTCCTGAAGCTCTGCACACCGTATGTGTGCCCAGGTAGGCGGGCCCCTTAAGACCAGAAGACTACATACAGTCTGATAAAATATCGCACACATAAAAAAAAAAAAAAAAAAAAAAAAACACTATGTCACAGGAAAGCGAGGGACATACAGGCACTCTTCCACTAGATTAGTCTCGGAGGGTGTTCCCCCCCCCCCCTTCCCCCCCCCCCCGGGCAATGGAACAAACACTACACGCTTGTAGATTTTTTAAGTGCCCAAAGTGTCCACTTGTGACGAGACGAGTTAATATTTGCTAAGAATGGACTGTCGCAAAAGGGGGGAATAGAGGGGGTAAACGTCCATTCCCCCCTGGAAGTTAAGGAAAAAAAAATTGCGGGATATCGGTGAATTCAGTATGGCATTTCGGGTGATGCAAGGTGAGGTGTTACAACACCTGGAATCACAGACAATGGAGGCAGGCAGTGATGCATGTTGAGAAAGGTAATGTAACTGTTCAGACCCCATATTGTTGACGTATAACGTATAAGTTTTTTAAATACAAATAAATATATATTTTTTCAAATTACCTTCCGAAATAAATTCTTTTAACTGCCACTATTGCTAAGTGTACAATCATAGTACTTGATTAACCGCACATTTCCAACGGAGGAAAATATGAAGTTACGTTCGATGATGAATTTTATGGTGTATTAACGGTCACGAGACATTTTTGTGTGTGTGTGTGGGGGGGGGGGGGGGGGATGAGATGGAAAATTCAATTTTGATTGCACATATTTTTTTTTTTTTTTTTTTTTTACGCTTTCTTTACCTTTACAAGTTTTCACCAACACAATTCTGTACCTGCTTTTGGTGCAGTAAACTCTATGTAAAAAAAATCACGTCAGTTATTTAAGTACAGATTTTTTTTTCCGTGCAACGTTTACTGTCTAGTATTTTGATTGTAACTTTTTCAGGGTGATGCCATACATACTCAGGTGTTTGGATGATAAATAACATTTTACGAGTGATACACACACACACACACACACACACATATATATATATATATATATATATATATTCCCTTAATGAATAATGGGAGATATTACTAGGTAAATTTTTCAGTTAACTGTTTGCTGAATTCCTGTCCTTGGGCCTGTATTTAAAAAGTGATACACATAACGAACGTTAATTTTGTTAAGATGACCACTAGCAATCAGGAAGTCAAATGACGATATCTGTGGTTTTTTTACACTGCACGATTTTTTAAATAATTCAAAATTAGTCACTAATTTATAAATTAATGTGTGGCTTTTTGACTCCGTGCTCCAAGTAAACTGTGTTTACATTAATTCTATTGCACGGGGAGATCAAAACTGGTCGCAGCTAGAGTGGGGATTTGATTTATAATTTAGTTGGAAGCATTACGCAATACACAGAACAGAATTCTAATCGATATTTTACAGCCTATAGTTAAAAAAAAAATCTGTCGCGTATTTGAAGTAGGAAGTAGAAATTCGTGGCGATTATTTCGCGAACTTCTCCTCGGGGACCCCTGAGGTCTGTGGAAAAAAAAAAAAAAAAAAAACATTTGATAGTGAAATTGTTTGTGGCGGGGGGGAAGGGGGGTGGGGAACTGCTCGAAGCCCCGTGTTTGCACGCCAGACGACTGCCATTCGATGCGCGAGCAGTGTGGTCTTTAAGGCCGGCTCACATCAGTCGACTGAGCTCGGCTGAGCAGTCGGCAGTTGAAGGAAAGCACGGATCTAGGCTGATCCAGACCGCTGCCCCACACCGGGTGAGTGAAAAGGCGAGCCGAATAAAGCTCCAAATAAAAGAAGAAGTGTAGTGGTGTGGTGGTGTGGTGGGGGAAGCCGAGCGCCAGGAAATGATGGAGCGGCTGTCTCCCTGAAGGAGCGCTTCGACGGGTAGAGTAAACGGGTTGGCCACTTGACAAGTTTACTCTACTCGACTCGCTCGCCACTCGAATAATCATCTCCGAAAGAAATACCGCGGTGGTTGGTTGTAACCGGTAGGGCCGTCGAGAGAGAGAGAGAGAGAGAGAGAGAGAGAGAGAGAGAGAGAGAGAGAGAGAGAGTGAGTGGATGGCAACAAAAAAAAGGGGGGGGGGGGCAAATTTTCCTTTGGGAATACGTGCTGATCACGTTCACATTAATGGCCTCGGCACCGTTTACAGTGTTTAGAATTTTTTTTTTTTAATCGTGGGGGCAAAAAAAAAAGCTGTGCTGGGAGCCCGACAAAATTATTATGCCCCCCGGTGCTGAAGTGTGTCTGGACGGCCCTGCTTTAGCGAGGGGAGATGCGCTGGTGTTCCACGAGTCAGGGCCATTCGGAGGAAGGAATCGTCCCAGAATTTTGTCTGGGAGTGATTTCCTGGCTGGAGTCCGTGTCCTGCGCACGGCGGTAAGGAAGGGCGAATCCACCAGCGACCAGCGCAGGGTTCCGCCCAAAGAGTGTGGAAGTAAACAGAGATTTCACTCCCAGGTTGAACGTAATTCCTTTTTTTTTTCTTCCCTCTGAAATCGATCACTAATGATTGTCACACTACCAACAGCACAGCACAAAACCAAAGAATTTCAGTTTTGTCCCGAATGATATCAGCATCTAGGGTATTATGGTATTCTTAGGGTTCAGGATCTAGGTCTCTTTTAACAAATTTAAACGTTTTAATATTCGTTGAATTTGTATTTTAGTTTCTTGATACCCATGACATAACGATTAAGGATTTTTATAAGATTCTATTAGAGACGGAAAGTGGTGTTCGTTGGTGGTCTAGAACAATGTTAGGTTAACCTAGTTTCACAATACATAACCATCTTTGGCTCATAAAATCGCGATGTTAATTTACATAAGTGCCCATCTAATGCACTACACACATACCGGCTCTATTTTAAGAGGTAGTTACCGCAGATACGCAAATAGAAAAGAATCAACTGGTACAGTCAGACACACATGGGCACACAAAATTAACATAAATGTTGGTATATAAACATAAACGTTTATCGAGGTCATCTCGATTCCTCTACATTTAGGCGCTACACATTATTCAATAGCTATGCATCCTATTTATTATTTTTAATGTACGTATTAGAAATGCATATGCAAAACACAATAATCCTTAAACTAACGCGATTATAAATTCCCTTTCGACACAGCCTGCAGGCGTAGGTAGATTTCGAAGTACCTATTTCTTCTGGAAATATTTTGGAAACTTATATAAACTGCTGGAACATTTTAAGAACATAATGTAGCCTTAATAACATCTTATATGTTCGCCAATATTAAAAAAATGATCGCTTTAACACTTTCTCGTATTCCATGTAGCGAAAATATTTTTAATGTTTTTAACTTAATGCATCCAGCATTGAAGTCTTAACGAATTTCATATTATGCCTACTAAGGTAGTTTATGCAGTTAGTTTTTAATCCTCCAAAAAATATTTTTCATCTCTTGTACTAATATGTGGTAGCATATATATATATATATATATATATTAGAACAAAGATAAGGTAATATTAAGATGGTTAAAAGTAAATTCAGACAAATTTGATACTAAGAAAGTTTTTTTTAAATTTAAATTTTGGTTTTAACGGTAATAGTTTTTTTCATCAAAAATAGTTTCACACAAATTATACAATTTACCTACGATAAATTATAATGGATTTGGATGGATACCTTTTGAAAAGGTAATGGCAGTATGTCTTTCTACTCTTGTTATTTCCACCCCTTGCAGTAATGATTTGTGATACAAATTTACTTTAAGCAAAAGATTTCTACAGTATTTAAAAATTTAAACAAAAATAAACATTCATTCTATAGATTACATGGTATGGAAGTTTTATTTATTTTCTTATTTCAACCCCAGGTTTTTTCAACCTCTTGCAGTAATAGTTTGTATTATCAAAAATTGTTTCAGACAAAAGTTTCAGATAAAAATTTTAAGATTAATACATAATTTATATTAATTCCACGTTGTGCCTACGAAGGGAGTTTGGATCTTTTTTTCGTCCTCCAATCCTTGTTTTTTTCAACTCCTTGCGGTTATGGTTGGTTGTATCGAAAACTTTTTCAGACAGAAGATTTTGGTATTACTCCTACGAGTTATAATTCTTTCAGACGGATGTGATATTTTCTATATTGTGTAAGTTACAGCGATTTTTCTGTTTTTTAAAATACCTTTCTCATTTCTACCCCTTTGGTCGGATATTGCCCATTAACGAACTCGACTGAGATTTTTTCTACTAGAATTTTTTATATATATCAGTTTAGAAGTGATTCGTGAAAAATTGCTGCTGTTATCATGTCCAAAAAATGTGTGTGTGTGTGTGTGTGTATATCCATATCCATAAATACTTTCAACAAAACCCCACTTTAAATTTTCAAAGCTTGCTTTTTTTCTTCTTTTTTTTTGTCTAAGCGGCTAAAAATATTTGTTAGTTCCAGGAGAACATGAGTTATCATTGCACAAAACAACAAAACTTTAGATTTTGCTTTAAAGGGCTATCGGCATATTTCTTTATCAGCAATTCTGTGTTTATGTCCAATATTCGACCTCTCCTCTCCACCTCATTCCTAGTGTATATATATATATATATATATATATATATATATAAACTTTAGAGTTGTCGATGGTTTTGGAATCTATGTACCATGAAAAGAAAAACTAGACAAAAAAATAATTTCAGAAGTCGCACCATGTTAACGGCTTCAATAAATAGCTAGAATAATTATATTAAGTAAGTAAAATCACATCGTTCAGAAGTCACATTATTAAAAATGATTTATAAATTTAGCGGTGAATTGTGAATGGCATTCTGAAGTTGATACGGACGGAATCGTTGTTCAGCTCAGTAAGCGCATTGTAGGCAGCCCCCGTTCTCACCGCGGCGGTCGAGAGAGCAAGAAAGAGAGAGGGGAGGGACATGTGCCCGCAGATCCGACAGAGGGAGCGCGCACCATGGAACCCGCCGGGGATGACGAGCAGGCCCGCGCGGTCAACTTCATCGTGGGCAGCGGCGACGCCGACGACCCCGGGACGCCCGCCGAGGACGAGGCGGCGCTCAAGGACGTGCTGCAGTTCAAGGACGAGGCGACGGATGTGTTCCAAGCGCCGCTCATCGAAAGGACGGCCAGCTCCGGCGGCATGTTCGCGCTGGCAGAGCGCCGCAAGAGGCTCAGGTGGGTCCGCGTCGCTTGCGGCCAATCGGCGTCCCTTGTCTGTCTGTGAACAGAGGCCAGTTCCCGAAACGCCGCAACTGCTTGGTCAAAGTGGAGGTCCGTGGATCGTAACCACGCTCTGCTACCATATTAAATCCTACTGTGGTCGCTGGTCCCTATTTCGTTAATGCTTACTCTGGACCTCGCAGGTCGTATATCTAATTTTAATGTTTATAGTAATAGGTATTTTTGTGTATTTATTGAATTATTTTGGCGCTAGGACCAATGCTAAGTGGGCGTCTTCTATTTACCGCAGGGCAGTATTCGTGTAGCAATTGCATGGTGCTCGTTTTCTGTTTATCTACATCGTTTTGTTCGTATATTTGCTGCATTGTCCAGGTTGTGTTGTTTTTCTGCATTCACTGTCATTGCTGAAACTCACTCCTCGTTGTTAGCTCACTGTGTTAGTCTGTGCTGTTATAATTTTAGTTTCATGACTAATTTTCTTCCGCGGAATTATTGTGCTGTCTGATATTTAAGTTGCATGTGTTCGTCTGTGTTGTCCAAATATCTGTTTTAGGTTCATCGTTGGGTTTATCCATTTGAAATCAGCTGATTTAGGCTTGTTTTGCATTTATAATTTTTTTCCCCATGACAGTGTAAAATTTCAATGGCGAATCTCTAAGAAATTTTATTAAATCAAAATCCCCCAATTGTATGAATCATTTAAAGAACGTCTATGGTTTGGTTGCGCCAGCCAGTTGTCACCAGGACACAGGCCTGTGGAGTTTGTCGTTTTTGTTCGTTCAGATGTTTTGCATAATAACACTGCATTTGTCGAGAATCACGTCAAAACGATTCAGTCACATCTTAATTTTTCCGAGTATATGCAGGCAGGGGCGAATTTCTGTATAATCCCCATGGGAGGCCCACAGGATTGTGTTCATCACGCCTGTTGATTATGCAGGCGCAGGCGGACCACCTTAGAGAGGGTTTTGGTTTTCAGGGGGGGGGGGGGTAAACGCCCCTATGTACAGCAACTTATATAAAGAACAAACAACATCGATAAATATCTGAGAAAGAAAAAAAAATGGATTATTGGCCGTTACCAAGTTTTTGATGGCCGGATGGAGTTTTTCGGGCCATCTTACTGGCTTAAAGTCACGTGATGGACGGACGGATGAATGGCAAACGGACCTGACGGACTATTGTAATTCTGGCTTAACTTGTTCAGGGTAAGTCGAGGCGAGACGTCATCAGAGCTTTTTGGAAAGTGTAACGATCAGGAAAGCGATGGTCTAACATCCGGTCGTGTCCGAATTCAAGTATGCAGTTGTGTACTTGCGACCTTGCGTACTTCACTTGCCCTTGTGACATACTTGACGAATCCAGACGGGTTCAGTGTTTGGCCTCTTCAAAACTGTGTTAGCATGCCGAACATTATTTTGTTCATTAATTACAAAATACTTAAATCAGTAATTCTTAACACTTATTAGTATCATACGAATGTACGGCAATTTGCATTATGATTATGCCTTTGTTTCTTAGTAATATGTATTTATAACGTTTCGTTATTTTAAAAAAATATAAAAAAATATGTTAAGTGCCAATTGTAGTTTTTTGTTTTATTTTTCAAAATAGAATGCACTGACGAATCCAATCACTTTCAAAATTTTTCTCACTCATTCAACTCGTACATCCGCTTGTCGAGAATTGCTCGCAGCTGGGGCGATGAGAATTAACTAAAAATAACGTAGGTTAAGTCCTTCAGTAACAGTTTACTGTAAGTACACTAAATCAGTGCGGCCTCAAACATGGCCGCACCTAGCGAAAACGAATTTTGTCATGAGCCAGATGCCGACGTCGGTAGCCGCAATTTCTAGTTAAAAATGTCCAAAAAGTTCCCAAACAAAAAATTATTAAATTACTATCTTCGGCATGGCTCTAGCTACCGACGTTAAATTTATCCTTCTCAATTACTACATATTTTGTGAGAAGCCACCGAACGCGTCTTCGTGCAGCGATCGACAGACGACTGGTGAAATCATGGCACTGGTTCCTCCACGTAGGAAGGGTAGTCACATGACCTCACCGACCAATCACATACACTCTTCATTCACACTAACAATTACAAGCCAATTAGAACACAGAACATATACACTGAAAATCATTTCCACACATAGAAACAGGGACTTCCCACACTCCATCCTTTCTTAATTTTATCAAAAACGTCTGACCTTGGTTTCCCGCGCTCCGAAGAGATATCGTTTCTGTCCCTCTCTTGGTGGGGAATCACCGTTTCTATCTCACTCGCACTCATAGGTCTCATATACCTGTCTCTTTCTAATACATCCCACACCAAGTCCATTGTTCTATAATATTATATAACAGCACTTATAATACAAATTACTTGACAAAATTAAACTTATTTAGAAAAAACCTGAAAAAGTAGGCCAGAACAGGCAAAAATCCAGTATAACGACTTATATGTGAACAATTACCTAAAAAAATAGTAATGATTTAAAATGTCTGTTAAAATAAAAAGTACATTCTTAAAACATACAGCAAGTGCAAATATCAATCCTTAAATACATAAAAACGGTAAAATATTCTTAGTGAGATTTTTTAAGAAATGTTTACATGCATGAAAACAGTTTAAAAGACAAATATTTAGCTAGGAGGGCAGGGGTCTTGCAACGTTACAATATGTGCAGCAATTAGTGAAATCTTCAACTCGAAGTATGCGAGAAATACACAGGATCATTGACTTGTACACTTAACTTCCAGTTGGGACAGCCCTTGTGCTGTCACTTCCGCGGACAAGTACGCACAAGTATGTACTTCAGACTTCGAACACGGCCCCGTACAGCATGGTCAGGTCTGACGGATTCAACTGTGCAAATATGGCAGGGCTTTCAGAGACCACCACCACCACCACTGAGGACCCTTCACAGCTTTACATCGTGATGCAATAAGCAAAACAAACATATTCATGTTCAGCTGATCATGTATAAATAATTACTTTGTTGATTTTCGTGAGAATATACATCTGTAACAGTCTGCATGTTCTGAAGCACCTGTCAAAGAAAATGACATCTTGTAAAAAGTGTGGAGTTGTATGACTGGGATAACTGTGGGTTACTGCAATGCTTCCTCAATCGTGAAGAATTATCCAGCTTCGATCCCCACCAGGAACGAAACCCGGGTTGCTTTGTCAGGAGATGCTTTATGCCTTGTGTTTTTCCAATAAGGGATGTGCTATATGTAGATAATGCCAGTCGTGATACAGCACTCTTCGAATATTACAAATACACTAGAGGTGTACAGTGAAAAAAAAATTGGAGCGATAAATTACATAAATGTTGCAGTACATCACCATTAATGTTCAATATTTTTAAAATTGAAATTTTTTTTCTGTTACCTATGTCACATTCATGTGAATGTGGCTTCCACGTAACACAGCGATAATGAAGAGGGGGTTGTCGCACAGACCTAGCATCACGTGGTGAAAATGATTTTAGAAACCATTATATTTCGGTTGTCTTACACAGTGTATATAAACATTTATTGGTTAAGTAATGCAAACTGCGCGGCCAAATGCTAAGTGCATCAATGGTCAGTGATATTATTTTAACTTGCTGAACCACCGTGCAAGGTCTTATTGCTGACTTGTTTTTTTTTTAACCTATCAGGATTCTCTAGTCATTTGAAAGAAATACCAATCGCCAGTCGGCCTAGTGCTGTTGAGGACATGGGTGCGGAATGTCCTCACTTGAAGTCTGTGGTGATGAAGTGAAATAAATACGTATGCTGTATGCTGCCCGTGATTTTGTATCTGTCATGCACAGTTGCAAGAGATAGGAACTGTAACATGCTATACTGACTTCAGCCGTTCTCATGTTTTGTAATAATTCTTTATAATTTATTATTGAAAATTTGTTTTTTTGTTAAGGAAAGTGAGATTGCACATTAAGTGATTTTCAAAATCCATTACATAGTGTCTATTGGCAGTATAATTACAATTTTAGTTATTCTCAAAAATGAATTCAAAATTAAATACCAATGACTTCACAGGGGAAACTGTTTTTAGCAGCCATTCACCATTAAGGGGGTGCATCACATTTTAGGTGTTTATTTGTATTTAATAAGTGAAATGCTAGTAAACATGCAGACTTTTTAAATGGTTTAACTTCCATGTACTGAAGAATAATTGCATTGCATATTTTTTGCATAATTAGTTGCCAAAGTTAAATTTTTAACATTTTTGAGGTGTGTTAATAAGGAGAATCAACTGAACAACAGGACTAAAACATTTTAGGTATAACAGCAATGTTATGGCTACTTCAATAATTGGTTGGAATTTCTTTCAGAAAATTATATTTAATTTTACTTGGTCTTTCATAATTCTCAAATTTGTGAAGGTTTTGATAGCTGAACAAAAATAGAATAAGTTTTTGTAATAGACATGCAAACCGTATCATGAAGTAGCCAGTGTAATTGCCTTTAAACCTTAAAAGTTTCAGTTCTGAAATCCATTTTATTATTCTTATTTCTATGCCCCAAAAACATTAAAAATGAAACTTTGGCAGCTAATTATGCAAAAAGTTTGCTCTGTGTGTGTGTGTGTGTGTGTGTGTATATATATATATATATATATATATATATATATATACACACACATATATATCATTTCATAAATGTTAAAGCATTTAAAAAATCTACAAGTTTATATGTGATTAACATAATTATAAAATTATAACCTGAAACAGAAGGCACCCCTTTAACTCCAGGCATTTCATTATTTCATTAATTTTATGCTCGTCTTTAATGAAGCAAAATGTTAAAAATAAACAATAGAAAATTGGGGCCTTTCATGTTGTTAGTGACATAAATGTTCCAGTTGTCATTTTACGCTGTGTGAGTAATTTTGAGGTTGGATTCCTTGTAAGGAGTTTTTTTTTGTGGATAAATTATAATTTAGCTCACCCCAGGGACGTCGCCCTTTACAAGTAGGTACATCTCTGCCACGTGTCGGACGAAACAAAGAACTTGCGGTAGACAAACGCAGCCACAACACTCTGCCATCAGAAATGTTATAGTTCTGTTGTTGTTTCCTGTTCTGTGGTGTTACTGGCACATGTTATTCTTAGGCCTACTCTTTGAAGAACCTGCCATAAACTAACATTTTGCATGCTCAAACCTTTAGCTTATCTACTAACATGGGCTTTCAAAGGGGACCTGTGGTTTTCAAACTAGGCTCTCTATCTAAAAATGGCTTTTAAAAATAATGTTATTTCTCTAGGATTTTATAGGTTAAAAAAATAAAGAGGTTCTGCTCCCCTTTTTTAGCAATAGGTTTGGTTAGTATTTTTCACAATATTTTAAAACATAAAAATTTTGATTTTATAATAGTTCAACCATTATTATTAGTAAACTTTCTATGTATTTTCGACAGTGCTTTTCACATATATTTATATACACACATCTGATTGCTGTGTATTATGATGATTGTTGGTGGTACTGTAAGTGAACATGTATTCCACGGGAAGAAGTGTAAGGTTGCAGTGAAAAAATTAATAGTTAACCATCAGACACACTTGAACCCCAATTATTCGTTTCTCAAAACTTCAGTTTATTTCACATGTGTTCGAAGCATTTTACATTCATCTGTTATGTATTGTGTTATGTAAGAAATATTGATGCTAAATTTTTTTTGCAGTGTATTGTTTAGTGGACTGTAAAAGTGTCAGAAACACTTTTATTTTGGTTGTATGGCTTTGTGAATCTAGAAGCCTTAATGCTCCTTTTAAATCAACAGAAAAATTTAATCCAGCAGTAAGAATTCAAGAAAGCTAATAAAAAAAAAGTTATAAATTTTCTTATGTTAAGGAACACTATGTTCAATATTAATCTTTGACCTGAATTCTCACACCCTTCGGATGGCCTAGAGGCTTTACTGTATATATGTTTGGAGTCATCTTGAGTGATTGTAATGTAATTACACTTATGCTTTTGTGACTTGAAGTTGGAACTAGCTTCCAATTGTTTTTGGTAGGATTTGTTTAGCATATTACAGGATCCTTTGATGTTTTAATGATGATCTGATAGTTATCATTCAGCAAGGATTAAAAATTCTTGTACTTTTTTTTTTTCATTGCACGGAAAAATTCTAGGAAAGATCTGAGAACTATTTCTCAGTTACTCAGGATGCACCGTCTTGGAGGTTGTTGTACACATGATGAGCTGAGAATGGAGCATTGATTGAATGATGAATTTGTGCCAGAGAAAACACACCGTCCCACTTGCGAAGAAAAAAATATCTCAAATTGCCATTTAGATTCCATTCCATCATTGTGCTGTGATGCTGTGGTACTAAAAAACAATGTTACCAATTGACATTTTCCAAAATTGGAAATTTATAACACCTTACAAAATTTCTTAGAATGCCTTAAAATATGTTAATACCTATATAAGGAGTTATTTTGGCAGCGGCGTGCGTTAGGAAGCGTTGTGTGTATCGGCGCTGAAGTGGTGATAATGGCTGGGCAAACATGACGCACCTTGTGTGGAGAGGCTTGCTCGAGAGGTGTGAGTGTGGGTTGCCGATCATCTCCACTGGGCTCTTGATCAGTCAGTACCAGCGCGTTGTTGGCACACAGCGGTCGGTGTGACTCCATCCGGGGTCCCATTCTGTCCTTTGTTTTCCCAGAGACTGCATGGGGAAAATTAAAAGTCGTTGGTTTCAAATTGATTGTGTTTTATTTTGTTGCTGTGTATTTTAAGTTTGCGTGAAGCCAACATTATTTTCAAGTAACTTGTTTTCGAATCATTAAAAGAGACAGTTACTAAAGTCACTTCTTGTTCAGTTTATTTGCAAGATTGATATTCACAAGTAAACATTTACAATGTGGTAAGTAGTTTTTTAGTTTCTAATTATGGGAAAAAAAAATTTTTTTAAATGAGCATGTCGTGTAATTGTTTTTATAGTATTTTTAGTGTTTCTGATTGTACTTATATTATATTTTTGCTCTCTTAATAGGACTGAATATTAATGAACAATAACACCTACTTGAAATAAATTTTCTGATTTTTGTATTGAATATTTGGTTATGTTTCAGTTCTACAAAATTAGGTAGTATATTCTTGTGTTTAATAAAATCTACTCTTAATTATTTTGAGCCATTGTGCTCTAGATGATATTTAGTGGATTGATGCTATTTGCCCTATTTATTTTAACTTTACAAGGTGATTGTTTGTCTTGTGTCTTTCTACATGTAGATCACATGAAACAGCCACTGCCCTGATATGATAGGCAACATTTACTGAGTTTTATATCTCTAATAATGTTTTATTTTTATTTTTTATATCAATACGTAATAACCTGAATATGAATATTTTCCTTGTTTTCGATGGTTGGTTTGTGAGGAATAGAAATGCGTAACATTATGTATTCAGTTCTGAGTGTACAAAATATTATTTGGAGAAAGTCAAGAAAGTGGTTTCACCCTTGATGTATCGAGGTTGCCTCTTAAAATAGGAATTCTGGACTACAAAAGTTTTTAAGCAGTAGCAAAATGTAAATGGGAAAAAAGTTTTGCTCTTTGTTAGCTACTTTGTTGTTTTTTGCAAGACTTTTTTTTTTTTTTTTTTCAAAATAAATACAAGTATTGAGTATTAAATCAGGTTAAAAAGAGTAATGTCAATTTTATCAGTAAGTTTTTACTCCATTTAATAATTTAATTTTTTAAAAATAATTATTACTTTTGTGCAAAAAATGTATGTCTAAATCAAAAAAAATAATTGTGGCTACTGAAAGAATATGAATTTTAGTTTGACAAAGAAATGGAACTTTACAAAAACATGTAGCACAGACCGATGCAAGATTTTTTCCCAAGTTGATAAAAATGGGCTTCTGCAGACTGAAGTAACCAACCAGATGTGTGCAAAGCTAGGATAAATAAATGTCTGCATAAAAATTTTCTGCAGTTGTTCCCACCCACATAATGTTAGTATATCACCCTCATGAAGAGCTGAGTTTGCACGCTGCACCACTGAACCAGTCTGCTCACTGGTTCGATGCATTTTGTGCACTAGCTGTCAATAGAGCTCTTGCTGGTTCTCTGTACGTCTTGCGCAAACAAACCTCAAAGCAGTCAAGAGTCCTTGACTGTTTATGGTTGTTTGATGTTTATGTTGTCGACGGGAAGTGTGAGTGCGGTCTCTGTTTTAATCACTTCACAAACCGACCACTGCGCAGCTCTGCACTGATGAGTGCTACTGCATTGCACGGCTGTTGGTATGTTGCTCTTGCATGACCCACAACGTATGTTTCATAGTGCTCCTGTTTTAAGACCTTGCATTTATAGGTAATTTACACTGTTTTTTGTTACTTTTGCAAGACAGGAGATATTTGCGTCATTGTATTTACCAATAAAAATTTGAACCTGTGAGTGTAGTTTAAAGTTATGAGTCACAATTACTTTTTTAAATGATTAAACTATATTTGTGGATTGCAAAATCCTCTTTGAAAGTTTGCTGTTTTGTTGCTACCATGTTAAGAAGTGTTTTTTTTTTAATTTTGCTTTTTTTTTTATTAGTTAAAATTTTTGTGTGTGTGTCAACTCTTAAAATTTAGTACAATTAAACAAATGTTAACATTAAAGAGTTTTGCATCATTAATGAAAATTTTAAGTTCAAAGATTTCCTTTTTAAATGTAATTGATTGCTATGTGTGTGTGCTTTTGATACAATTTTAGGCCCAGCATGTCTCATGGAACAGTTGCAAACAACAACAGATTGCAAGAGAAAGATTTCACAGTGGCAACGCCTGAAGAATTCGTCAGGAAATTCTGTGGCACAAAAGTTATTAATAAGGTAATAAATTGTATTCATTGTGTTTTTATTGTGTGTGTGTACATGTCACATAAGTCACTAAAAGGTCCTAAATGAAACAGTAACACTGCTGGAATTCAGGGAACTTCAAATTCGAGGAACATTTTGCTAATTTGCATTTTGATATTTGATGCCAAACATCAATTTATAATTGCACATTTATTTCAAATAGTGGAATACTGTTCACTTAGTCATTAGAGCTCTAACTAGAGACAGGATTTTATGGTTTTATTTTAAAGCCAATTTAGTTTTTAAAACAGAAGTTTTCGATTTCATTATTGTTTATGAACTCTTGTTTATTCATAAAGATAGCACCATTTTCAACAAATCAACTCTTACTTGTTCAGTGAGTTACTTCATCAAAACAGTGTATTTCAACTGATACATAATACACTTTTACAATATAATAACTTGTAATAAGCATGTCTAACTACTGGGAGCAATAAAATAAATCAGCAAGTGTATGTGCATTTGAAAAATGTACCAATGTCGTAATGTAAAAATTTGTTACTAATAACAGATGCAAAATTATATTTATACATCCAATCTCTTTAGTATATACATTTCGTACAACTCCATGCAAATAATTTACATTCATTAAATTTATTATATTTTAAGATTAATTTTTTTGGTCTTATTTGAGTTTTCATTAAAAATGTAATTAATTTCATGATTTTCTTGTTGGAATTTTGGTGCTTTATGGTGTATTAACTTGCATTTACATTTTATATGGTGTATTACATGCTTTTTGGTGTTATTTTGGCATTATCACAGTTCACCATGTAATCTTGTCTCTAGTTCTAAGATAAAATCTGCACACACCTGTGAATAGTTGATCTATTTTATATTATGTTTAATTTTGACTCATATTTATCAAAATAACTCTGTGCTATAATTAAGTCCTGTAATTGAATAACTATATATTTGTAGACTCCCTGTTATAATGTAGTTTTTCCTCACAGAATACCAATGTGATGATTTGTCACTGTTCCTAAACAGGTTCTGATAGCAAATAATGGCATTGCAGCGGTTAAGTGCATGCGTTCCATTCGTCGCTGGTCGTACGAGATGTTTAAGAACGAAAGGGCAGTTAAATTTGTGGTCATGGTGACACCAGAAGATTTAAAAGGTTAGTTAAATGTTTGGAATTTATTTTTTTAGTTTTAATGTTTACTTTTGTGTACAGTGCCATTGTAATTGCAAAGCTATATTTTGTTGTTGTAGCAAATGCTGAATACATCAAGATGGCAGATTTGTACGTTCCCGTTCCAGGAGGGTCTAACAATAATAATTATGCAAATGTGGAACTCATTCTCGACATTGCTGTCAGAACACAAGCACAGGTATGTTGAGGAGCAGAAACTTTTAAAAAGAACAGTTTAGGTTCAGTCACACTGTTGGATTGGGTTTTATTTACAATAGTAGCGTTTCAGTTTAAAATATTACCAAACATTATTTGGTTTGCAGTAAGGTATGCCTTAGTAACTTACCGGTTCAGTTTATATATATATATATATATATATATATAATCTTTTAGCTAATTTGATGTTTACATATACACATAACTGCAGTTTGGCTTGAGCTAGTTTTCATTTCAGTCTGTCTACAGTTTGTAATAAAGGTCACAGTGATTCACATTTTATTCTTGTTAGACAGAAGTTGGTTAATTTAAGCTTGAAGGGTTGGAAGTTGATTGGTTTAGGCTGTATTTTTTTTTGTAGCGTTGGACGTTGATATTTCACAAGCGCCTGCCAAAGAAAAGTGACAACTTACTTTGAGCAAAGTGTTCTGGTCCTTTAAGCACCAATAAAGTTCAGAAGCACCATGATCAACACAATCCAACCAGCATTGTGAATAGGTACCCCACGAGTACAGTGAAAGGACTTAAATCCACCATGTTCAGAACCATGGCCATGTAGGGTTAGCAAATTTGCCAGGTTATTCAATGGCAGTATTAGGCCTGTACGAAGCTTCGACTAACCAAATCAGTGAAAGCACTTTTTAATATTAGATTTGTCTTCGCCAGGAAATGGTATCTGCTTTATTTGAAACTTGGGTTTCTGATGCAAAGCTTCACATCTGATGTGAAGCTTTATGTTTGTTGAAAGCTTTAAAACATTTGAAGCTAAAGATATGCTCATGAAAAAATTTTGAATTTTTTTTTTGTGCTGTGTCTATGTTACTTGAAAAAAGTTTGGTTACTTGAAAAAAAAAATGGGGAGCCGGGGGGGGGGGGGGGCACTTAATTTGATTTTATGAATGCTCAATACTAATAATATGCATGGTTATTTTATAACAATTTTTCATGATGTTATATATTAGGGCGCAATCAGTTCGTCATTTTATCGGTTCAAAAATTACAAATGTTAAACAATTTTTTTTTTTTCATTTGATTCAATTTCGCTAATGTTTTAAACGTTCAATTTGATTTTCGCTTCGCATTAAAAACACTAGTATTCGCACAGGTATAGTCAGTATAGTTTTAACGGGAATAACAAAACTGGTAGTGAGTGATGCAGTCGAGGTGTGAACGTGAGCAGCTCGATTTTGGAGCCGGATTACATAACGGGCAGAGCCGTAGAACACCGGATCACAGATGTGAACTAGGAGGCATGGCTCTCTCTCGCCGGACATCATGTCGTAAAACTAGAAGAGAATAATCTGAAAACCTTACTTAAAACAATATTGCCGCGAAGACCTAAACGGCTACATAACTTCGAGTGGGCACAAAAAGAAAACGCTTTAATTGAAGCTGAAGAAAAATATTTAACATGAAGATAACAATGGCAAAGATAGAATACTCGTAGCTTACTCTTATTGGAATCACATTTAGGAATATTTGGAGATAAAAAGCCGTAAGGAATCATATGTTTGTTGTTCATGCCAGGTATTTGGTTATCTTACAATGTAGCTTAAAGTTTTAACCTCTTGTTGAAATTTCTTCTTCAGTTTATCACAACCTAATTATGGCTCTGATTTAATTGTTTGACAGTTTTTCTTGCCGTGTTGTGCAGGCCGTGTGGGCGGGCTGGGGCCACGCGTCGGAGAACCCCAAGCTGCCGGAGCTGCTGCACAAGAACAACATCTCCTTCATCGGTCCCCCGGAGAAGGCGATGTGGGCCCTGGGCGACAAGATAGCCTCCAGCATTGTGGCGCAGACGGCCAACATCCCGACGTTGCCGTGGTCGGGCAGCTGTGAGTGTGGGCGACCGTCACCGTGGCAATACACGACGGGACCCGATGCAGCCATCCTTTTTTTTTGTTACCCGTACTTTCCCTTAATCACTCAAGACAAGTGCTGGGGATCCTTCTCCGTGCTGGCATATTCCTTACGTAATATCTCTTGTCTGTATTGTGTGTCATAATCTCTTATGACCTTGTTACCAACGAGTAGTTAAGGCGTCCGCCTACCCGGGCACACACACGATGTGGAGAGCTTCTGTAAAAAACCACGTAATTTTTAAATTGCTCAAGATATATGATAATAATTTAAGAATTTGCTGAGGGTAGATGAGTAGTTCTGTTTTGGGCGGGGTTGCACGGAATGCCGAACTACTTCAGGTGAATAGGTTTAAGTAAACATGTTTACAAACTTACAAATGCGAAAGTGTACAGTTACACGACAGTTGGCATAAACTGTGTTCAACTCGAAAACCGATTGTCTACTTACGTTGAATTTATGTTTTTTAGATCCTATTTATTTGAGCAAATGTACCTTTGTTGGAGAATTAGTGTCAGCATAAATTTTAAAACAATTAAATATTTACCTATTCATCTTTTTTGTTTCAGTCAGTAAAATGTATGGACTTGTGCAAGGAACATTCTCCATCTTGTTTTTTTCCACAAAGGACTGTTTGTACTTTCAACATTCTACAGCCAATCAGAGGCTTGTGTAGAAGAGATGTCGCTCTGAACTACTTTGCAAACCTGTTTAGGTTGAATGAAAAATGACCTCGAATGAAACGTGTTCAGACTGTGTGTAACTGTACACAAAAGTTGAACATGCCTACCTGAAGTAGTTCAGAGTACCGTGTAACCGCACACTAAATTATGTTTTTAGAAGAGTAAATATGGCTTAAATGTAATAATTATAATTAATATATATAATAATATTTAGGCATGAAACAACTGGTACAGGTTCTACTCAAGGGACTTGCATCACACCTTTATCTTCACTTCTCCACCATACAATGCTATGGTCAACACTTAAATTTCATAGTTGCCCTAAGCACTACGAAAAGTCTGCACTTGTGCTTAGACGGGATACCATGCTAGAAGCACCAGCGAACATCTCACTTATCATCCCGTCTCACTAATGCAAATACACCTCTGACTAGGCAGCCCTCTTAAAGGTAAATAAAATTTAAAAAAATGTTGTGCAGTTGCTACACACGTTAGTATTGAAACTTAACAATTCAATAATCCACTCGAACAATAATACAAACAATTTTAAGTTATCCGTTTGAAAAAATAAACTATTCAATAATTCACTGGAATGATTAAACAATAAATTACAAACCAAGTTTTCGTTTGGAGGTTCAGAATCATATCAAACATGGTGATGAAAAATCTGCAAGGAGTCTTATGGTTGTCAATCTTCTTTATTTGTTATTTCACATTCCTCCCTTCTCTATCTCTTCGACATAAGTGCCCTAATCCGGAATGTTCCACTTATAATTTGTACTGATGAACCTGAACCATTGTTTTTTCTTACCTTACCGGCTGTAAAAGAAATTTCACTTCAAAATTTTTTTTCGGAATTCTTGTAACTCTTTTTAAATGTGATCTTTCAGCCCTGAAGGCGCACTACGAGGGCAAGAAGATAAAGATATCCTCGGAGCTGTACAAGAAGGGCGGTGTATCCTCGGTGGAGGATGGTCTGCTGGCAGCACAGAAGATCGGCTACCCGGTCATGATAAAAGCTAGCGAAGGCGGGGGAGGGAAGGGCATACGCAAAGTGGAGTGTGCCGAGGAATTCCCGAACCTTTACAGACAGGTAGGTTGGAGGAAGGTTGCACTGACAGACGGAGGTGTGTCATTAGGCTGCAAAAGTCGCAAGTCTCTAGTAAAGAGACACCCAGAACTGGTCACGACAGCCATGGAAAAGTCCCAAAATATAAATAGTAAGGGTGCTGTAAGTCATGATGATTTTAATTTCCAGCAAGCTTCTTCTAACGTGCATGTAGTTTTTTGATGCCTCTCTTCAGTTTATAATCACACATATTGTGTGATTCAAGAAATTCATATTCAAGAAATCATTTTACGACAGTGACATATTTTGCAGTGCAGGTTGTATGAACTAGTTCAATTGAACATGATCCAGACATTCAGCAATCCATCTTAAATAATATCAATATTATCTGCAATGGAAATTTTGTTCATCTCCAAGTTCAAAGACACATACTAGTTTATTGAAGAACTTAAGATCATAACTACAGTGTAAAGTCTTCAATTGGGCAGTCTACGGTTTCGGAACATTCATCGAGCCACGTGCGTTTTTTTTTTTCCTTCGTATTTTGTCTGTTGACCTAGGTTGCCAGGTTGCATTACTGCGTGCGGGCATTTTTTTTTTTAGTTCTCTCAGAGTTTATTGTGATGTCTGTTTTTATTTCAGTACAGTGTTTCCTGTTTTCTTGCATTTTACATTTTACATTTTTTTAAATTTTTGGGTACGTTTCTGTATTATTTTTTAAGAAGACCAGTGCTCATCTGTGTTTTTTTTTCCGTTTTTTTTTCTCGGTATATAGAGCATATTATTACAACTTGTTATAAATACCATTGTACTGTATATTAATATTTCCTCAGCATTTTTGTTAAAACTATATCGATGTTTGATAATTCGATGAAATCACTACCTAGTCCCACATGGCTGTGGTTCTGAACGCATCTGTGGTATATACATGTTGTCAACTTGTATTTCCGTGAGGAGCCAGCAGTCGGTGATTGTTGCCCGCTCTGTGTCATGATTATATATTTCGTTTTTTACAGTCTTTTTGTTAAAACTGTGTTGATGTTTGATAATTCGATGAAATCACTACCTAGTCCTACATGGCTGTGGTTCTGAACGGCATCTGTGGTTCACATGTTACCAATTGATATCTTCATGAGGGGCCAGCAGCCGAAGTTTGTCGGTTGAGCCCCGTGTAGAGGTGGTGGTTGCCGCCCGCAGGTTCAAGCGGAGGTCCCCGGCTCGCCCATCTTCGTCATGCAGCTGGCCCGCTGCGCCCGGCACCTGGAGGTGCAGCTGTTGGCCGACCAGTACGGCAACGCCATCTCGCTGTTCGGCCGCGACTGCTCCATCCAGCGCCGCCACCAGAAGATCATCGAGGAGGCGCCGGCCGTCATCGCGGAGCCCGACGTCTTCGAGGACATGGAGAAGGTGCGTCGTGCGCGCTCGCTGGCCCCCTTCCCTTTCGCTTCAGCTGATGTAGAGTTTACAGTTTCTAATACTGACGGTGTTTATATAAAGTTGTTGAAGTTGAGGGCATACCGGTGTTACGTTTTGAGTTATTGGTGGAAATAGTGGGCGCCACCACGTGAGTGTGCACGTGGACCCGGCTTGATGCTCTTACTCAGGGTGTTATGTGGCCCGTGTGCGGCGAGAAATTAGCCCTCCTGATATCTAATTCAGCACCTGTTCCTAACCGAGCCCGCTCTCAGCGTCGGGCACGCTTCTACCTAACCGCAGTGGGCTCTTAGGGCGTCCCACACGCCGCTGACTGGGTTAAGGACCCACGTGGCTCCCCCGAACACAAAGTCACGTGACTCAATTAAGTTGGTTTTTATTTACTTCTACGTTACACGTCCTCATACAGTCCTTCCTTTACACTGTTAAAAACACCTGAGGCACGAATCAGTTTAGTTGAGGAGGCGAACACAGAGGTGGTCGCCTCAAGTCTTTACGTAAAACACAAGTGGTTAAAAAATTCCTGAGAGTATAAAAATTACTAATTAAACAGCCTCACCGACCGAGAGAGGCCCCGAGGATGAAAAGAAAACAATTTGAATGATTATTATATAACAGAACTACTTATCGGTGAGACAACGGTGATGTCCCCGGGGTTTCTGCAGAGACTCCGCTCTCGACCGGCTGAAGTTGGAGACTGGGGTGAGACAAGGGCTTGCGGCAGGAAACATGGTGCCCTTCACGCCCAACACAATTACCGTTAACATCTTAGCTATTGCGTGCCCCAGGTTATTATAGAAAATAACATGAACCCTTTATAAAACTACCAGATACACATCCATGACCAGACAGTCTGTAATAATTACTTATGTGGTAAATTAGTTTGAATAAAGTTATATGTTGGTTCCGTCGTCGCCCGCTAGAGAGCGTCCTTGTCCGTGCTTGCATGTACTTTATTACAAAAATATAACATATTAATAAAACAAAAGACACTCACTTACTGACTCGTCGGGACACTATTTTAGGGCGAAAAGAAAAGGTTACAATATTATTAATTACATATAGGGGTGCGGCGCACTGCAGCTAGCGCTCTCTTGCCGGGCGACCAACACACGCATGCACTCGTTAGCGGGAGATTTGAGCAGAGGGTGGTGGTGTTTGGGCGGTGGCATATCGGGCTCAAAGGGGCCGCAGGCCCGGATGACGTCAATGTGAAACTTATTCACAGCGTGTAAGGTAAGTCAAGGCAATGACTAGGGACAGCATTATACAATGAATTCCGATAGAAACAAAATAACACCTAAAAGCATGTCAAAACACAGCGTAACACCAAAATGCAACGATATAGCACCGAACTGCTAGTTTTATTGTGGAACTAAGTAGTATTTAACCCAAACGTAATTCAAATCATAAAAAAAAGTAATTTTTTAATGTTTGAAATTCAAGGAATGACATTTCCAAACAAAAACTTGTACCTAAGTGAATCTCTTTTTGAATCACTTTTAAACCACAAATGCTCGCTTTTTTATTTTTATTGCTTGGAATGAATCTTTTTTTAGGAAAATTTATTACAAATGATTTTATCATAAAAATGCAGCATTTTATTGGAGTAAGTATTAGAAAAAAGCTTTTATTAAAACAAAAAACAATAACACCCAATTATTCTGCTTTAAAAACATAATTAGACTAAAAATAAAACCATAAAATCTTGTCTCTAGCAATGACTCATCAGTGCGTAATGAAAAAGGATAATTGCAACGCTCAGGAATAAAGTGCTCTTGGTCAGAGGGGGGGGGGAGGGGGAATAAGAATTTAAATATTGAGTCTGACAACTGTTAAGACTCAGCGTGTTTTTCATAATCATGTTTGTTGCAGTTGTGAACTACACTTGTGAACCTCCTATGTACTTTATTGTTTGGATTTATAGTTAAAGTGAATTATTGATTTTTTTTTTTTTACGGTTCAAGTGGATTTTTTTAATGTGGAGTTTTATGAACTTTTTTTTTTAATGGTTTTTAGTCACCACACAATGCAATTGGTTATCTGTATCATATGCCATAAAAGGAGCCATGATAGTTAGGTGTTCAGGTCTCCCACAAGAGAATCAAGATTTGTTTTTCCGCGAGGTTGAACGGGATGTTTTTCTAATGGGAAATGTGGAGGATGTTTCAATGAATCATTGGGCTTTCTTTCACTGGCTGCTCTCATTCTTCACTCATTCATTTCATCAATGATTTATTTTCATGTTATCATCCCTCATTTCAATCAGACATGAAGTCATTCATTGGTTCGTTCATTGTTCATTCATTAATTAACATATCCCAACCTCTCCAGTACATGAAAAAAGTTTATAATTGCAAGTGAAATAACAAATAACAAAAGAAGATACTGTTATAATAATTTTTAGCTACCCATAATTGAAGTCAGTCGCCTGGCTTGGCCCCAAAGAGTATGGATATCTCCATGCCATTTACGATTGGTTCACTATTTATCAAAGGTTTAGAAGCCGTTGTACATTCCAGAGGTGGTTTCAATTCGGGTTTAATTTTTATCATTTGAACATGTCTTTTTTTCGGACTGCAAAAAAATTCTAAAAGTGATATTTTTGGGTATGAAAAATTTAGCACACAGAATTGTAAGTAGGATTGGTATGTCTATAATATTCCACCATGGAATCATACCATCACCGCTTAAAGATCCATGGAGACGTGTTGAATGATGCAGAGCCTGCACGCCAGTTAGGTGCCGGTGCGGAGCGGAGAAGAGGCATGTGATGCGAGGAACATGTTAGTACCCCATGCTTTAAGAACTTACTTGCATATTGAGGCAGCCCCTTATAGGCCCCACCTACCTCGACACACACATGGTGTGTGCAGAGAGCTGCAGATAAAACCATACAATTTAACAAACTGCTCAGTATATGAGAGTAGTGTCTGTTTACGAAAAGCATTTAAGAATATTCTGAGGGCGGATGAGCCCGTACTTCGTTTTTTAAACTATTTTTAGAAGAGTGAAAAGAGCTAAAACGCATTGGACATGCTCGGTATAAATTCTTGGAAGCACTGAAGGGCCTGGCATTACACCTTTATCATCATTTGACCATCATATAATTGATTTTATGGTTACTGCTCAAATTTCATAGTCGCCCTATGCACGACGAGAATACTGCGTGCCACTTCAGAGTCTTACGCTCAAAGAGATACCACAATTAAAAGCACCAGCAAGCGTCGCACTTAACCATTCTGCAATCACCGACACTAATACACCCCTTGACGATGTTGTTCTTGTCTCTTTGTCGGCAGGCGGCGGTGCGGCTGGCGAAGATGGTCGGCTACGTGAGCGCGGGCACGGTGGAGTACCTGTACGACACGAACGGCAACTACTTCTTCCTGGAGCTGAACCCGCGGCTGCAGGTGGAGCACCCGTGCACGGAGATGGTCGCCGACGTGAACCTCCCAGCTGCGCAGCTGCAGGTGGGTGGCTTGCACTGCGACTTGCGACATCTCGCACCGGTTCTCGAATATAGTTGGCCGCACACGGACTCACGTGCACCCCCATCAATCAAGTGCCACATCGGGGCAGAGGAGTTGGAGTTCCTGGGCCACGTAGTAAGTGCCGAAGGTTCGTAGGCCAGTGCCAGATAAGCTGGCCCTCGTTGATGAAAAGCAATCACCTAGCACCCGCAAACAGCTTCAGCAGCTCAACGGGGCCCTCCTCAACTGGCTCCGCTGTTTTATCCCTGGCTATGCCACTGTCATCGTACCCATGACTGCAGCCAGTCAAGGCTCTCTGATCCCAGTCTTCAGTGCTCGCCAGAATTACACGTGTTCTCACGCTGCAAACAAAACACATTAATGTTAAATGTTAGCTGCCTTTCAGGAAATAAGCAGGGCCGGCGCGTCCATGTAGGCGAACTAGGCAACCGCCTAGGGCATCAAGTAGCTGGGGGCGGCGCAGCACGACACATAACAGCTGATATAATATGTTTTAACGATTATTGAAACTAGATGAAAATGGATTTTTGTAACAGTTAGGAATGTTTATATTGATATAAGTGATAATTATTTAAAGTCCACGGTGACCTGTTTATGATTTGTAATAAGTAAAAAAAAAAACACAAGCCTGCTTACATTTGATTGTTGACAAAATTTTAGGCTTACGTGATGTATTTTGAGGCAAGGAAAAATTTTTTTTGGGTTTTTCGCCTAGGGCACCAATTTACCTTGCACCGGCCCTGGAAATAAGTCAACTAGTAACTGAAGTAAAAGGTGGGTTATGTCAGGTCAGATGCATTAACAAGAAGTAAAATCATTGCAAAAATATTTTTTAATTTTTTTTTCTGTTATTAACGTAGCTGACCCAAATTAACCAAAATTTCACTTTAGAATGTTATTATTCACCTATTTGCATCTCTGGTGTATTACACAAAAGCTCATGTGAATACTGTACTAAGATCACATTCAACAAAATTTTAATTTTTTTTTGTGCAGAATTTCACACACTATGAAAGTACTTAACTACTCTTTCATCAAATTTTTTATTTTTGATACCCATATATTTATGATATATATTAATACAGTGTAAACTCTATATAACGACACTTAATGGACTGAGAATTTTTCGACGGTATAGAGAGTGGTCGTTAAATGGAGAGAAATAAAAGATATCATTTTACTATTCTATAATAATATGTATTTACTAATATAGTACACATTTTTCACGCGAACATTAATATTCATACAAATAACACTTATTTCGTATAGTCTGATATTTTTCTTTGTTTTTCCATATATTGTAGACACGGTAAAGCGGCTAAATACAAAGTGTCTTCCAACATCACTGATCTTTTCTCCCGCCTCTATTGAGCGTATTAATAAAACCTTTTCGTCAATACACAAAGATTTTCGTTTGCTCGCCATGTTTACAGTTCAAAAGTCTGTAAGCTACTTCGATAATGATAACGTGTAACAACTTGACAAAAGTCTAGTGACCAAGGTGAACATGTGCAAGTTCATCATACAAACATAAAAGACAAATTTTCTTAGAATCTCCGGTACGTCAGTCGAAGTAAACACGTGCTAGATAATACAACAGCAAAACAGCAAACAAAAAAATGTACACAGCTGCAGTTCTTATCAACTTCGGCAACCTAGAAAGTACTGCTTAATGAAATATGTATAATGCCGTATTGTTAGAGTCACGATTATATGGTAATACGCGATAACACGAAATAACACCGAAAACCGCTTGAAAACACGAAATAAAACGAAATTGTGCGAAATCCGCGATATGTCACGAAATATTGCCTATCCTGATTATTTACGTTTTTTTTTTCCATTCTGTAAGGACAATTCACTATCTTCAGCACAATCAAATATTTCTGACAGTAACTAGCAGCCATATATATTATATGCGACGGTGATTTATTATAGATTTTAAAACGAAGTCTCGGAATTAACGTAGTATTTTCTTTAAATGGTAATCTTGTGTACCATAATAATTTAAGATGTTGATAACTATGATACAATTTACTGTTTATTTAAAATAAAGTACGTAGGGTACGAAAATAAAATTAACTCTGCTTAACGTAACGATTGTAAATAATAAATAGTACATGTTTATGTCGGTATTAATTTTCACGGGCGTATGTTGGTATTCGGTATGCGTTTGTATTCGCATCTATTCTCCATTGTTTTGATCTTTCCAGCACGGCAAGTTTTTGCGTATTAAAAGGTTAAATTCTTCCTATGTGATTAAAAATTTTTGATAATGCCTAAAACGAAGGTTTTTTGCCAGTGACCGATCGAAAGAATTTTCCAGCGAAGGATTTTATTTCAGTGATAAAATTTTAATATGCACATTCTGTAACTGCAGGCTAGACTACGAGAGACGCGATACGCTTGTGAAACATGTCGCGAGTGAGAAACATAAGCGTTTGAGGTTAAGCCTTAAATGAAATCCTTGTCTAAGAGTCTTTAATGCCATTAATTTGCTGTTCAACCCAAGAAATGTGAGTAGGGTTAGCATAGAAGATGCAAACCTACAGAAGTCTCTGCATAACTTGCCTTCTGTTTCCCATCTTCCCATTGATACATTTATACATGGCTATGTTGCTTTTAAAAAAATAATTGAGGATGAACTTTCATTGCCAGAAACAAGCCAAATTGATGTTGCAAAGGTACTTTGCTCCCTTAAAGGTGACTACAGTGAATTTGCTCAAGCCAGTTTAAGGGCAATCTGGTTCCCAACATCAAATGTTGATGCAGAACGTTCATTTTCCAGTTACTCACTGGTAGTTAGTGCCAGAAGACAACATCTCACTCCAGAAAATGTGGAAAATTTAACTATGATAGCATTTCAATAAAACAGTCATAATAGTTACTTTGGAAGTGCTTAATTGTGTAATTTTGTAGTGTATGTGATTGTAATTGTGAAATTTTTAGTAGTTATTTAAAAGTTTGAATTTATGAATTTGCAAATGAACTTAATTATCTATGAATTTGCAAATGAACTTAATTGTAATTAGATCATGAGGTTTTAGTGTTTATTAATATTTGTTTTAATAAATTTGCATGTCGTACAGGAAAGCAAGAAAATTTTGCCGTGGGTATTTTGAGCAAAAAAATAAAACCGTATAACACCGAAATCTTTATTTCTTTACACCGAAATTTGTCTTAAAATAACACCACAAAATCTTGACTCTACGTATTGTTGTTAAATAGAGTGAGCGTGACGCTATATAGAGTGTAGTATTGTATAGAAAACAACGTAAACCAACCAGAGTCAAGCAATTTTACGTTTTAAGGAGTTTGTCATCAAATCGAGTGACGTTATAAAGAGTTTACACTGTATGTATATACAGAAGTCAATTTCGTGTTGTATTTAGAGATTTCTTGCAGTATTAACATTCAATGTAAAGGTATCTTAAGCACATGTAATTTGAATGCTGTTTGATTTTGTTTCCAGATTGCGATGGGTCTCCCTCTCCATCGTATCAAAGACATTCGGTTGTTGTACGGGGAATCTCCTTGGAGCGACGGCGATATTGATTTTGACTACCCTCACCACAAGCCCCAACCGTGGGGCCATGTCATAGCAGCTCGTATCACTAGTGAAAATCCTGATGAGGGTTAGTGTCTGTCAATATGTATACTACGTGTATACTGGTTTACTGTGTATGTCTGTGTCCTTTGCAAGTTTGTGTGTGTCACAGTGTGTGTCTTAATCCGTGTTTAGCAACTGTCGGGCCTGGGCTTCGAACCATAATTATGGTTTAGAAATTTTCAGTTGGATTTAAAGTTTGTTTGTTTTGGACTTGTAGATTGCAAGTGTTTTTTTGAAAATTTGAAACTGTCTAGAAACAGTTTAGTAATTGATGAATGCTTGTTGTACTACGTTATTCACCTGCATAAAGGTCCCAGATTTCATGCTGGTTTTTTCCTTAAATAAAATGTATTGTGACCCATATGTGAAAATTTCCATTTTGGGTAAAAAAAAATATATATTAACAGTGCACTGTTGTGGTTAACTATATGCTTAAATAACTAGCATGTGTTGGTTTTTAACAAATATGTCGCGAGTAAATATAAAGTGTTAAATTAAAATATCTCAGCAGTGAGCGTAAAGCATCATGAACTGCGCCCCTACGTCTGCTGCCTGTTGTGCAGCTACCCAGCCAGCCAGGGGCGTAGCCGGAGGGGGTTTTAGGGGTTCAAACCCCCCCTCCCCCCTAGCACCAAATCTTTAATTAATTTCTTATTCGTCACTTAAACAAATTTCATATTAAAATTAATAAAAAATTTTACCATTGCAATATTTAAATTTAAGTACCGAAAACTGCTAAAATAGCACTATTTTACACGTTAAAATCCAAATTTTCCCAGGGGAGGACCCCCGGACCCCTCGCTTTAATACAGGGGGGCCATGCTTCTTTACACCCCCCATACACAAATCCTGGCTACGCCACTGCAGCCAGCAGTGGCATGCCACGTTGCTGTCTGTCGCCTTTGGGGTGGGGGGTGCTCGGCAAGAGGGGAAATCTAAAAATAAACCAGCCTGAGAGAGAGAAAATGAGAATGAGAATGAGGGGAAGGGTGTTTGTGGGTGTGTGTGTGTTGAGTGCATGTGGCCATGCAGCGACGTTTATGGTACTTCCTCCCTCTCCCGTCTGTGAACTCAATCATCACGTCTATCTCTGCAGGTTTTTGTGACGCACCTGTGTGTTTTTGCAAGAGTTTCCCTCTGCTTTCTACTGCAACATTTCATTCATGGCAGAACTGCTGTAAAGGGCATGCTTGTTTTTATTAAAGAAACTGACAAAAAATATTGATAAGGAAATAGCCTGTGGTCTTTTCTCTCTTAGGGAAGATGGGAAGGGAAACATGGGTATAAAAAATAGCATTCTTTTCCTTTATATTTTGTTTTAAATAATGCTAGGGTGATAGGGGGAGGGGAGGAAGGGTCATAAAGGATCAAGAGGGGAAAGGCAAAAGACATCAATGCATTTTCTTATGGGCAGTAATCAGGGACTATGAAGACTTCACTTGTATTCTACTGGAGACAGTTTTATGGTGCAACTCATATTCGGGGGCAACCCTTACAGTGAAAAGGTTAGATTTTCCCCCCAAAAAATTAAAGGTGCGACAGATATGTAGATGCGTAAATACGGTATTTTACCATATGTGTTTTTATTTTTTTTAGTACCTTTGCATAGTGGTCTCTGCAAAATTTATTGATATAGTCTATGGTTTATTTGATGATTTATGGTTTATTTGATGATTGGTTTAGTTGAATGTGTTTTATAAAAAAAATGTGCTAAAAAAATTGATTAAGTTTGATTAATTTTAATGCCCATTAAAATTAAGATAAGTTCATTGACAAACTTGGGGTTGGATTTAATAATCTGTGATATTCTGAAATGTTCTGATTCACCCCATGACTGTATTTTGTTTTTATTTTAGGTTTCAAGCCCAGCTCTGGCACGGTCCAAGAACTTAATTTCCGCTCTTCGAAAAACGTTTGGGGCTACTTCAGCGTGGCTTCATCGGGAGGACTGCACGAGTTCGCAGACTCCCAGTTTGGCCATTGCTTTTCGTGGGGTGAAAACAGGGAACAGGCCAGGGAGTGAGTATAGTTGGAGGACAAGTTTCATTTTTTTTTCTTTTTTTTTCTTTTTTTTTTTTTGGGCTCTACATCATATTAACAGCAAGGTGATCATTAGAGATGTTAACACTTTGGCAATATCATGAGAGGAATTGGCTATATTAAATTAAATTGAATAAATAACAATCCTAACATTGGCGTGGAATTATTTAGGGAAACTATGGGAAAAAAAAAGAAGATTCGGACCTGTGAGTCAGACTTAAGCCGCCCAGAATGCAAGTCCAGTGTCTTACTGCGCTACCTTGCTTAGTCTAAAGAAATGGTGTAGTGATAGAGTAGATATATGTTACTTGTTTTGATGTGTAACATCTTAGCTCTCTGTATACAGCATTTGGTGGGACTTATTTCGTGAATGGAAGAAAGTCCGTGGAAGAGGGAAGGGGGGGGGAACTCTTCCCTCTTTTACCAAGCACACATACACTGGACAGAAAAAGAGAGGAACATCCTTAGCATCTACTGTGTTCCTACACTTTAGTTAAAACAAGCCAAAAAATATAATCCATTTATGTTAATATAAATAATGATTTATTTGCACAAAGTGGAAAATTCAAACAAACAAGTTTAAAAAAATTTTTTTTAGAACTACATCATATTTAACTATAGATTAAAACTGCTCACTGTAGATTTTTTTTAAACCTACCCTCTAGAAGTTTATTCACTAATACTGCAATTGCCTTACATATTTGCATTGCACTCTTTATTAATATTTTTTTTGCAGATCTTATTTTGATTACTATGAAAAATAATTATTTATATTTTCCTATGTCATTTCTGTTTTCATGTTTTGTGTTTATCCTGTGCTGTCTGTATTTATTGTGATAGTGTTTGGTTTTTACTTGTTTTGTTTCATACTTGTTTTGTGTCGTGCCCACCTCTAAAGTCTCAAGACTGTCGGTGGGCATGTAACAAATTTAAATAAATAAATGAATAAAATTTTAATATTTCAACAAAATTTTACCTATAGTAATTATAGCTGACTTAACCTAACCAACCTTTCACTTTATTATTTTTTATCTAATTTCCTGAAAGCCACTACAATACACATTTACTTTTCTTATATATGAAAACAAATTTAGTTGGATTCTAATTCTTACTGGTCTAATTTGATATTCATATTCATATTTGATTTAAAATAAAAAACATATTTGCCTAGTCTCTAGTAATAATAATAATTTCAGCTTGATAACAAAACTTTGTTACAAACTTTTCTTTGGAACTGGTGTAAATTTTAGTTGCATTTTTATTTTATTTTATAGGAACCTTGTGATAGCACTGAAGGAGTTGTCGATTCGCGGAGACTTCCGCACTACAGTTGAATACCTGATCAAGCTTTTAGAGACTCCAAGTTTCCAGCACAACTCCATCGACACGTCGTGGCTCGATGCGCTGATTGCAGAGCGGATGCAGGCAGAGAAGCCGGATATCATCCTCGGCGTCATCTGCGCGTCTCTGCATATCGCTGATAGGACCATCCTTAACGTTTTCCAGAATTTCCAGTCGTCTTTGGAGAGGTAACATTTGTGTTTGGGTTTTTTGTGTGTTTTTTCTCGTGTTTGTTCCGCAACACAGCTCACCTAGATAACTTTTCAGTGAGGTTGTATGTGCTGTGTTGGTCTGAACTATTTCATTAACAATTTTTGCTAAGATTTTTGCAGCTATGTTTTAAAAAGCCATCCATCATTTTAACTGTGTTAAGAGGGAATGCTGATGTTGAAAGTTATAGTATATCAGAGTAATATTTTTCTTTAAAAAGAATTTTTAGCAAATGTCAATATGATTACCTACTTTTTTTTAAATTTTTTATTTCTTTCAGTTATATATTTTTTTACTATACATTTGTTTCAATGCTCCTGTAATAAAACTATGTTCTTACAGTTTGATATTAATCATACAGTCATATCATAACGTATAGTTTTTATTGTTTTACATAACTAAAACTTACTCATCATTTTCTGCCTGTAATACTAAATAAGTGTTATTAACTGTTTTGCAGGGGCCAAGTGCAAGCATCGAACACACTGGAGAATACATTCGACGTAGAACTCATAAATGACGGTTTCAAGTACAAAGTGCAAGTAACCAAATCTGGACCAAACACCTACTTTCTAGTCATGAATAACTCGTCCAAAGAAATCGATATACATCGATTGTCTGATGGAGGTTTGTTGGGTTATGAAAATTTACTTGCTTCTCTTGAATTGACTGCATGGATTGAATTTTAAAATTCAGTGGTATTTGTTTGTTTTGTTGTGGGATTAGTAAACTATTGCACATTAAATATTCATAAATAAATAAATAAATAAATAATTTTTTTTCTAGAATTGAATAGCTTCAATTGGTTTGACCAACACTGATTTGATTTTAAATTATGTGATTGCCTACTTCTTTTTTGCTGAAGTGTTTTTCATGTGGTACTGCTTGTCTTGAAAATACTGTGTGTAATATTTTTACAGTGAAATGTTCATCAATTTATCTATTAATAAATTTAAATTAAAGTAGATCTTCATTAATGTAGGATAATGATATTTTGTTTGGCATGAATAATTAATTTTTTACGAATAGTAGAAATGTAGGTAGGCTATTCAGTAAATTAAAAATTATTAAATTAATATGAATGTGATTGAAGTTGGAAGTTTTTTTGTTATATTCTATAAGAGGTAGACAGGCAAATTGTTTGAAGCATATTCTTGTAAAATAAAGAGGAAAGGACAAAATTTATACAGCCATTTATTTTAATTTAAATGACTAAGGTAAATAACTACAGTAAAACCTTTTTGTTGCGACCCCATTTATTGCGACCACCTCTCTATTACAACCCGATTTCGAGGAACCGTGAAAAAATTGCCGAAAATCCGAAGATAAACAGACAGAAAATAAGTTTCTTGTGGTGAGTAACGTGTTGCTGCGTTTCTCTTGCCGAGTGCTTCCTGTCGACCGCTGTCAGCGCTTAACAACCCCCATTCCACGTCCCTTTGTCGGCAGGGTGCAGATAAAGGTTTTTGTGGCAACGTGTTTACGTTTAGCTTATTGCGAGTGTCTAGTGTGGTACGCAGTTAAGGCAAAGCTACCTGCTGGATTTCTCTTGATTTTGATTACTATCGGTTGACAATACACAGCGACCGACTGGATGCACGCCCGCCTCGACTTGTTTTAACTGCCGCAGCGATGTTTATTTTGACAGCTCAAGCAATTAATTTTTCCCGTGGGTTGATAGAAAAAGGTCGCTTCACCCAGCATAAAAAAAAAGGCTACGCCACTTATTCCCCGCGCAGGAAACACACTGGCTGCCGTCTGTCTACCCCGCATTTATCTTTCTTCTAACATTCCACGTTCTCCTCTCGCGCGAGCAATAACTAGGGCCACGATTATATGGTGAATCGCGAAATCGCGAAATTTTCCGCGAATTTATATGGAAAATGCGAAAAAAGCGATTTTTAAGAAAAACCGCTAAATAACACCGAAATTACACAATACAAGTCTCTTATATTTTAATGTGAAAAGCTTAATAGTCAAGACTTGCCCGGGTCCTGGTTGATAAGCAGGAAAAATTTCCTGCCTTGCATTTCTACATGCTTCCTCTAATCAGCTTTAGGGCGCCGTCTGGTCAGCGTGTGTGTTAGTGAAGCGGGATGATAAGATCGACGCTCAATGGTAGTTCTAGCGCGGTAAAACCTCTAAGTGCAAGGCTTCTGAACTGGCGCGCAGTCATCTCGTTCCCGTCAGATAACAGTGAAATTTGAGCGGTGACCATAACATTATATGGCGGAAAAATAAAGATAAAGGTGTAATGCATTTCCCTATGATACTTTCAAGAAATTTGTAACGGGTTTTTTACACCTAAAACTTCGAAAACATGTCTTTTAGCCATTTTATCTCAAAAGAACCATTAACAAATTCTTAAATGCTTTTCGTAAACAGACTCCAGTCGGATATATAGTATAGTTTGGAAATTGCGTAGGTTTTTCGTGGCTGTGCGCGGCACACGACTGTAGTTGCCATGCGTCACGCGCCGAGAATGTTGTCCGGCAGGAAGGGCGAGTATAGTTCATTTGCGGCAAAAATGAATACTTTTACGGCCCTGCTAAATTTTTCCATTAAATAAATTTTGAAGTTTCAGTGATTTTCCTTCAGAAATAATGTTGTGTAACTAACAAACAATTTGTATCAAAACAATTAACGGTAAATGGCTGTCGCGGGGGCCCTTAAAAATTTTTCATTTTACCAGAACTGGACTATACAAACCTGGCTTTAGTCGCACACAGTTTGGTGAAGGTGAGGAAGGATGTTGACAGTTTCACATGCCAAAGGACGTTGAAGTAGGAGGGGGAGAGAGACACGATGGTTTGTATGCCTGGGAGGGATGAACCTTGAAGTCTAGACAAGGGAAGGAGAGGTAAGCCGTATGACGTCATGCATCCGCCGCCTGTGCTGCCGCCAGCCTGTCTAGACGATATTCCCGCGCTCCCACTTACGTTGCACAAGCTACTGCTGCCGTATTTTTAAAGGAAATGTCCCATTATTTTTTTGTTATTCTCACATGAACATTATTGGAAATATTAAAGCCGACACAAAAAATACGCTGTGTGTTAAAGTTAACAGATTTTAATAATCTTTCATTTTGTTTTGTTTTAAATTTTTTTTCTTCTGATTTTCACATTTTGGTCAAAATGTCCAATTTTTTGACGGTTCTCGAGAATGTATTCGTAAAATCACTGCTTCGTTAAATCCGGGGTTCGTGACATCGGGGTTCTAGTGTATTTAACTACGGCAAGCAAGAAATCGTACATGTAATCTAACCAGTAAAAATAAACTGTCTATTGACATATTTTCTTTAGAGGTGGCCTGTAGGGCGACGGACTTGTCATGAAGGTTTAAAGCACAGCCGTCTAGCATTGTGAGTGACAGCATCCTGCCATTGTATGGCTGGTTTCTTAGCGAGTAGCGGTTTGGGAAAAGGGGTTGGGGGGGGGGGGGGGGGTTGAAATCAACTGAAAATTTCGGAAAACATCTATTACGACCCCCCCTCTATTCCGACCCTATTCCTGGGAACCGTGAGGGGTCGTTTCAGAGAGGTTTGACTGTAAATAGTAGTGAAGTACATCTAAAGTAACCACAAAAGTGAAATATTGAGATTAAGAAAAAACTATCCCCTGCCCTCTTAATGAAGCCTCTTCACTTTCCGTAAAGCCTGGGAAACATATAGAGATCTTCAAATAGTAGTAAATATATGCATTCAGGTTTTTGCGATTTTTTTTTTTTTTTTGTTCAAAACATTTTGAAAATATCAGATATTATTCTAATCAAATTTGAACATATGACGAGATTTTTTCCAACACTTCACAGGAGTCCATGAACAGTTAATGCAAAATAGAATAAAATAAAAATAGAAAAATATGTATTGAATCATAAAAGATTGGTGCAAAATGCTAAAAAATTAAAATCTGACTGCATTTGTTAAACCAGGAAAATTTTTAAGTAGATAATTGGTTTGTTGAACAAACTGATAATAAACTTAAAGTACAGTATGTATAATAATTTAATAATTTAAATCATAATCACAAATTTTTTAAATGTAAAAATTAATTAAGTACTATGTTGCAGAAAACAATCTTAAAATTTATCAGTAAAACTTCTTGGCTTCATGCATGTTACACTTTTAATTTAATTATTTTTTCTATGAGTGATTGGTGATATGGTTAAAAAATTATTCCGATTCAATTATTTATACATTTATTTAAAAGATCTGATAACCGATACAAAATGGATGTAACACTTTGTAAATAATAACACTGAAAGTCTGTAGAAGTAATTAATGACGTAGTACATTAAAAGTCAATAAATCATTTTATTTATAGGTTTTTTATTTATAAAAAAAAGTGTTTTACATCACAATATTTGTGCATAGCACAATAAAAATTTACAAACACAGCATTCAATTGTAGCCTTAATTTTAATTTACAGAAACATTGTAGGAAAAGATGCCTATGGAACTATAAACAGGTAAATGGAAAATATGGGTGACACCTGAATGGATGAAATTGTACTTTTTTTATGTGAATCAGTTTTTTTAAGTATCCAGAAAATTGGGATTATTGGTAAGATACCGATTCTAAAATGATTACAACGGCACAGTAGTATCGAATATCAAATCATTCACTAATATTAAATATTTTTGGAATACTCACATACTCATTATAGCGTCTTCCCCCCCCCCCCCCCCCCCCCTGTTTTCTGTCGACGAACCAGGGATTCTCCTGTCGGTGGACGGGGCCAGTTTCACCACGTACATGCGGGAGGAGGTGGACCGCTACCGCATCGTCATCGGCAACCAGACCTGCGTGTTCGAGAAGGAGAACGACCCGTCGCAGCTGAGGGCCCCATCTGCCGGCAAGCTGATCAACTACCTGGTGGAGGACGGGGACTTCGTGAACGAGGGTCAGGCGTATGCGGAGATAGAGGCGAGTGCCCACCGCTTGAGCACCCTCCCGTGGTGGAGTGTGTTCAGAAAAAGGAACGGGGCCTTTTTCATAGTGGTGCACCGATGCGGATACCAATTAATCGTAATCGGCGATTATGGGTACTTTCTGATTAATCGTAATCGGCGATTATCTTAACGATTACTTTGCCGATTATTTACGCGTTTCATTTATTCTTAAGTATTACATTAAAAAGGGTATTATGAAACCATTTTTTGCGATTCAGATAAATTATGTGGAATGAAGTGAAACATTTTTAATAATACGATACATACCGCATTTGTGCAAAGTGTTATCTATAGACGCCTCATGGCCAAGACAGTTCCTAGGTATAACATCCCTTCCAGAAAACACTTCACAAGTACTGTAATTCCAAAGATGTACCTATCTTGTTATTAAATTCACATGGGAATAAAAAATTTTGTGTGCATTATTACGCTTAAAAAAATTTGTTCATTATAATCGGTAACTGAATCGGTATCTGCCGATTATTGCTCTCATAATCTGTAATCAAATCGGTAATCGGTAAAGTGATATTGGTGCACCACTAGTTTTTCAGTCATCCCTTTTGAAACCTAATTTATCTGAGCTGTAGCCAATTAACAATTACTGAAATAACACTGCAAAGCTTATCAATACACCACATATCACCGAAATGCAAGTGAGTTCAAAATAAAACACAAGATGAAACTAAAATGATAAGATTAGTACTAATTAATCAAAAATTAACTCAGATCACAAAAACATCCTTTTTAATGTATTATATTCAATGAATATAATTAACCGAGTTAGAAGTTTGTACCAAAATGTATGGACTAAATGGATTTTAAAAAAATTTACTAATTTTTTATTTTTGCAACTGTTATTATATAGTAACAGATTTTTTTCATATTATGTTGGTACATTTTTTAAACACACAAATATTTGCAGATTTACTTTTATTGTTTCAAGTAGTTGGACACGCTTATTATAAACTACTATACTGTAAAAACTCATTATTTTGCAGTTAAAACAACACATTTTTAGTAAAATAAGTATTATGAAACATTTGTTATTTTTTGTTGGATGATATGCTATCTTCATGAATAAACAGATTTCATGAAGAATAATAACAACATTGAAATCTCCGGTTTTGAAAACAAATTGGCCTAAAAATAAAACCATTTTATCTTTTCTCTAACAATTACTTATCCTCATGGCATACTTTTTTTAAATTATTATTTTTAATCTGTACTGATAGTATAGTGTGCCAGTGTGAAATAATGCTATTTTTTTAGTTAGCTATTATTGGTCGAAATGGCATTGTTGTAAATAGTGTTTGGTCTCACCCTGAACTTTAAGATGTTTCTCTGGTTTCAGTTGAAAGTCTTTTGATAAAATTATATATAGCGGTCCTCTGGAGCTATGATTCATTTTTATTGATGTGACATCTAATAAATCGATCAACGCCGGCTGCACGCACGAAAAAGTGTCCCGTAACGCACATTGTCCCATTATGCTGTGTTCTATTACGCTCATTGTACGCTTGCGCCGCATCTATCTCTCTTCCACTCGATTGTAACAACCATCGATTTGACTTTTTCGAGGCACATTAAACTTGAAACACTCTCATTCGTTTCCTACTTTTCCTATCATCGTCCTATCCTTAACAGAATAACACAGATTGGAAGAAGTTAAATAGCAAACATGTATAAAAGTTATAGTTAAAATAATCTCTTCGTTAAAGTAATAAACATATTTGAATTAATGAGTCCAAATAAAAGTAAATTTATCAATTAAATTGTAGATTTCATTTCACTCCTTCTTTGTATCCATACAAAATAGTAATAATTCAATAAAAAAGATTCAATTTTATTCATAAAAGTATGCAATCATTTCATCAATGTTTTGTTATGTTGTCACGTTAAACTATCGTCCGTAAACCGACTTTACAGATAACCAATTTTTTTTTTACATATTGTATGTCTTGCATAATGGAATACACAATAAAATGGAATATGATTATATTTATGAGATTCTTGAAAATTATTGTTTAATCACTAGTTTTATACGTATTAAGAAATTTTATTAATTGTATATTTGATGACTGTTTTTTCTAACAATATAGTGGTGAATAAAAATATTATAAGAATAAAATTTTTATGTAAAATCAATGATGCAAAAAAATGGTACTGTTCATTTTGATAATTTGTAAGTATGTGCACCTATCAATAGAATTTTCAATAACTGGTGTATCTTATAATTCTAACTGAAAGTTTTATTTAATCCAAAAAATATCTGTATTATAATGTTGCTGTTAGTAGGTAATTATTTTAATTTATGAATTCTCTAAAGAAACAACCAAATAATTTGATGGTTGAAAAGTGTGCAGACACTATTAATAACAGGTTTATAGTTTAGCACTAAGGTATGCTTTGATGGTCTATACCAAGACTTTCTGCATCCTTGTAAAAATAAAGCTAATTAAATTTTTTGATAATGCAATATTCATATTTCAACTTAATCCAGCACGTGGGCGCATGTCTGCGCAGCTAGGATGTTGTCTTGATTAGAATGTCCGCTAGATTCTATTTCGGCAGCCAATCAGGATGGACCACGCCCTTGCGTGACTTGTGTTGCTTTAGAAACTCATTGAACACGTTTTTGATTTGTTAACCATAAGGGCTTTTGAAACTAAAAGGTATGGTCTATTAAACAAGTGTTGACTGAGGGAATTTAGAGAGTTTTTTTTTTTTAATTTGTAATCTAGCAATAAGGTTTATTGGGTATTATGAAGAATCAAAGGGTACTGAATTGGTATGTAAGTTTTTGGCTACCATTCTTTGGTGAAGAATAAAACAAACAAAAAACTGCTTGAAAATTTTTTTAGTTTTAATCATTCTAAAAATTCTTTTATTCGGCGAATAGCTTACACCAACTTTTTGTGGAAAGAACTTATTGGAAAAATTTTCAGGAAATTAATTACAAATTTGCAAGTGCATTAAGAATTGTTTCGTTTCTCATGTTCTGGGTTGTTCGGCCAGGCCAGCCTGGAACGTGACAAATGGAAGATTCTTGAGACTGGTTCGCCAGGTGTTCGCGGACGCTGACGGATGGAGAGAGAGAGAGCGCGCGCGCCGTTGCAGGTGATGAAGATGGTGATGACGCTGACGTCGCCCCAGGCGGGCTCCTTGTTCTACGTGAAGCGGCCCGGGGCGGTGCTGGACGGGGGCTCCCTGATCGCGACCTTGGACCTGGAGGACGCCTCGCTGGTGCGGCAGGCGGAGCTGCACCGCGGCCAGTTCCCGGGGGCTCACAGCGAGTCTCCCGCCGTCGAGGACAAGCTCAACCACATCGTCACCGGCTACAAGGTCGTGCTGGAGAACATCCTCGCAGGTAGCGCCTCCGTCGTAGCTTCGAATACATATATACTGTATGGAAGTCGCCAGCCCCGGGTTCAAAATTTCTAACACGGTTTTGAGGTAGTTGGTTAATTCACCGCCGCAATCGCCACCATCTTTAGGGCATCGACTTGTGGTGGTCCCTAGCGGACAAGTGTCGAACTCTTCAAAACACCCCCTTCCCCACCCTCCCGTTGAACGACCTTGAGCTTCAGTGTATGATTGATGGGGGGTATGCGGGGAATGACAGCGGGCGACAGTGCTGCGCTCTAACGTGTAAATAACAACTAAGACGATACAGGGCATTAAGGGGCAGCGCACTGCAGCGGTGAAGTTCCCAAGCTGCTCTTCATACGTTCCTGAAAAACGTAGAGTAAATCCTATCCACTCGCGACTTCTATACAGTATATATATTCAAAGATCATAGCGAGGGCCTCTTTGCACAAACGTCGTTTCGAGCTCTCTTGCCCGAGTGATCCCCTCGGATGAATATGGGCCTGGAAATCCGGACTTCCCGCGTGCCAAATAAAGTTTACTTTTCATTCTAGCATTGTGATGTTTTATAATTTTTTAAATTATGGATCTAAAAAAATTTGCATTATAGTGAATTTTATATAGTTTTTTTTTTGAGTGTTTGTAGTGAGTTAATTTATTTGTAAATACTGTATTTTGTGTTGAAATTCAAGACATGTGATTTTCTTCATATTCATAAAGAATATGAAAGACTGCATTTTTTTATAGTTGTGGAAATTGCTTTAATTAAGGCTTGGTCGTATCTATTAAGTGCTGTAAAATTACCTTACTAATGCTCTTGCATTGTATTTTGATGTCATTGTTTTTTATTTGTGCAATTTTTGCACAACTTTACAGCCAGTTTTTAGTTTTACGAAACTTTAGAAGTTTACAGAAAGTACTTACATTTGAGAAGACTTGTGCATATTCTAGCTGCAGCTGTTAAGGGTCTGTAAATAAATGCTTGGGTGAGTTTGAGCGCCTTTATTTTGTTAAATTATCATGTTATTATGTAGGTTGAAATTGTTTTGTTTGTTTTAGGCTATTGTCTACCAGATCCGTACCACCAGGCGAGGCTAAAAGAGGTTGTTGAAAACTACATGACTTTTCTCCGAGACCCGCGACTACCCTTACTAGAACTGAAGGTAATTTTAGATAGTAGAAGGTAGTGATGGATCGGTCCCGGGTCTCGGTTCTCGTTTCCGTCGGCATTATCCCGGTACTGGTACCATAACAGTTAAACCTTTCATGAAAATACAATAGATTTCTGGTAAAACACTGTGGTATATTGCCGGCGACTAACACGCACATGTCTTTTTAAGTTAACTTCAAGTCTTGTGTGACAAGTGAATGGTTCGTAAATCTTTGAAAATTTCAGGCAACAACGAAAAAGGGCAGTCCCCCCTCCCCTTCACTTTCTTCAGTTCCTCTCTGCTGGCATGGTGTCAGAATGTAAACAAAAGAGTTCTTTGTATCAATTCCCGACTATTTTTTACCACTTTTCACTAGCAGACAGGGATTATCATTTCAACTAAATGAAAACCTGTTGATATATAACACAGATTCAAAATATTTTTAAAACTTATCAAAAAATTAACAACTTTGATTAGCAGTAGACCAATAATTAACTCCGGTGGTGATAAGTATTAAAGTAAGCTTCTCTGAAAATATTTTGTTTTAAGTAGTATATATATGTGCGATTAATTTTTTTATTTAAATTATTATGTAATAGTTATATAAATTACATGTCAGTTTTTTTTGTCTTTTTTAACTAAAGAAATTTAATTTTTGCTTAAGAATTTCTCCAATTTTACCTAAGAATTTTGGTGTCTTGTCACCCAAAAATTTTTAAGACTTATTATACAAGAAATTTCTGGGTCTCTACTTATAATTAATCAATATATCATGTATTAATATACTATTTTAACAGTTAACTCTGTTAACTTTAGTGTTCCATCCCTTACCCATTATAATACCAATATAACTTGCAATTGCTTTGGTATGTGGCTGCTGCAGTGTTAGTTTTTATTATTTATTTCTTATATTTATTTTACTTAATCTCTTGTGAACAAATATTTACATTTTTCTCAAACCATTTTTTATTGGTGTGCCTAAATTAAGTACTGACCCAGCAAAAAAAAATATGTTAGTATGTATTACTGGATATTTCTGCACCACAGGATGTTGGTACAGTGCTGCTCCAGCATCTAGTGAGAAGCAACTGTGCTACCTAGGGTCTACGTGAATTGTCTTTGGTATAATTATGGTAAAATGGGCACTGATAAATCATGTTAAAAAAAACACACCGTTTATTAGGGCATACTGTATCTTTGGTGTGACTAAAACTTTGAACCGAGAATCGGAAACAGATTTTTTATGAACCAGAACTGAACCGAGAACTGGAGGAAAAAGTAGAACCGACATCACCAGTAGAAGGCACAAATCTTTAAAGCTACACAAACTGTTTAATCCAAAAGAAATTTTGTTAAAAATTTTGTAAATGAAAATAATGTATGAATACAATTTTTTTTCCCCCCGCAGGAAGCTATCGCATCAGTATCAGGCCGCATCCCTATTTCTGTGGAGAAAAAAATTAGGAAACTTATGTCGCAGTATGAGCGCAACATTACATCGGTTTTGGCTCAGTTTCCTAGTCAACAAATCGCAAGTGTAATTGACAGGTAAAAACAATTTTTTTTAAAATTATTTTTATTTTAGTTTTAAAATGCAATTAGGTATATGATATTTTTTTTAGTAACTTAGCTAATTTGAATGCTTGTGCATGTCAGACATGAGTTGAGCTTGTTTTGTGTTGAGCTCGTCTGTCTGTTGATCGACAGCCATGCAGCGACGTTGCAGAAGAAGTCGGACCGGGAGATGTTCTTCCTCACGACGGAAAGCATCGTGCAGTTGATGCAGAGGTACAGAAGCGGAACACGAGGCCACATGAAGACCGCCGTGTATGACCTCCTGAAGCAGTATTATGAAGTGGAATCTCAATTCCAGATCGGTGAGTAGTTGTGTTACTGTCCCTGCAGTGCTAGTGATGTTAAGCGATTTGGCATTTGGTGGTGCGTATTTGTTAAGGGTAAGGGATAGGAACCGGAAAATGTGGCTTCAATAATTTTCTCTTGCTTGATTTTCAAAATTTTGCTTTGTTAAAACATAGTTTTACAGTCCAACCTCAATAATGCAAACCTGAAGGGACCATAATTTTGTCACTTTGCAATAACAAGGTTTATATTAACCAAACTATTACAAAATTTATTTACAGTTTTTATATAGTTTTAAAATCAAATTCAAATAAAAATACTACCAAAAATGAATTTTTTTTTTAGGGATTGTAAAATAAAAATTTAGGATAGCTATTCCTGGGGCTCAAAAATATTTTCTCCTGTATCAAACTTAAAATTATTTAAACACAAGAATAAAAGCAAAGGTCTGTATTATTAGATTATTACGTATAAAGAAACTTAGGCACTACCATCAATTTGGAGGGATAAAATTTGTAAGCATTTTTTTCCCAACCTACAATGAACCAAAGTAATGGCATCAGTATTATTTTATTCGAAACTTCTCATTGTTTCTTACATTATTTTGAGATATTTCTATTAACCATCCCTTGAAACAAAAATAACTTTGTATTTCTTAATAATTGTACTTGTGTACTAAACAAATTACTTAGCATTATAACTCCTATGTAATTTCTAGGGACTGTGAAAACACTTCGTGTTAACAAGGTTTCTATTACTGAGGTTTCACTGTATATTTTTATAGTGACTGTCTGCTATACCTAAATTATTTTCCCTGTGAAGTCATTGGCATTTAGTATTGAATATATTCTTGGGAATGACTACAATTTTTAACACTATCAATAGACACAATGCAATGGTTTTTAAAAACCTCTTAAAGTGTAATCTCTGTGCTTTTATGAATGCAAATTTTCGGAATGAAATGGTACACAACTTTTATTTTTTAAACTGTTGAAACCATATGCAATACATAATTCAGTTTCTATCTCTCTCTTATTTAATACAGTTTCTTGGACATAACATAGTTATTGCAGCAATGCACTGTTTGTCATGGGGAAAAAAAATTCATAAATGCAAAATAAGGAATAAAAATAAAAACAGAAACCCACAGAAAACAAGCCTAATTCAGCTGATGTCGGACAGCTAATTCCAACGATGAACATAAACAGGTGTTATGGACACACAACACAACAACGACAGCTCAGACAAACACATTCAAACATAAATTTCAAACAGCACAAGAATTCCGTGGAAGGAATTTAGTCATGAAAAAAAATAACAACTGCACAGACGAACACAGTGGCCAGTAACGACGAGACAGTTTCAACAATAACAATAAATGTAGACAGATAACAAAACCTGAACAATGCAGGAAATGTACGAACACAATGATGAAGATAGATGAACACAGCAAGTTATATTTAAGTTTGAATGTGTTTCTGTGCTGTAGTCATAATAAAACACACTACTCTCAGCTTTATGTAAAATTTAACCCAAATTAATAATAATCATTATTCAAGCACAAACAAAATATCTTAAATGCCTATGCATAATAGAAGAAACATGAGTAGAAATCAATTATGAAACATGAAGAGGACATCAGTAACAGCACATTCTCATTTCAAATGTTATCAATAGCTGGGGGCAGGAATTATGCTATGCTGCAAACTCTGGTTTTGGTTGAAGTAATTATGTATATTATTTGAAAACCTTCAGTGCTCACAAATCTTTATTTTATTTTGCAGGCAGTTATGACAAATGTGTGACAGCCCTTCGAGAAAAGTACAAAGACAACATGGAAGCTGTCACTGCCACTATTTTTTCACATGCAAAGGTATGGATACATGCTGCTATCTGTGTTAAGTGCAGTAATTATGTATTTCTTATTGAATTATGTTTTGAATGTTGTTAACAGTGCCATGTTCATTTGTTAGATGTGAAATACTGTTTTCTCTGCCAGCATACTTTGTCCAAATTTATAAAGATGAGCCCCCAGTATTATGTTTTATTATTTAATTAAGTTTCCTTACAGAATGTGCTCTATAGTTTATAAAAAAAATGTAAAAAAAAAGTTTTGTAATGAAACATTAATGTTTAAATAATGTTAGAACCATTAAACATGCTCTGGTAAATACATCATAGTTCATAGACATTAGTTTGTGTGGGGCGCAGCGTTGACAACCATACAAAGATTTATGTTTCCGTACTAGTATTGAGATATTATGGTTTGAACTTTATATTTTTATGGTCCGTTCATTAAAAGTATGGAAACTTTTACCAAATGGTTCTAAATATAAAAATTTTAATGAAAGTTAATGTGGAAACCCCTGGAGTTAAGTTTGTTTACTTCAGTTTGGCAGTTTTAATGAAAGACATATAGGTTTATTTATTCGGTACCTTGAGGTGTTTTTTTTAAGCCACTTTGTTTACTTTATTATATCTTTTTTGTATAGACAAAAATTTTACCAGTACTTGCTTTTTGTATATTTATTGACAGTTTGTGTTAGTGTCCATTTTAAGGCGTAAATTATCATATTGCCATAATTTTGCATAATGTATAATTTATTTATGGTTTTGATTTAATTTTTGAACAGTTTAGCAAATGTACAGACATTTTATAGTCGGTTAGGAAATTTTAAATTTTGAATATGGAAAATCTACATTATGTTGTTAGCGTGAGCTAAGATATCAAGCATAAAACATGCACAGATGACAAGTTGCCTACGCTACCATCAGAACTTATGTTAAAAATATTTACAATGGAGGTTTTTCGTGATTTGACCATTTTGTAAGTTGGTGCATATCTATATAGTGTTTTCTAATTTTATCAATGATACTGAAGTTGAAAATAAATCTGACATTGCGATTTTTTAATTCATAGGTACTAACCCTTTTTTTTCCAGGTTTCCAGGAAGAATTTGTTGGTTACTTTGTTAATCGATCACTTGTGGTCGAATGAGCCGGGCTTAACAGATGAACTGGCGTCGATACTGAATGACTTGACTTCCTTGAACCGAAGTGAGCAGTCTCGTGTTGCTCTGAGAGCAAGGCAGGTACATATTTGTTGAAAAAATTTTTTTTCCCCTTCTTTGTTTGGGGTCTTGTGTTTGCTGTTCTGCGTACAAAGTCGTTTTACCGTTGTCGATCAGGTCCTGATAGCTGCCCACCAGCCGGCTTACGAGTTGCGCCACAACCAGATGGAGTCCATATTCCTGTCCGCTGTCGACATGTACGGCCACAGCTTCCACCCTGAAAACCTGCAGAAGCTGATCACGTCGGAAACGACCATCTTCGACATTCTTCACGAGTTTTTCTACCACTCTAACAAGGCGGTGTGCAGTGCGGCACTCGAGGTAGGTAGTGGGCTCAGTTGCGTGAATCGTGCATGTAAACACAAGCATAGAGTGGTTGTAATGTTCTGATTACCAGAGCATTGCGCCAATAACATTTCCATGTGTGTTTTCAGGATAAGCTGTTAAAAACTTAAGCTTATGGTTGGTTTTAAAACTATGTTAATAACAAAACTATACAAATCAAATTTCCATTCAATGCAAAGATTTAAGGGGAGAAAAAAATAACATTTGTAAACTGCTATTTACATTATTTAAAACACTATTATATATATGTTTTTAAATTTTCTGTTTGTTTTTGGTTCTGGCATCACTCAAAAACTACTAAACTTTTTTTTTGTTTGAAAGGTCTTTCACTAATCTGTTCTTATATGCTGATGTCGGTTTGTAGGTATATGTAAATCTGTTCTTACATGCTGATGACGGTTTGTAGGTATATGTGCGTAGAGCATACATCTCGTACGAAGTGATGTGTCTTCAGCTGACGGACTTATCTGCCGGAATGAGTCTACTGCAGTTCCAGTTTCTTCTCCCCAAGTCTCACCCCAACAGGTAAGGGTTTTATTTAATTATTTGTTGCAGTAAATCGTCAACTCGTGGGAGGGTTACTCTTTTTCTATGATAATATAAGACCAAATTTTAAACTATTTCTACCAAAAAATCTGCGAACTTGCATGATGATTGTTAGTGAAATATTGTATCTCAGGAATAAAAGAAACACTGATGAGATACTAATATTAATTATGATTACATATGATAGTACCATCATTATAAAACCTAATTCACTTAATAGATTGCTAAGAGTCGGCCACCTGTGCTTCTGAACTGTGTCATTAGGGAAAAGTTATTTTAAAGGGGTTAGAACAACATTTAAAACATAATTCAGTATGATACACCTGCCTGATTTAAAAAAAAGAAGTACTACACTGAACACTGACAGCTTAGAACCTTTTATTGCAAAAAATGAAAAGATAAAAAAAAAAGTAAAATAAATCTTACCATCCCATAATAATTAATTTAAATTTTTTTCTAGTGACAAATAAAAATGTTTTGTTGAGTTTTCGATGTTTTTTATTGGTTTAGTGTCATAAAGTTATCATGCCCTTGTCTTGATCTGTAGCTATAATTTCCCCCCCCCCCCCCCTCCCTTTTAATTTTCGTGGTTTTGTTTTGGTGTGGTTTTCTCTTTGTTGTAATGTATTAGTGTTTTTGTATTGTGCCTACCAGGTAAGGCTATATGCCTTAGGTAGGTATATAATTGTTCTTAAATAAATAAATAAAAAATATTAAGTGTGTGAACATTTTTTAAATTTAATATAATAAAATAAATATTTCCGAGCACTGAAGGTGTAAATGCTAAGACAATGACTGACCAATTGTTCCTCCAGGATTCCGTTCAACAGGAAGTCCGAGCCCGGCGACAAGCTGTACTCGAGCTTCGAGAACTGCCACCGCACCGGGTGCATGGCCGCGTTCGAGACGTTTGAGGAGTTCGAGGACAGCGCCGACGAGATCCTGGACGTGGTGGAGGAGTTCTCCTCGCCGTCCTACACCACCCCCAAGGCCATCGAGGAGGCCATGGAGACGGGCAGCGAGTCCCGGCTCAGCACCAGCATCAGCATCGGCGACGAGCGAGTTCACCAGATCGAGAACCTCATGGTAGCGTGAACCCCTTCCGTCGCCCCTTGCAGTGCCGCAGCTAGAGTCTCTGGCACCCGGGGCATGAATGGATTCATGCCCCCCCCCCCCCTATTTTTTTTGCACATACCACACCAATAAAGCAGGGGGTCCGGGGGCCCCTACTACGGAAAAATGGTGCTATTTAAGCATTTTCCATACCTACATGTAACAGTTTCTGTGCTACTTTACCTTCCATGCATGAACCCACTATGTCCATAAAGTAGTCCGTATAATCACTAGACTTGTTCATTAAATATGTTTAGACGTTATATTGTAAATCAGATTAGACACTCCTTGCATGCAAGTTAAAAAACTTTTTACCCAGTTACCAGTTGTAGTAGGAATTACAATGAAAGCGATTTCGGCGCCCCCACAGCTTTGCGCCCAGGGCGTATGCCCCGCTTGCCCCCCCTCCCTAGTTGCGGCCCTGGCCCCTTGCGTGGGTTGTACGGTGGGACCTACTGATCTGGGTGGCGCGGTGGGAACACTCTGGGCGAGCTTTTCAAAGGACACGAGTTAGAATCCCACGCCGGCCATTTTGATTTCAAATTTTCCATGCTTGCCCGAAAATTACCGTATTTACCCTGAAATAATGTGATTCAGAATATGATGCTACCCCCAGACGTTTTATAAATTGAAGAAAATTACCTAATGGGGTAAAAATCACAATTCGAACACACAGAAGTTAAAAATTACTTAAATTAGTAAATTTTTACAATTTTTACTAAAGGCTATTTTGGTGCCACTTTCTTTCGGTAGTGTCTCTATTGAAACAGCAAGCGGCAATTAGAAGAAAAAAAAAATTGTATTTTGGCATTATGGGTGTAGTTCTCAAGCAATTCGTGGGAAAGCAAATAATCCAATGGTGTGGTTGGTGTGGTCATGGTCACCTGGTGTGGCTATGACTTTAGTTCAAAACCCATCGATCAGAGAAGAAATCCAACATACAGTTGCCTAGTCACCTTGAAGTGAGGGGCGAAGCTGCCTGGGCTGACAGCCACCGTGAAGAGAAGCAGAAGCAAGTGGAAGGAACCCAGCAACACTTCATTTAACTCCCTCTCTTCTTCCTGGCATTCCAAAGTGTTACCCGGTTTTAATCTCTCCCCCCCCCCCCCCCCCCCCACTTCCCCCCCTTACCGACAACCTCGCTCCATTCCCTCCTTCCCCTTCACAATGGTTCAGCAAGCTGAAAACAAGAGCGGACAAAAGTGGCATAAGTGACGCAGTTTAAGGGCACGTCGTGTAGCTTTTCAATTAAGAAGAGGTTCAGGAGGCAGTAAACAGCAGTCTAAAAGTGCCTTAAGTGACGCATATATGAGGTAGAGCCTGTGGATTTTCAACTAAGCTGTTCCTGTCTGTGTAAATTCACACCTTTCAACTGCAAGATACGTACAAGTTCGCGATTAGATTATAACGTGATCCCCGCTTTTAAGGATTAGCAGTTTTGGTAAAAACCATCACATAATATTTAGGTGAATATGGTACTTCAGGCAAATTATGGGGTGATTCCTTACTTTAGCTTGATTCCTGCACCAGTTTTTTTTTTTTTTAATTTTAATTTTAATGTAAAGAGTAGCCATCTTGAGATGTTGAGCCCAACAAAAAATAAAAATCACTAGTTTAATTTAAAGGCCCCGTCCCTTTTTTTCTCTCTAATGTCTTGCTTGGTCAGGGTGTCTACAAGTCACTAATATTATGAAATAAACAATTGTGTTAGAGAATATGAAACTTTAATTGATAACATCCTTTTGCTAACTTGTATTTTGTTTTTCTTATGCCTTACTTCAGTTAATAATTCGCGGGTGCGCGGGAATAAGGGGATAAGTAAAATGTTGGCCAATTTTTTTTTATGGTATGGAATAAAGGAGAACAAGCTCTACAAACTGGTCCAAATGGGTTAAGTATAGCACCCTTGTGTGTTATTCTATGGCACTGAACTTTTGGAGTTACATCACAAACTGACAGTTTTCGTGCGTGAAAAAGGGGATAAGTAATTTACAATGACATTTTGACATATCCCCTTTTTCCCGCGCACCCGCGAATTGTACTGTAATACTACGGTATTATCAGACTAACTGAAACTGTTTGTTATTGTTTTACGTTCGAGGTTAATACCGCTTCCCAATACTTTCGGCAGTGTTTTGTTTTGTTTCACGCATGGCGGCGCGCGCAGCTCGTGCTGCGTCGTCATGACAACTGCTAAAATAAATAATCGCGCAGCGTTTGGAACAGCTTTAACGAGCCTATGCTTGATTGATATTGGCATTTCATTGGCTTCATTAAAAAGGACGCTAACGTGTCGCGGCCGTGATTGGCCCTTTTCAATTAACAATTTAATTTCGGCAAGAGAGAAGAAAAAGAGTGGAAAATGACGCCATTTAGTGCGTGTGGTAGTGTATTCCCTCTGGGAATATTTTATTCGTGGCGATGCTAATTTCGGCGTTATTGGTCTGGAAATTACGTCAAAATACTGGGCAATATTAATTGACGCCCTGTAATTGAATGCAGAAGAATCGCATTCAATTCACGTGAGTGACGAAGTATTTTACGAACGACCTTAATCATCCAGAGTTAAGGTATGGTCTGCATCATCGCTATTTAATAAAATTGACGTAAATTTTACCGTCAACGTATGCGAACTGTAATTGTATAAACTTTGGCTTATCATAAAATTAGTTGAACATTGACTTTCGGCGATTAACGGCAAATTTACTCACATTAGCACAAACTATATGTACACAAGTCCAGAAGTCTTTAGGTTAGGCGTTTCATGCTCGAGCAAGCCGGAGCAAAACCCCAAAACTTTTACTCAGTGAACAATTTCAGGAACTTTATTTATTTTGTATTATTTTATTCAAGAGTCAGGTTATCTACGACATCCCATAGACTTTATTTAATATTTGTTTGTTTGGTTATTATTTCCATGACTCGAGGTTTCTCATTATGGTTAAAACAATAAAATAAGTCTTATTGTGTTATTTTATTGTTAATTCTTGATTACCTCTGGCGCCCTATTATTAATTCCTGGAATAATGTTCCGAGTAATTTAAAAATGGAAAATCTTAGTTTCATCAAGTACACGTTTGTGTACAGAAGGGAATAAGAGAATACAAACCATTTTTCTGGCGCACGAACTGTGGGGCCGATAGTGTGCATATTTGTATTGTGTTTTGTGTTGTAAAGTATAACAGTAAATATGGAAACTAGGGGAAGGAGTAGACGTGTCAGTCAGGACAGCTCCAGGGACAGCAGTGTGGAGTCTACACACTCTGTAGATGTATCTGTTCCCACATCACCTAGCCAAGTACATAACACAGATTTTGTTACCCCAGTAACACATGCTGGAGCGGCTAGAGTAGATGTGACACAACCCCAAGCTACCACCACGCCACACACACTTTTGCCTTTATTGCCAGCTACGATAAGTACTGAAACAAGTGCTAGCTTGCTCATTATGCTGCAGAGCATGTGGCAGGAGGTGAAAGCTAACCACCAACAACAACGAGAACAGAGTGCTAAGTTAGAGGAGAGTCTCCAGGGCACTAGTGCTAAGTTAGAGGAGAGTCTCCAGGGCACTAGTGATAGGTTGGAGGAGAATCTTCGACAGCAATTAGACAAACAACAACAGGAACAAAATGCTAGGCTGGAGGAAGGTCTCAGGAACACTCAGGAGTCTATTAATAACACACTTCAAAGGGAAATGAGTGAAGTTAAGAGTAGTGTGTCTGCTATTTCTGTACGGTTGGCAGAACATGAGAATTACACTGAGACACAGTTGCAGCTAATACAACAACAATGTAGTAGTACAACAACTAGGTTAGCAGCAGAGTTAACTACCCAGACCAGCCAGCTGAATGACAGGTTAAATCAATTAGCTGAGCGAGCTGCTCAGAACAGCTGTGGCCTTGATCAAATTCAATCTACATGCCAGACCATGATTGAAAATGTAGTAATCAATCACACCACAGACATGAGGGAGCAGGTGGACACACTAGTGAAAAGGCAGACCGAATTTTCACTTGACATAGAGCAGCAGGTAGGCAAGCTACAAGAGAAGGTATTGCAGTTGAGGGTAGACAATCTTACTCGCACATCCAGTCACCATGTAGCATTGGCCCCAGCCCTGAACATCAATGCCAATGAAATACTCAGTAGCTGTGATTCACCACAGACTGAGCAACCTGAGGTCCTAATCACACGCTCCAACCCAGCTAACACACACACCACATTGGATCCCGTTGCAGTGATGCACCACCCGGCACGCCAATGGTCAGAGGCGATGCCTAGGTTCTCTGCTCATGAAGGAGAGAATCCAATGAGATTCCTTCGACGTTTCGAGGAATACGCTGACATGTTCAGGCTAAGTGATGCTGAACGCCTGAAATGCATGGCAACTGCACTGAGAGACCATGCGTATTACTGGTGGGAGGTATTACAAAGTACCATCACTTCCTACCAAGAATTCAAAAGCCATTTCAAACAGCAGTTTTGGAATGTGAAAATACAGGGAACACTGAGGGCACGTCTGCATACCGAGCGGTATGATAGCAAGAAGAACCGAACTCTAGAGACACACTTGTCTCAAATGTTCGAGAGGACGCGCTACCTCGAACCAGAGATGGGTGATATTGGGTTCATGGCGATGGTGACCTCCCAGCTACCCATCAAGTACCAAGTACATTTGACAGGGCGTAGCTTTAACAATATCACAGAGTTCCGCGAACAGGTCCTCGCTTTCGACCGGCTGGAGCGGCTGTCCAGGAACAACAATAGTGAGGTGGAGAAAGACCTCAAGCCAGCACATCAGAAGGCAGCACCACTCTACACACCCTGGCAGCGTGGTAACGACGGCGGCAAGGCCAACGTCCACTGCACGTCATGGCAGCCTGCGAAACAGTACCGGACAGGGAAGTGGAAGACCAGGAGGGAATTCCAACCTCAACAGCAAGGGAACCGTCAGCCGAAGAAACCCTACACCCACAACCAAAACCAGTGGTGGGGAAAGCAGTACCGTCCTGAAGATCAAAATGGAAGGCCACCCAGGTGGGAGTACAGGAGTTACTCTAACCGTCAGCCGCCCAACAATATGCAACAGCATATGTTGCATCCCCCTGTAGCAGTCACCACTCCTGTGAATCAATCACCAGCGAGTTTCTCTACAATCAATCATCCTCCAACCACATCGTACCCCATGCAGCGTGGATACTTTGCTCGGCAGCAGCCGATCCCGCCCAACTGCACTGGAACGCAGCCTCAGCAGACTGCGAATTGCAGCTACTCTCAAGCTGTAATTGAGGAGCATCAAAATAATTATGCTCAGTAAGGTTGTAGGTATTACCACCAACCTTATACCCGGAAGAGACACACCTGAACATAACATGGAGGGGCTAACAACTCAGGAAGAAATCGAAGAACTTGTACGAGACAAATTAACAAGAGAAGCCGACCTTAGGAAGAAAGGAAGCCAGCATCCAGGATCAGTAAATTCACTGTGGGAGACTTAGTTCTACGCCGTACAGCACCAACTAGTAACAAGTGGGCTCATCTAGCGAAGAAGCTATTTTTATTGTACTCAGGTCCCTACAAAGTAGTAGCTGTGGAGAAATGTAACTGCTACACTCTACAGGACCCTGATACAGGAAAAATTGTAGGTAATTACAACTTAAGTCAACTCAGGCCTTACAAAACACCTGTGGTGGATTAGAACACCAAATATGTACCATTATCACTTGTGTTATGCTAAAAACCATTGTATTGTTTATGTTGCTAAGGAAATTTAAATATATATATATCCTCATGAGTTGATAGAGGTAATCCAGGTGTATAGGTACCTCATTGCTTCGATATGGTAATTTATATTCGAAGAATTAGGGTGTTTGTCAGTTGATGATTTTATTCCAACTGATATTTGTGCTTGGAGCATATGTGTTGCCTGAGCGTTGGTTTGGTACATTGTCCTAGAGGGACATACCAAATATTATGTACTGTGTGTACAGTTACTGTGTTGAGACACAGTTATTATCACCCTATTAGTCGAGTTCGACCATATTAGCAATGGATATACACGTGAAGTTTAAATAAAATTTGGCATAAGATGTGTACAAACACTATGTGACATATTACAATGTATAACTAATGCAACACACAACTAAATACTACATATAATTAATGGCCTAAAGATTAGTTGACAAATATCCTACTAAATGAACACACTTGTTGGCATGAGTACTTACAGTTTGATCCAGGCTACTGCCTTGCCCCTACCTATGCTTCTTCATCGTCTAGTAGTTAATAATGCACTTTGATTGGGTTCCCACAGGACACCCGAAACTATAAGTGGATATCAACTTCATCCACACTCTTGTTAATAGGATGTAAAAACACTCCACTTTATATTGAGAAAAAGAAGAAATGAAAGATAAAGAATTTTAAAGATTGTCTTTAATGAACAGCTTTAAAAACATAAACACTATACACTAGCACTCAATCAATAATATTTATCTTGAAGTTATTGTCATTATTTCATAGCTGAGTAGCAAATAATGTCTCTTCTTGTAAATAAGTGTAGCTATTGTGTAACATGTAATGAAGGAAAATATTCACATATGATATGTGAAAAGCATATTTAATATGTTATTGAAAGCCCAATATTATTGACAAATCTCAATTAAGAAATTGAATGTAATTATTTACTAGGTGAGGATATTATGTTGATAACATCCATGAAATATAATTTATTTATTCATCACCTACTACAAAGGTAAACAATAACCTGTTGTTGTTATTGCAAAGTACTATGCAATGTTATTGTTGCAAATACTGTTTATTTATGCATTACCTTATTATTTAACAGAGTTATTATGTGTTCAATTAATGTTTATATTTATTATTAAGTTGTTATGAATTATTAAGTTTATGAGTTTGAGGAATCTCGAGTCATTTAATTTATGTTAGAGTAGGGGAGCAAGAGAAGAAGAGGGGTTAGTGATAGCATGAAGCACGATCACAGGACGCTGTGTATTCATATCGCGCGAGTGATAAGAACTGTTATAGGACGTGTGATTAACGTGTGTGTGTCTTCTGATTGCCGACGAACTGAACGAGTTTTGTTGCGGTCCCCTTCGACACCGTCTGCAGCAGTAGATGCAGCAGCAGCAGCAGCAGCAGCAGCGGTAGTCCAAGGCACATGTAGAGTCATGTGTTGGACATTTGACTCAGCAGCTCGTACCAGTTGGTACGACCCCAGCGAACACGCCGCAGACCCGGTGGGTCCGCATCAGCACGACACCACAGCATCCATCGTGATGTCATTGGTGACATCAGGTGATGCAATCATCGATGAACAGCACACTGGTCCAGCAGTCTTCACGACGTCGATCGCCTACAACAGTGTATTGTTGGCTGAACCGCCATCCCAGCACTGTGGTTTACACCGCAGTCGACCTCTCTGCTCAGCTGTCACTTACCATGTATGGAGATTGGTGAGCTGTCTTCTACATCCTTGCTTCGCCTAATCAGGTAACTGATACTCCACAACATGTAGACAGATCATGTTTACAAACAACAGTGCGACTGTCCAGCCTACGAAGTGTAGTGTCGTTTGGCAAGAGAATAACGTTTTTCAACTTTCATCGCAATGTTGCCAACTTGTGAAGTAACCAGTTCCAGTTATTAGTTTTAACGATCTAAATTGAATTTAACTTTTTGGACAGTGAAATATAAATTTATATCGGGAGCGGCACTGTAATACTACGGTATTATCAGACTAACTGAAACTGTTTGTTATTGTTTTACGTTCGAGGTTAATACCGCTTCCCAATACTTTCGGCAGTGTTTTGTTTTGTTTCACGCATGGCGGCGCGCGCAGCTCGTGCTGCGTCGTCATGACAACTGCTAAAATAAATAATTGCGCGGCGTTTGGAACAGCTTTAACGAGCCTATGCTTGATTGATATTGACATTTCATTGGCTTCATTAAAAAGGACGCTAACGTGTCGCGGCCGTGATTGGCCCTTTTCAATTAACAATTTAATTTCGGCAAGAGAGAAGAAAAAGAGTGGAAAATGACGCCATTTAGTGCGTGTGGTAGTGTATTCCCTCTGGGAATATTTTATTCGTGGCGATGCTAATTTCGGCGTTATTGGTCTGGAAATTACGTCAAAATACTGGGCAATATTAATTGACGCCCTGTAATTGAATGCAGAAGAATCGCATTCAATTCACGTGAGTGACGAAGTATTTTACGAACGACCTTAATCATCCAGAGTTAAGGTATGGTCTGCATCATCGCTATATAATAAAATTGACGTAAATTTTACCGTCAACGTATGCGAACTGTAATTGTATAAACTTTGGATTATCATAAAATTAGTTGAACATTGACTTTCGGCGATTAACGGCAAATTTACTCACATTAGCACAAACTATATGTACACAAGTCCAGAAGTCTTTAGGTTAGGCGTTTCATGCTCGAGCAAGCCGGAGCAAAACCCCAAAACTTTTACTCAGTGAACAATTTCAGGAACTTTATTTATTTTGTATTATTTTATTCAAGAGTCAGGTTATCTACGACATCCCATAGACTTTATTTAATATTTGTTTGTTTGGTTATTATTTCCATGAATCGAGGTTTCTCATTATGGTTAAAACAATAAAATAAGTCTTATTGTGTTATTTTGTTGTTAATTCTTGATTACCTCTGGCGCCCTATTATTAATTCCTGGAATAATGTTCCGAGTAATTTAAAAATGGAAAATCTTAGTTTCATCAAGTACACGTTTGTGTACAGTACTTTAAATATAAGTAGTTGGAGACTGGACACACAAATCATACAGAAATTATCACTAAAGGTTGTAGCATTTTAATATAAAAATTGACTTGCTCCTGCAAATAGTAGATGTTTTATATTATGTATGTTTATTTTTACTTATTAGGTATAGTATATGAAATAATATGATATATAGATGAATTGTAAGAAACATTTATAAAATAGGCCATCAAAATTTTTTCAAGTAGTCTTACCAGGTATTTTAGACACCCTGTTGGTACAAAATTACATTCTTAACTCATGAGTATTTTTCTGTACGCTATATTTCAAGTATTTTCTACAGGGAACGGAACCTATTCACATAATCAACGTGGCTGTGAAAGATAAAGAAGACACCAATGACTTGGTCCTTAGCAAGATGTTTGGAGACTTCTGCAGCAGCCGTCGTGAAGAGCTGACCAAGCGCGGAATCCGTCGCATAACGTTCTTCGTGCTGATCAGGTAACTAAACCAGTCTCTCGCTTAAAAAAAAAAAAAAAAAATTGTTTAAGTTTAAACGCTTCATCACTTATAATAAATAATATTGTCGCTTAAGAAACAACACGGGCTAGATGACTATTTTAGAATTTTTTTATTTATTTTTTTTAATTTTTTCCTTGGAAGCTTAAGCAGTTAGCATTTTCACACTAAGTGAATTTGCCAAAATTCAACAGAATGCGCTGCTATGGTCTTTTTTTCTAATACCTGCTAACATTGAATTCCAGCATGTCAATTACTAAGCGGTCCTAAAAAATTTGCTTTTTGTCATATAGACGGTGTTGTTTCTTAAGCGATGGTATTACTATCTGAATTTGTAAAGATATTTAAAAACCATTTCGAAAGAACCTTTCAGAAAATCTCTACAATGATAGACTAAGTACATAATTTTGTCTACTACTTTCAAACATGGTCTTTATATACATTTATTATTGTATTATTATAATATATTTTTTTTTGGTACTGTAATTTGTTATATTTTAGTATGTTTTGTTATTTTTTAATAATGTAATAGAATAATAGTACAAATTTAATTAATTAATTTTTTTTTATATTTTTGTCAAACCCTGGTTCTGTCACACCCGTTTGACGGTACATTCTTTTGGTTTCAGGCGTCAGTTCCCTAAATGTTTCACGTACCGGTGCCGCGATAACTTCACAGAAGATCGTATTTATCGCCACTTGGATCCTGCTATGGCATTCCAGCTGGAACTGAACAGAATGCAGAACTACGACCTGGAGGCTCTACCGACCTCCAACCGGAAAATGCATCTTTACCTCGGGAAAGCCAAGGTAGGCAACACTGTGCCTTTCAATATAATCTGATCATTAGAGACAAGATTTTATTGTTTTATTCGTAGCTCAATTTAATTTTTAGAATGGATGATTTCTTTGATATGGGTTTTATTTTATGAAGATGGGGTCGTATTTAACATACAAAGTTTTCATTTCAATTATATTTTGATTATATTTAACGTAGAATGAAAAAAAAAAAATATCAGAAATTGTAAGGTAAAATTTTTGTGTGAATTACTTAATGGACTTAGGAACATTAATATTACTATTTACTTTTTAAAACAATTTTTGAAGCATTATGGTGTCATGCTGTATTAAAAATGCTGATTAAAAATCCTTTGCAGATTTTTTTTTTTTTTTGGCATTTACATATTTGGAGATATTGACAGTTTTGTAAAATCTGTGTGGTAATCATATTTGATAAAATTACCTGGTTAAACTGAAAATTTAAATTATTCTGTTAATACCAAATTATATGGTCGTGTTCGCAATTTTTTAGGTAGCCAGGGGTCAGCAGGTGACAGACTACAGATTTTTCATTCGTTCGATTATTCGCCACTCGGATCTCATCACCAAGGAAGCTTCGTTCGAGTACCTCCACAACGAAGGGGAGCGTGCGTTGCTGGAAGCCATGGATGAGCTGGAGGTGGCATTTTCTCATCCCGACTCGAAGAGGACAGACTGCAATCACATATTCTTGAACTTTGTCCCGACAGTCATCATGGATCCCGTGAAGGTACGTTCGATGGATTATTAAACCTTTTAAGCTTAGGAAAAGCCTGTTGCTTTTAGAAATAATAATTCCAAAAAAACTAGTATATATACTCACAATATTAGTGAAGAAAATTTTTGAAATGAAAAGACAATAAATAAAGAAGCATTCAATAAATTTTTTTACTACAGTTTTCTTTCAGGCATCATTAGATGTAGTAAAGTACTTTTTTGACACTTTAAAAAGGACCAGTCTGAATTAAAAACCATGATTTAGGCATTGGTAGACAGATTAATATTTTTAATTTATTGACATTGTGCCAAAGAAGGTGTGTGTTGGGTTCGTGAAAGGGTAAAAATTTTAAAATGTAATAAAGTTTTACTTTGTATTAAAAAACTTGTAAGTGATAATTTATGAAGTCATTCATTGTTTTATTATCTCAGTGTTAATTATATTAAAGAAAGATTAATATTTTTGTTTTATTGATATAGTGACCGAAAGAAGGTATGCATTGAGTTCATGAAAGTGGAAAAATTTGCAAATGTCAAAAGAAAGTTTTCCTTGTTATTAAATAATAATTTCTAAGTGATAATTTATGAAGTTATTCATTGTTTAATCATCTCAAAGTTTAGTATATGATCTTCACTTGTTTCATATATAGTTTATTTTCCTCCGTGCTCTTCTCGGAAAAAGAACAAATGTAGCATGCTGGGTTTTTTTGTTAGATTCCACAAGGGCTGGTGCAGTGTTAACAGTGCGGTGACAGGTGAGGCGTTGCTCCGCAGATCGAGGAGAGCGTGACGAACATGGTGATGCGATACGGAGCTCGCCTGTGGAAGCTGCGCGTGCTGCAGGCTGAGATAAAGATGACGATTCGCCAGACGCCCAGCAGCGAGACGAGCAACGTGCGCCTGTGTCTGGCCAACGACAGCGGCTACTCTCTCGACACCTGCCTGTACAAGGAAGTGACGGATGTCAAGACCGGCATGGTTAGTGCCCATTGAGGAACTGTTATTTTTGAAGTGGAACCTGTCCACAGCCGTTAGGGTAGTTTGAGTGCCATGACTTAATCAGTAGTGACAACACTTAGAACTGGCGAATTTTGTTTTTGAAACAAGAGATTTCTGTATTATTGTTTTTATTTTGTATGAATTCTGTTCATTTTGACTGCTACAGGATTCACTAATACATAATTTGTAATAAGCAATGTCAAACTACTGGGAACAGTACAAATAAATCAGCAAGTATATGTGCGTTTGTAAAATGTTCCAGTCTCGTAATGTAAAAATTAGTTACTAATAACTGTTGCATTATCAAAAAAAAAATCATTATTTTGGTACTAACTCAATGCTAATTAAATTTACTTTTATTTAATTAAAAATATTAAAAGCTTACGGTTTTGTAATGTGAGTTGAGTTTTTATTAAAAATACTGATTAGTTTTATGATATATATATATATATATATTTTTTTAAATTTTGATGCTTTATTGTGTGTTAGCTTGTATTTTGTTTTTATATGGTGTATTTACATGCCTTTATCGCAATTAATCATATAATCTTGTTCCTACTTATCAGAGCATAACGAAAAGTGTAATGCTTATGAGTGGGGTGGGGAGGAGGGAGAAACATTGAGTGCCCCACTCCTTATTCTTAAGCTAGCTTTAGTGAAGCGACGCTACAGTGCTACATATTTCATTACGTAGGAAATTACAGAGGTTTCTCGTAAAAATTAAAAATAAATCAATATTTTAATTTAAAAAGAAATGTGAAAAGACATTGCGAACAGCATTAGTGTGTTTTTAGTACACTATTGTGTAATTTATTGTTTAGTTTTATCGTTCAGATTGAATATTTTGTTTGATCATTAAAGTGGATTATTTAAGAATCACTTATAGCACGCTAGGGCGGGTACGCGCCCATTTTTATTTTAGTGATGTACTAATTTTCTATTTTATATTTCGATAAATAAGCCAAGGGAACTAGAAGCTAGAAACAGAAAGAAATACATTGGATGAAGTCAAGTGCATATTCCATAGTCTGGTGAAAGATACCCCATAGTCGGAGTTGTTGAGGCATCATGCTCATGAGGAGGGTTAGCGCAATGGTAAAAGGTTTTACTCAAATTCCGGAGGTCCTGGTTCGAATCCTGCTCCAACATGCTGATTTCTGTTTACCGTGGTTTCTCAAAATAACACCGGAAACCATGTACTATTGTTTTGTTTAATGACTTTGAGTTGTGCGTGTGTGTTGTAGATAAAATATGAGTCGTATGGCCCCAAGCAAGGACCGATGTATGGCTTGCCTATCTCCATCCCGTACATGACCAAAGATTACCTCCAGCAGAAGAGGTTCCAAGCACAGAGTGTTGGCACCACTTACGTCTACGACATTCCAGACATGTTTAGACAGGTGCTGGAAAGTGTCTGGAAGGAGCATGCCAAGATTTATGCAACAAGTAAGACTTTTTGTCGAGTGCTAATTGTTGTTTTATTTCTTATTTATTTATGCTTTGTTACAAGCCTACCTACGGCTGGTAGCCTTAGATGGTAATCACAATACCAAAACACTAATTGACTAATACATAAAATTAAGGGAAAAAAAAAAATAACACATTTACAGAAAAATGACAAGGACATGATAACTTGACGGTACTAAACAACTAGACAACATTTGAGGGACATTCCAAAAGTAAGTTTCGTAATTTTATTTCACGCTGAAACTTTCTTTGCCAAAAATAAATACACCATGGCATCATGAACTATATACAGTAGAACCCGTTTATAGTGAACCCGCCTATAATGAATTCCCGTTTATTGTGAATTTCCGTCTCGGTCCCGGCAAAATGATTTGAGGTTATGTATTAATTTATTGGATATAGCGCACAACTTTTGTCAATGTTGATATGTTTTCCCGTGTACCACGAACAAATTTTGCCGACATAATGCACATTTATCTCAAATATTTTCATATAATTAAAAGTTTTTTCACAAAACGTCTCTTCTGGATCACATTGAAGTTTTTTTCAGCAATACGCTACTCGATTGTCCACTGTTCATATTATAAACAAGTCCTATTCGAGTGGCCTCGGTAGGCTACGTGTAGCCAAAAATGGTGATCAGTTTGGTGAAAATAAAAAAGTTTTCCCTGCATAGTTAAAGAATGGGCGAACACGTGTACATTTATTATGTTATCAAAATTATAAATACATTACCGCCACACAAATACGTATGTACATTATAGCAGCAAATTCAATATTTTTAAGTCTCATTTTTATCGTTCACGTTTCGGACATTTTGATCGGGTAAGGTTCGTAAGACTACCACTAGATAGAACTCTGTGGACAAAATTTTTCCATAGAAAGTGAGAAAATTTCGTTCCAGCTTTAGCAACTGCGATACTAAATGATACGTTGTAATCTTTGATGCACCAGACTCGTTATTTTTCGTTTATTTACTTTTGACCGTAAAAAGAATTACGTGTTATTAAGCTGCAAATGTGCTTCAATAAGAAATATGTACATAAAAAAGGTGAAAAACGCGGTAAAAAACTTAAGGCATTATCTGTGCGAGATAAACTGGACATTATTGAAAAGGGAAACTCCAACCCCACTGTCCCGCACGTGTTAATAGCAAAGGAACTGGGAATTGCAACATCCACATTAAGTACAATATTAAACAAGCTAAACAATCTTCTTTCTCAAGCTGCGATAACGTCACAGAGTATTAAATGCCCGAAAAAAGGATAATACGCCGATTTCCAAGAACCATTAGGTAATAGAAAGTGTAATTCATTAAAAATATTATCTGCATTTGCTCATAAAACTGTTGCTTTGAGTATTTTCATTCGTTCTTTTCATGGCTTAGGCCTATGTGTAGTTAAGATTTTGCTTTTGAGTATGTATTGCCAATATAAAAGTTTTCCCAGATATAAAGTTTCCCCTCTATAGTGAACATATAAACTACTCCCTTCAGATTCGTTATAACAGGGTTCTACTGTACCTTGCAATCAGTTTGAAAAAACCACTCCGGTAAAACTCTGTGCCCTGCCATGCAAAGAATTGTTGCACAGCCTGCACCATCCCAGCGTTGTTTTTAAAGTGACGCCCAGAGAGTGCGGCTTTCAATGCAGGGAACAGGTGAAAGTCCGATGCGGCAAGATCGGGGCTGTAGGCCGGGTGATCCAATCGCCTATAATTTTCGAGCATTACGAAAATTCAGATTGCATGAGGGGAATACTTAGGTACATGGTGGGGGAACTAGTAGAGGAGGAGAGTGCTTCAGCGGTGATGCTACTCCTACGAATGCATTAGTGGTCGAATGAGAAGATGGCAAGGGGGGAGGATAGGTACGTAACGTCGTATGCTATATGCGCAGAAGGGGTGACGGCAGAGGAGAGGTAGAAATGACGCAGCCATAATGCTACGGAATTCTCGTAACGCTGCTTGTCTTTTGTCTAATCCTCAGTTTTCGTAATGGCTAACGATTAGAGACCGGAAAAATTCGCGCATTCATTTCGCGATAGGCTAAAATACAAATCATTATACCTCAGTGCCGCCTCTGCTATTGGTTCACAACTCACCTGGATGACTCTGGGCCAATGAGAAACACCCGACCAAAGCTTTATCGAATCACAGGCTGCTACGCTGGAACGTCTCACAAGAAAGCAGCCAATGAGTGGGTGGCATTTGACCGAGTGTACGTAGAACTATGGAGTTCATCCTACAGGTCATTGAACCCGCGAATTTTTCCGGTCCCTAATAATGATTGATGCTACCATCTTGTCTCTAACAGTAATTGAATATAATTTAGGGGGGAAAAAAATAGATGCTGGTTACTCCAGCCCTTGCTTATAATCTGGTGCTAACCTATGATGTATGATGTGGTGCTTGTTTGGGCACAGATGACGTGAAGATCCCGACGAAGCTGGTGGACGCCATCGAGCTGGTTCTTGACGGGGAGGGCCTGAGCGAGCAGAAGAGGCTGCCGGGTGAGAACAATGTACGCTCAAGTGCTTCCTGCCTTACTTACCGCCCCAGCACTCTCGACCGGCCTCGCCGTCCGCTCCCGCCGCGCCTTTGCCCCGCGTCCCGGCTGGCCCGAACACTTCACAGTCGACATCTGCCTACCCGGGCACACACACAGTGTGCACATCGGAGTGGGTTCTGCTTACGAAAACCATTGAATGCACCGATGGCGGACAATTAGTTCTCTTTCCGTGTTTCGTTTTTGAAAAGAATTTTTACGAGAGTGAAAACTGTTAAAACATGTTTTTTCACATTAGGTTTTTTAGGTGTGAAACTTCTGGTATATATTCTTGAAAGCACTCATGCGATATGCATCACACCTTTATCTCTATTTCTCTGCCATATAATGGTGTGGTTACCACTCAGGTCTCATAGCTGCCCGATGCATGACAAGAAGACCGCGCGGCAGTTCGCAGCCTTGCGCTTAGAGGTGATAACGGGCTAGAAGCACCAGTGAGCATTGCACTTATCTCCCTGCCTCACGAACACGGATACACCCCTGACAATGTGGACCCATTAAACACAGCCCGTTTTAAACCTGTTCCAAGAGATGACACATTAGGACAAGTAGTGTTGGGCTGGTCGATTCAATGGAAAAATATTCAAAGAAATAAATTGTAGGAAATGTCATAATTCAACACTAACAACTCTAAGCTTAGTAGATCTGTTTGTGTTTTTCTTCTTTTTCTATCCTAACACGGTTCTCAAAGATATTGTACTTTTAATATTTAACTTGATGAAGTTACCCTCTCATACCTAAAGCCAGCTCCTATCAAACGGAACTGGAATCTTCTGGAACGTTCTAGAAAATCAGTGAACTTCCTCGAATATTCTGAGCGATTCTAGAATATTCTGGAAGTTTCTATAACATTCTGGCTAGTCCTGGCTACACTCTATTTCCAGCTGCTTCACCACTTCCCATAAGAAGTCCATTGGTGTGATTCTTTCTTTTCACACCCATATCTTCAAACCTAACCCCTGCAGTTCCAAAGTGAAACCTTCATGTATGGGGGTTTGAGGGCTTCCATACCATATAGCCCTCATGGGATTGTGGAGCTATAATGGCACTTAAGAACAAACCACGCACACATTTATCATATATATTGATAAATTGTTTAAATAATATTTCTATCAGTATTGGTTTGGGTAACTTCCATTAAAAATTTACATACATACATTTTTAACACCATATTTTATGTTTCTTGTACATTACTTTTTGTAACCTTTAAAGCTTCGATTTAAATTCAAGGGTGTTTTCAAAGGAACTCTTAGCTGTTTTAATTTGAGATACAGATTCGAGATGATTGGGTTCTGAACCATCACTATTTATTATTCACTGAAAGAAAACACGTGAGAATTATTTTAAAGGGTTCAGATTAGCTGGAATACACTTATAATGTAAACATGTTTCGTATGCATTAATCTGTGTGTACTTTTTCATACATGGATGCATGCTAGTAGTGTTTTTGGTGGATTAAATTGTTCTGTAGATTATCTTAATGTTTTGTATAACTTTAGAAGTAATTTTGTGATAACCTTTGTTCAGCTATTTATTTCTAATTATGGCATGCAAGATTAGTGAACGCAACAGAAGTGAATAATTTTTATTTTGAATTATATTTTTGAACTCTCAATCTTTTTGTTTTTTTAGTCACAAGTTACCTTTTCACCCTAGGAGTTATGTTACCTAACTTAAATTTTTTACTATAGCGTAAAGAAAATGTAATATCATGCTGGGCTATTTAATTTTGGAAGTTTTAAATAGAGTTGTTGTTTCAGGATCAATACTTAGTTATGGTATTGCCTGAAAATTTGTCATTTTTAAATGTACACTGCCAACTAAAAAAAAAAACATTATGCATCTGCAAAGAATGATCCATGCCAGAGATTGTTCAATATGTAAATGATTCAAGTTGCAACTGTCTGCCAAAGGTACAAATTCCCTAGAGCTATCAAAATTCACTTGGATCAGAACAGCTCAACATCATGTTGGTATTTTAGTCACCCCATTGGTTAGTACCTAAATTTTTATTTGTTTCCACCTGTTATTTATCAGTTTATCTTCTATTTAAATTCACTTAACAAGTATAGAAGAAATATGTTATTAAAATTTTACAGGACTATACATATGGTTTGTGTGGTTCTTTAGTGTGGTAAAGAATCTTCTTTAAGCAGCCTGCCTTACATAGCTTATTATCACTTAAACAATTTGTTAATCAATGGAACAGATCTGCTTTGCTCTTTTGCCGATCCCACCTTAATGCTACATTTCTATGCTGCTCGCTTTTGCTTCCCTGGCTTCTGGCAGCTTTGCGATTGTGTCTGACTCCATCCCCACACCTGTTGGAGCTGCCACCTATGCTAACATTAATGGTGTTTGGCTAAGAGCTTTCAGAAAAAAAACCAAATTGAATTTAGAGTTCTCAGCCCTTTCCTCTCAGGGGATACTGAGGACAGAAGTACACATTTGACTGCCTCATTAGCTAGTGATGGGTCAAATCCTAATATTCTCAAATCAAAATCTCAAATTGAATCACAAACAGTACTGCCAATCTACCCTTCAAATTCGAATCGAGGTCTCAAGGGTCAAAAATAAAATAAAGTACAAGAAATAAATATTAACAATGGTGTTAAAACATTCAACCCTTAAAATGTTTGATTAATAAACTAATTTTTCCTAATTTTATTTATGTATTTATATATCAAAAGTACAATATATTGGATAGGTACGAAGAAAAACACAAATAGAACAAGTAAATTTCTTAGTTTTCAGTGTGTAATGTGGAATGTACTACATTTTGTCCACTATTTTTCTGGATACTCAGATCTTTCAAATACTAGAATTTAAGAGTATTCGAAGGTTGGAGGTTTTTGACCGGCTCATCCCTATCAGTAATCCATTTGTATCCATGGTGGTGCAAAAAATTATTAATGTTTTGTGTACCTGCTACTGAGTGATGGCTCCAGGGCCAGGCAAGCTGGGCAATCATCCGTGGCCCTGCGACTAGCCCTGTTATTACTGATACACAAGTAGTATCAACATTTCTTAAGCTAAATCGGCAAAAGCATCGGTGAAATTTAAGTTCCAAGTTGACTTACGAAGATTGTTTTAGAGATTTTATTTTTAAAATCTTCTGGGGGAGGGCCTCCCAATCCCACTCCTTTTTGCTGGGGGTTCATTCAATACCGATCAGGTCCCCGGTATGGCCTCTCTCCAAAATATTAGGGCTCCACAATGTCCAGGGCCTCTTCTGACTCTAGAACTAACAAGATGGCTGAATGGCAACGGAGACTATGAAGCGTGTACTTCAATTTTACTGCAAAGTTTGATTCACAAATATTTTTGAGAAACACGCAGGTACACAATAATCTGTTAGCAAACAGAACTCCTGGAATCTTGATTAATCAACTGTGTAGTCTTCGTGGCTGTCGCTGACAGTCAAATTTTCTTGAGCTCCAGACCTAGCCGACTTAACCGTTGTGCGACATGTCACTTGTGGATTGGCTGTCCATCAAGCCCAGGGCATGGCTGACCTGATGATGTAGGGCATGGCTGATCAGGCTTTATGTAAACAAGAAGACCCTCATAACGATAACTCACTGCATTCCTCTGTGTTTTTTTTTTGTTTCCGGGTGGAATCACAGATGTTCGTGACTTGTGTTTACATAATAGCAAAAGCCATGATTATTTTGTGAATTCAATTTCTTCCAGGTTAGATTCAACTTGCCTGTATATAATCAAGACTTGTTTCAAATGCTTTTTGGTCATAAGATCAAATACTTTTGAAGGTTACACGTGATTGGATAACCACTTCTCCTTCTTGTTTATAACTGGCTCAGGGTTGTCAAGGGAGTATCGAGAGCAATGTAGTCCAATCATCAACGTGAAATGTGCTTTGAGTCTACTCTGCATCCACAATATAATCGTGGCTCTAATAATATCTGCTGGCCACATTCGATACTTACCCTCTTTTATCGCATAATGATCGCACTCGCGTAATCATCGCACCCATATTTTAGGGCGTCAAAATTTGGATAAAAAAACCTCTCGCGTAAACGTCGCATAATGTTTTTGGTCCCGGTATTAGATTCTGAGTGCTTTGTGTGGGTATTTTTTCCGTATAAAATGATGTTTTTTAAAATAGAAATCCAATATTTATTCGGACATTACCACTTACTTATTTAATTAACTGAAATACAAAGTTTTCTGACGTATAAATTATCTTTTAAAGACTTTTTAAACGTTATAATCTTCATCCGTTCGTCAGTGTCACCACGGTGTACCACGTACAAAACTAGTCAGCGCTCGTTGCAAACGTTAATGTTTGGTTATGTTGCTTCTCGTATAGAGCGTGCACATGTAGCCGAATATCGATATCTCGCCGATTGCTTGCGACGCACGCTCTCTATTCGGTGCTGAGTTAACTACATTTGATAGCCCACATTCTTTCGTGTTGTGTACTACGGTAGTTACGCGTTCGTTCTGCTTGCATTTGGATCACAGATGTTTTTCTATTTAAAGTTGAAGAAAGGTTTTTGTTGCATGACTTATTAATTTAAATTGTTTGGCGTGCCCTTTTATATTTACACTTTTTAAATAAGCGTACTTTCCATGAATGGGTTTTGTTTTTATGAATAACTTTATCTAACAAAAAAAAATTTTTACGCATAATCATCACACCCCTACTTTTCAAACTTGATTTTAGAATAAAATGTGCGACGATTATGCAAGAAAACACGGTACTCTGCTGTTAACATTATTACATTATATCAAAGAGATACAATCCAGCTGATGTTACCTATTATTTTTTCTACAGATTGGAATGATTGCGTGGCTTGTTAAGCTGTACACGCCAGAGTACCCATTGGGGCGCGAGTTGATCCTCATTGCAAACGACATCACGTTTGTGATTGGTTCGTTTGGGCCGCAAGAAGACTTCTTGTTCTACCGCGCTTCGCAGCTTGCTCGCAAGATGCGCATCCCTCGTATCTACATCGCTGCCAACAGCGGGGCCCGACTGGGGCTCGCGGAAGAGATAAAGCAGCTCTTCCGTGTGGCGTGGGAAGACCCGGACGAACCAGAAAAGGTAGTTTGTATTTTATATATACAGTAGGTCCATAAAAGAATGTCCCAGTTATTAATTTTAATAATATAACTGTAAGCATTGTAGAATGTTGGTTCAAAGTCACAATTAAAGAGTAACTCAAACAGTTTTAAATAAGCGATTATGCGAGTTCTGCTTTGTTGTTTTTTCGCTTGCAGTGCCACCTACGCAAAATGGGTACTCCAGAGCGGAAAGCATTTTGTGTTCTGCAATTTGCTAAGAGTGAATCTGTAATTTCAGTTCAACATGCAATTAATTTAAAGTCCGTACCGGTTACAGTTGCTACATCCTTGAACACCAAATGACAGACGTTGTGTGTATCTTCCTGGCATGAAGATTCATTCATTGTGCATATTTTATTGAATTTTTTTTTCAGGGATTCAAATATTTATATCTGACCACAGAAGATTTTACTAAAGTTTCTGCGATGAACTCAGTTCGTGCAACACTCATTGAAGATGAGGGCGAAGCCAGATACAAGATTACTGACATTATTGGTATGTGCAATCAAACAAAATTGGTTAACTGCTGATTAAGTTTTAGAAAGTAGTTTTAGACCACCTCGGAAGTTTTAAATTTTGTGTCAGTAGTAGTTGTTAAGACACACACATTACATTAGTGAATCAATTCAGACTACAATTTTTTTTTATGTCTTGTTTTACTTTGACCTTTGAACCAGTTGATTTTTAATTCTGATACAAAAACATAACTTAGCTTTATTCAAAGTAAAAAATTTACATTTATTTTCTTTTGATATAATGAATTTTATCAATTATTTTATTTTTGTACATGGTCTGAGAATGCAGGAGACAGATAATTTTAAGGAATTTTGTATGACACATGACAAATTGCTTTACGTAATACAGAAGAACTCTGTGAAGAAGTTTCTCAAGGTACTTACAAATTTTAACTTATTAACAGTGAAAACTAATTATAGGGGTAAAATTGTATGCATTTATAGGTCAAGTGATACATTTTTAAACTTTTTATTAGTGGAATTTGCTTAAAAGGGATATACTGTACATTTTACATGCAGAAAATCTTGAAAACAGGATAAAAAAAAACAGGATTTTGAAAGATGTCTTAAAACCTGGAAAACACAGGGGAATTGTTAACATTCTAGTACAAAACAGTAGCCTATCAGTAATTTTTCATACTGTACATGCAATGTCTTAAAGAAGCATTTACTTCAATCATAAATTAATGTACTGTTAGTAATCCATTTTGTGTTTTTACTGACAATAATTAAATATAAAGGTTGGAAGAGACTGAGTAATAATTTGAATCATAGTCATATATCTTTAGTTCTTTAGCATGGTCACAATCAATAATCGGTGATGTATTCTTTCAAAGTTTGATAAAAAAAAATCATATTTTTTTTTTTTTAGACAGGCAGTGTTGGTTACATAATGTTGATGGAAATAATAGTGCAAACTGTATATTGTGAAAAAAAAAAAATTATAGTCAATTTTTTGTGTGAAGTATGCTTGTTGAAATTTTTTTTAAACAGTAATTTGAATTGTATTATATCTGTTACTTTGCCAGATATACCAACGAGACAGGGAAAAGAAAGTTAAATGGGATGGGGAGAACTCGGCAAAATGAGCTGAGTGAAGTAGAATTGTGGGCACCGCCCCATTCAAGGTTCGATGTCGTCAGAACCATCTTTTTAGGGGCCCGCCTAGTAAGGGGTGTATCTGTCAGCACGACGCTCGCTGGTATTTATTTCGCTGTATTGCCTCTAAGTGCAAGGCTCTGAACTGGCTCGCAGTCTTCTCGTCGTCACAGGACAACTGTGAAATTTGAGCGGTGATCATAACATTATATAGCTGAGAAATGAAGATAAAAGTGTAATACAAGCCCCTTAAGTGCTTTCAAGAATCTGTACCGTTTGCTTTATGCCTAAAAATTACTCTGAAAACACGCCTTGTGGTCATTTTAGCTCTCTTAAAATTACAGTTTAAAAACATAATCCAGCACTAAACTACTTATCGGCCCTCCGTGAATTCTTAAATGCTTTTCGTCAACAGACGCCACTCTGATATCTTGAGCAATTTTTAAATTGCATGGTTTCTATTGATGCTCTCCACACTGTTATGGTGCCCGTGTGGGCGGGTCCCTTAAGCCGCCATGCCCAGCGACCCATCGCTCTTGGGTGCTGAGGCAGTGGGTGTGGCTTGTTGCGACGCTTTGAGGTGATGGTGTAAGACCTTGTCTTGACCCGGTTCCTCTTATTCCAAACATCTGGGAGAATGTGCTGTCAGCAGTGTCTTGCAGTAGCTTGGCACGCTGCCCTGGGTTAAGAACTGTGGCCGGCTACACTTGCGACATAGTTTGCTCCATTGCAGTCATTTATTGCAACTTTTCCTACAGATTGTTTGCACCTTCACTACTGACTGTGGCTAAAGAAAAAAAAAAATTAAAACTAAAAAAAAATTTGTTAATACATATCTTTATGTAATATTGTAAATTTTACTTTGATGCATGATGCATTTTAACAATAAAATATTTGTCATAAGCATGTCTAGCACGGAATTACTTTTAATAATAAAAATAAATTGGCAAGCATCACTGCATTTGAAACATTTACTAACATCAGTAATGTAAAAATGAGTTAGTAAGAGATGCAAGATCAAACTAGTGATATTATTTTTCGTAGCCACTTTGTCTATACATTATAATACAACCTTCATGCTAAATAGTTATTTATTGAAAGATTTTTTTTTTTTGAAATTTTAGTTATTTTTTTTTAATGCTTATTAATTGAATGATTTTAGTTACATTTTGGCACTTCATTGTGTAACCACTTTTACTTTGGTGTTACATGGTGCGTTGCCATGCTTTTCTGTGTTATTTTATCGCAAATCACCATAGGTATAAACTTGTTCTTAACTATGGCTTGTGCCCCACATGCATTCACACTGAATTGTTGTTACATTCCAGGGAAGGAGGATGGAATCGGCGTGGAAAATTTGCAAGCAGCCGGCATGATCGCCGGAGAGACTTCGAGTGCTTATCAAGAGATTGTAACCATTTCCATGGTTACGTGTAGAGCGATCGGCATTGGTTCTTACCTGGTGCGGCTGGGTCAGCGAGTCATTCAGATAGAAAATTCGCACATTTGCCTTACTGGCTACAGTGCATTAAATAAGGTAGATTTTTTTAAAAAAGGTATTTTGTGTTATTGCATATGTCCATATTTGTTTGGTTTTGTTTTTGTCACTGCTGCTACGTGATCCACTCACCTTCCGTGTGTAATCCGGCTGTGGTTCCCCCTCAGGCAGTGGTTAACTAGTATTGTCCACATAGCAGCATAGATCACTACTGTCCTTGTCTTATATTTGTCGTGCCCACCGCTCAAGCCCCCGGCTGTTGGTGGGCATGTAACAAATTTAAAATAAATAAATATAAAATATAAATAAAAATAACTATATTCTCTAAAGAACTTGTGTGCATTTCAATAAAGATTTGAAACTTATACCTATTGGATATTGATACAGATAAACCATCATACTTTATCAGGGTATCTACATTCTGGAAATTCAGGGAATTTAATTGATACATATCCTCTTAAATTCATGGAAATTCCTCAGTGATCATAATTTCTGGGAAGTATGCCATGCACCGGTATGCCATCACCCATACTGTGAAAGCAATTTTTTTTCCTGATAGTTTTTTTAGTGCATAGTTGTACACATATTAAAATTTTATGTTTGAACTAGGCTGGCTATGGGCAGATTGGATGCTAGATTTTCATAATGTATTTCAGAAAATTGCAAATATTTAGTATCTTATTTAGTGAAGTTATTCAGGAAAATTGAATATTTTTATCAGGGAAAGCCCTGCCTATGATTTTGTACTTTAATTTTCTTGCATTTTGCACCATTATTTCCATTTATTTCTAAAATAAAAATAAAGTATGATTTTTGTTTGCAATTCATTAAGAGTTAAGGGTTAGTAATTAATAATTTGGCTGGTCCCATTTTTATAAAACTTTTCTTGTAATTAAAAGGTTGATTTTTTTCTTTCTTCCTCAAAAGCCGCACATAATGTGGCTCATGCATTGTTACAATCTGTTCGTTCAAGTTGTTGGGGCGTGAGGTCTATGCTTCAAACAACCAGCTGGGAGGCATCCAGATCATGTACAACAACGGCATCACCCACAAGACTGAACCACACGACATCGACGGCATACGCACCATCGTGAAGTGGCTCTCTTACATGCCGAAGGTAACTGCAGGTTCCGCTGATGCTTAGCTTGTCAAGTTTCACGACACCATCACACTGAGTACAGAATGAAAACAAAAGCTGTACATGTGGCTGACTTCTTAGCAAGTTAAGCTACGTTACAGTAGTTGGTATCTTCTGTTGATGTGCTGTAGTACTTAGTGAGACGTTTGTACAGATTTAAATAATGACAACTTGCATTATGTTTTTTCAATTCTTATAAAAAACTTAAATTATTAAATTGCATTGATTTTTTTGCACTGATATACCATTCAAAATTTATTTTAAAATATACTTTACATTATAAATAATGTAATTTGAATCTCAATTTGATAACTAAGGAAACAATATTATAAACATAAAAAAATTATGTTCAAAAGTTAAAGTATCTGCATGTTATTTTTACTGAAAATACATTTAATGAAAGCCTTTTTACATTTATATTAATTATAATTTTTTTTATATATAAAAAACAGTATTTGCATTGACATCTTGTATCTATTATCTGCGTATTTTATTTTTTAACAGGACAAAATGTCTCCGTTGCCTGTAATGGAGCCTGTGGACTCCATTGATCGTGAAGTTGAGTACATGCCTACGAAGGCACCATACAACCCTAGATGGATGCTCGAAGGCAGAGTAAATGCTGGTAATCACTCTCTGGCTTACTCTTAATTTATATTTTTTGAAATATCTTCATAATATATCTTTTATTTACAACTCGTTGATCTTGTTGTAAATACCAGTATTCAAATGGTAATGTAGCAGCTAGCAATTTATTAAGTTGATTTTTTTGAAGGTCTACTTTATGTCCAGTACTCATAAGACATAAACTTCAACTAAATCATAGGTTATATTTTTGTTACATATGCTGGGAGATTTATTCCCCCTCCCCTCCATATCCCCCTTCTTTCATTTCAATTACAGCCTATAACAGATTTATTTTATTTTTATATCTGGTATTATGTTCATAGGTTATATAAACAGTACTTCTTATTGTGTTATTTTATACTTTTTTTTTATTTTGAAACGTTACATATCTTTTTCTATCAAAGTCAAATGTTTTTACAGTAATGTAAGCAAAATTTCTTCTTCATGGAACTTCATTCTCATTAATGGATCCAATGTGTTTTTTGTTTAAGAATGAACTGTAAAAATGTGTTCCAGCCCTTTCTTGTATAGCTATTAATTTCAACATTAGGAATTTTTTGTGATTTACAGGGAGTTGTTTGTTTATTTGAGAATTTCTCAAGAAAGTTGTCTTTGTAAAAGTATATGCTTGTTAAATGTTTGTGGACTTGTGGCATCTACCGTAACTAATATTTGTTTGCATTTGATGTGAAGTTAAAGCTTTTTCCATATCACCTACTGAAAAATTATAACAATCAAACTTTATGGTTAAAAGTAAATTTATTAATGAGCCCAATATATCTACCCAGAGTTTATTTCAGAATGTGCATTATAAACAGCAGAACTGCCTAAGTTCACACTGGGAAACAAGAGGCAATGAAGACAGAAAATTTTTTAAGTTGAAAACAAGGCATGCAAACAATTTGTTTTGCACCACCAAAAAAAAAGAAAATCTAAAATTTTGAAAGGAATACATACATGTATTTATTTTATAGCTGTGTTAAAGTATTTATAACCCAAACATGAAATACCATTAAGCCCTCTAACAGGCTTAACAACTTAAATAATGACAATTAGATTGCTTTCAGATTTAATAAATAAAGTGCGGTGAACAAAAAAAGTAAAAATTATAATTCACTATTATTTTTGGCCTTTATCAGCAATAACATAGTTGTACATTTTTACTATGTGAAATAATATCCCTATCTTACGAATCGACTGCCTCTGGTTTTTAAGTTTATGAATTGATCCATCCTCAATATCATAGTGTTCCGGACGCCTGCCGCAAAAGTTACGTCGCGGCCGATTTCGCTTGAGTTTACGTTGCCCATCTTCTGCCCCCATTGGATGATTCTTGGACGTGGTGCTGTCACTGCGTTCTTGTTCAGCTCTTTCTCTGCAGCCCCGGGAACCACCTCTCTCGTTGATGTGAAACAAGAAATAGTTTTTTAGCTCATTGGCCACCCTATAGGTTGTTACCGGACGACAATAAAAATCAGACTCGGGAATACAAACGATATCTCTGATTGCTGGATTGGGACAGTTCAGTAAATAGTTTCTATCGGAATGTGCCTCGTCTTGGCAACCTCCAGGGTATTCGTACTAGCACACCTAACTCTTACTTTACTCTCGTTCATCGCTAGCCACTGTGGTCGGTGGCTTCCACACACACTCATTGCTGTCTGGCACACTTCTCCTGCACTCGTCCACTGCTCCCTGACGTCACGAGGTTGCGTGACATTCAAAACGGAGTCCGTTTCACCATGTATGAATATTCGTTAAAAAATGACTCAAATATTTCAAATATCATAGAAAAGTTGGATGAATAATTTCCTCATTAAACAAACTTGAGAATATTTTGATATTTGTATATTTGTCTTGATGTAAGCTTTTGGACAATCGCCATTGCTAGGGACCGAAAAAATTTGCGGGTTCAATGACCTCTAGGATGAACTCCATAGTTCTACGTTCACTCTGTCAAATGCCACCCACTCATTGGCTGCTGTCTTGTGAGACGTTCCAGCGTAGCAGCCTGTGATTCGATAAAGCTTTCGTTGGGTGTTTCTCATTGGCTCAGAGTCACCCAGGTGAGTTGTGAACCAATAGCAGAGGCAGCACTGACGAAATAACGATTTGTATTTTACCCTATCGCAAAATGAATTCGCAAATTTTTCCGGTCTCTAGCCATTGCTCAGCAATGGCGTATGTCCAAAAGCTTACATCAAATCATGCACTCCCATTGCACAACTCTTTCAAAGATATTTGTATATGAATGGACCGCATGCCTGCATGTATCTTGAACTGCCCGTGTCTCGCCTGTCCTGGCGACGGCGGTGACGGCTGCAGGCAGCAGCAAGTGGGAGAGCGGCTTCTTCGACCGGGGCTCGTGGCAGGAGATCATGCAGCCGTGGGCACAGACCGTGGTGTGCGGCCGCGCGCGCCTGGGCGGCATCCCCGTGGGGGTCATAGCCGTGGAGACCCGCACCGTGGAGCTCAACCTGCCCGCGGACCCAGCCAACCTCGACTCGGAGGCCAAGGCCAGTGTTTCACCTGACCCCGCTTGTTCCTGCGGCCAGATATCATTTATCATTTTAAAATCAACCTGATTTTAAATTTCTTACATCAAATATTTCCATGTCTTTACTGTTGTGTAGAGTAACCATGGCATCTGATGAAGAAATGAAAAATAATTCTCTTAAAAAAAGTAGTGCTAATTAAATACAAAAAAAAATTTAACCAACAAAGAATTACCATGGAACAATATATCTTCGGTATACTGCTAAAAGTGACCAAGTCAAAACGTGGCCAATATTACATTTCAAAAATGAATTTGGGCTTAAAAATAAAACCATATAATAGTGTCTCTAGTAATAATTTATAAGTTTGCAAGTTTTTATTACTTAGATTTTTTAGGGTCATCAGGTTGTTGATGTTATCATTTTTGGAAAGCCTTTGTATGTAACGCATGTGGAGTGATAGCTAGTAATGGTTTGGTTTGTTTGGCGTCACTTTCTCAAACACAGTGCTCCACCTAGACTCTTCTGATGTCTTTGGGTGTTGAGCATCAACCTTTCATGCCCTCTTACCGCTCTTGCCTGTTGAGGTCTTGCCTACGCTCTCAGCGTGTTAACTGTTCTCGTTCTGTGCAGACTGTTTCGCAGGCTGGCCAGGTCTGGTTCCCGGACTCCGCCTACAAGACTGCCCAGGCGATACAGGACTTCAACAGGGAAGATCTTCCTCTCATCATATTTGCCAACTGGAGAGGGTTTTCCGGTGGCATGAAAGGTGAGTCTGCGCTGTGTATTTGTTGTGCGCTTATTACAAATGTAATTACATTGTGTGTGTTGTTTTCACATTTTCTCACTTCTTATTTAAGCTCTTCAGAAATGTGGTTTTTAAATTATTATTTTTTAATTCATCATTGCCCTTTTATGTTAAAATATTTGTTTGTATTCATATACTAAAATTCTAAACCTGTATTTTTTATTACTTAAATAAGTAGATCTTACTACTTATTAGAAAAAAATTACTTTAATTGATAAAATATTAATTACGTACTGCGTGACGCTCACTTATTTTCACTATACGTGATCTATTTTCTTGCACACGTTTTAAGCCACTTTCCGGTCCACTGCAGGATCTTTTAGCAAAAGACGAAAAGACTGAATTATTAAAAAAAAATCCCTATTGTTAACAAACATAAATATTTGTCACACATCCATACAACTGTATGGCCTCTAATTTTTCTTGGCGTACAGGATGTGTTGACAGTTAATATCAGATGTCCGTATGTTATTTAGGTGGTGCATTTGCAATTTTTGTTTGTATTGAGAATGCTCTTCATTACTATTATAGGGTGTTTACACATTACGAAAGGTACAAAGTCTAGAAAAGGTAACATAGGTAATTGAAGGACTGGTCATGAAAATGTTTCAATGTATTACCGTGTTTTATCGCGTTATCATCGCACTGTTAATTTTGAGCGTCAAAATCTGGAAAAAAAATCTTGCATAAAAGTAGCATGTGTTTTTGGTCCTGCTGTTAGGCTCCAAGTTATTGTGTAGTTAGGAAACGACCTTGCCAAAGATCACAAGACAAAGTATTGATCTATAGTAATCATTTTTCAAGTTTCTAACAGGCAGTGTGGTGGTTATAATTGGAAAATACACTAATTACAATTAAACTTGTTTGAGAAGTACCCGCACAATACAATTTTCTGTTCAGTACCGTCAAATGGTTTGGTTCCGCCATTTTCTCAAAAAGATGTACTCCCCCCCCTCCTTTCCCCCCATGAAACAATTTATATTAAAGTTGAAATCCATCATTCTTTAAGGTATTACCGCTTACTTATCTTATTAACAGAAATATGAAGTTGTCCGATGTGTTAATATTCTTCTAAAAATGTTTCCCCACGTTTTAACCTTTGATTTTTCGTTGCAGCAGTGTAGCGCGTATAAAAATGTAGCCAGAGCTTGTTAGCGTCATCATATTTGGTTACTTTGAGGCCCATATAGACTGAGCATACGTAGTTGAATATCGTTACTGATAGTTTGCCGATTACATGCAATGTGCACGTTCTGTCTAGTGCCAAGTAGATATCTATATGTAGTATCTTAATATCTTAAAATGGTTATGTATTTTAATAAAACATCTGTGTGTTGTTAATAATCTGTATCTGATTTTTACAAACATTAAATTAAACGTAAGGGATAGAAACCATTTTTGGTAAGAAAAATATGTTGTCTGTTGTCGTTTGCCTGATCACAATATTTATTGCTTCAAAGTTTAATCAAGCATACATATCCATTTTTAAGATTGGTAGAGTTGGTTATGTCATTATTGATGTGTTAACTTTGCAGACTTTAAATTGTGTAGAAAAACTTTTCTCAGGTCAATTCTGCACGTTATGTATATTTGTTGAAATGAAATGTTTTTTAGTAACATAATATGCCCGTTAGCTTGTCGGATAGGTAGATGAGACAGGGGGAAAAAAATGTTAGGCGAGACATGGAATTCTTAAGGAAATTGACTGAAGTATGAGTGTGGGAATTCTGGTTATTCTTTTAACACGTTTGATTTATAATGACTTCGGTCTGGAGGTGTCGTAAAAACCGCATTAATAAATAAATAAATAAATCGTGTTTTTTTTTTGTATTTGGGATGTAAACTATGCAGAGGTATAATGTTCAAATGTTTCTCGGCCAGACATGTACGACCAAGTGATGAAGTTCGGCGCCTACATCGTGGATGCGCTGCGGGAGTACAGGCACTCGGTGCTGATCTACATCCCTCCGAACGGCGAGCTCCGCGGCGGGGCGTGGGCCGTCGTCGACCCGACCATCAACCCCCGCCACATGGAGATGTACGCCGACGTGGACAGCAGGTACGGACGGCGGGCGCAAAGATGTGGGAGGGCGCGCCGAAAATCGCTCACAATGTAAATTTCCTACCACAACTGCTATAACTGGTAAAAACGTTTTTTTAACTTGCGTGCCAGGAGTGTCTAATCCGATTTACAATGTAACGTCTCAACATATTTATTTTAAAATACTCCGAGAAAAATGTTAAGTTCATCATTAACATAAAAAAATTGCAAAGGGAGAAGTTAGAAAGTTTTAATGCGTCCTCTATACGAATACAGTACAATGTTGTCAGAGAGGGTGGTACCACTGGCTGTGAGGAAGAGCATCCTCTATATGCTATGATGATATCATCAAAATCTTTGCTGCAAAAAGGTCTCGCAAGTTGAGTTTGAATCTTTAAAAAAACATTTATGACGACAATTTAATGAACAAGTCTAGTGATTATACGGACTACTTTACGAACATAGTGGGTTCGTGCATGGAAGTTACAGTAGCACAGAAGCTGTTACATGTAGGTATGGAAAATGCTTAAATAGCACCATTTTTCCGTGGGAGGGTCCCCGGACCCCCGCTTTATTGGTGTTGTATGTGCAAAAATAAGGGGGGGGGGGGGGGGGGGCACGAATCCATTCATGCTCCGGGTGCCAGAGACTCTAGTTGCCGCCCTGGGTACGGACCATGCTGGTGCTCCACCTCCGGCCCGGTTCGAACTGGCCAGGTGGAAGTTTTTTGGAATTTGTGATTTTACTTTGCAGAAATAAGAAAAATACTAACGGAAGTCCCCAAATTATTTATGATGACAATAGTGCAGACTTTAAAAAGATTAGTCAAAACACAACAAAAAATTAAAACTTGCTAATTACTAATTATTTTTTTATTTCCAACTTTTCTATATTTTTTGAACACTCAAACACTTAGAGATTTTTTTTTATTCTGAAGAGTATTGCCCTAGACAAGTTTGTTACAAATTATTATTTTTTTCCCCAAAGTGATCCACGTATCAAACATCGGTCTAAATGGCTCTATTTTGTCTAGATAAGTTGTAAGATTTTTTAATGTCATGTTTGTTGAGTAGTACATAGTTTTTATGAATAAAAATAATTTATTATAATAAACACAATAACATTATCTCCGGTTTTAAAAACAAAATTAGCCAAAATATAGTAAAATATTGTCTACTGTAACTAGAGACAAGATTTAATGGTTTTATAATTATGCCAATTATGTTTTTTTTTTAAATAGATTTCTGTGTTATGGTTTTTATTTTGTGTGATCTCTGTTTATTAATAAAGATAACACCATTTTTTAAAAATTACAACATTTACCTGTTCAATGATACTTACTTTACCTTTAACAATGACATTTTTACTGATTCATGCTGCTCTTTTACATATACAGTAATAGTTTGTAATAAGTGTCTCAAACTACTGGGAACAATACAAATAAATCAGCAAGTATATATGTGTGTTTGAAAAATATACTCTCATAATGTAAAAATTAGTTATTAATAAAATTTGCAATATTAAAAAAAAAATTGTGATCTATTTAGTACATACATTTTGATACCTACTAACTTCATGTTAAATAATTTACAGTCATTGAATATAATATACTAAAAGATTATGTTTTTGTAATCTGAGTTGAGATTTGATTAAATGTGCTGATTAATTTCATGATTTTTTTTTTGTTGCATTTCGGTGCTTTATGGTGTTACATGGTGTTACATAGTGTATTTATTTATTTATTTATTTATTTATTTATTTATTTATTTATTTATTTATTAATATTGTAACATGCCCACCAACGGCCGAGGGCTTTAGCGGTGGGCAAGACACATACATACAAGGACAACATATAAACAAAACAACACAAACAAAATACAAACAAACAAGTAAAAGTTGAAACATGTATAACTATTAAAAATAAACATCAAAAATATGAAATGCATAAAAAATAAATATACAAAACATAGACATTACAGTATAATGAAAATTACTAAATATTGCAGGCTTATGTAAAAAAAAAATTAAAAAATAAAATACATTATTGTATACCGAGCAACACTTTTAACAGATTGAGATGATCAGTTTTACTGAAATTAGAAATGAGGTCGAAAAAATCACATGATTCGTGCTTGTATCGCAATCCACGGTGCGATTTCAAGGTTTCAGAGGGGAGGGAGGGCGAGGGTGGGGGGGGGGGAGGGGGTAAAATTCCCTTGTCCCGCCCTGTTGTTGCGCCCCTGATTTAGGTGTTGCGTGGTGTACGTATTGACACCGTACAGTGGCGGGATGGGTGTCTCACGGTGCAGTGGCGGGTGGTCGCAGGGGCGGGGTGCTGGAGCCCGAGGGCCTGGTGGAGATCAAGTTCCGCGCCAAGGACCTGGTGAAGTGCGTGCACCGGCTGGACCCGGCGGCGGCGGCGGCGGCGGCAGAGCTCCAGTCGGGCCCCGACCTGCCGCTGGAGCGCCGCCGGGCCCTGGAGCAGGAGGTCAAGGAGCGCGAGGCCCTGCTGCTGCCCATGTACCACCAGGTGGCCGTGCACTTCGCCGACCTGCACGACACGCCCCACCGCATGCACGAGAAGGGGGTCATCCGGGTGAGCGCACGGGACCGGAGCTTATAGTCCCAATTTCCCTTTTTCAAAAAAACAGAACAGTTCAGTGTTATTGTTTTTTTATTTTTGTAGATACAGTAAGTCCTCGGTTTACGTCGGGGTTACGTTCCTGAAAACCGCGACGTAAATAGAAACGACGCAAAATGAGCCATGTTTCATGCCACCGGCCGGCCACGGCCCAAGGTCGGCCGGAAGCGCTGGCATACAGACGTGACAACGGGCAATTTTATCAGCAAATGACAACCGACAGCGTGGGAAACAAGTCCAACTAGTACTTCTCAGCTTTATAGAATGGTTATTTAACCAGCTGCTTTATTACCTTTATTGATTGAAATATAAAAACAGATATATAGTACATACTGTACGTAAGAGCAGGAAGCGTCCCTCATGATGTATGATAAGATAAGGCGGTGAACGTGTAGTTTACGCTACATAGCATAAATTAACTACCGAAGGAAACAAAGAATTATAAACGAATTATATACGGTGTTTTGGTTAAAATAAAGATTTACGGTCATTGTAAACGACGTTATTGTGAATCGGCAAGAACTTAAATTGAAACATGAGTACTCAAACATTAGCGACGTTAATCCGAAACGACGTAAATCGGTACAACGTAAATAGAGGACTTACTGTACAGTAAACTCCCCATTACCCGCGGTGCGGATCATCCGCGCATGCTACGAAAAAAAAATACAGCAAATATGTAAATCTGTATTTTATTACAAGTGAGCAAATTCGAACTCTACTGACGAGCGTATTGTGTGCGGTATACAAGTGAAACGCCGCAGGCCTTCTCGGAACTCACGCGGCAGGCTGGCATGCGTAATTATTCAGTACAAATACAAAAATTTCATCGTCATTAAAAAAAAATTTTTTTACTGTTAATTGTAACGTTTGCTGTACATTAATGTTTCCTTTCTTGTTTCCCATTTTTTGCTTTTTGCGGAATATCCGCGATTTTCACTATCCGCGGTGGTCCTGCCACTTAATTTTGCTGATAATTGGGAGTGTTTTGTACTTACTACATTAAAATATAGAATTAGTAAGATGTATGTTTACAATTAAAATTTTTGTTAATAAATATGTCCAAAACATGTACATTCAGAACAATAAAAATAAATTGGTGAGAATTTGTGGTTCAAAAGTGATTCAATAAGAATTGTAGGATAATACAAGTTAAATTGTTTATTCCAATCTATGCACTTCGGTACAATTTCCGACCAGAAATAAAGACATTCCTCTAATTTCAAACATGAACAGATTACTTTTTTTTTTTTGGTGATTTGAATGAAGTTTTTGTTAAATACTGCTTAATTCAATGATATAACTGACATGTTGGTGCTATTATGTGTACAATAGAACCCTGTGATAAGGTTCCGGCTTATAACTTTTTCCTCCTCTTCTTCTTCTTCTTCTTCTTCTTCTTCTTCTTCTTCTTCTTCTTCTTCTTCTTCTTATAAGGACAATGAATTTATTTCCTGCATATAACGTTTCACGAATGGTGCATTTCCTGCTTAGAACATTTGCTTTCTAACATTCAAACATTACAAGTGTTTTAACAATTATTATTAAATTTTTTGTACTTCAAACCTGTATATTGTATAAAAATAAGTGTAATACAGTTCGCCAAGAACAATATTCACAATTCGATTCGACTTTGCAAATATTTTAAACATTTGATTGATATAAGTTTCCATTAAAAAAATATAGTATTCCCACAGGCTTAATTATTGATGTTAAACTATTGAACTGTTATCTAAAACTACTAACACCTATTTTTTTTAATGTTAAAACTTTTGAACACAGTTTCTACAATTTTACTGATAATTTATTGGACTGGAAAATTAGGTTTTAACAAACATGGCGCATTTGATGTTTGCTCTTTGAGGTTGGGAATTGTAAGACGATTGCTGCGCTGTTTCTTTTGATGTTAATTATATGCTTTATTGATTCATGCCACAAAAGTACAACTTACATAAGCACAGGTATTGTTTATTTTTTTATATTTTTAAGTTTATAAAGTAACATGTTGTTAAACTATTACTTACAGGATGTTATTCCATGGCGCCAGTCGAGAAAAATTTTGCACTGGCGCCTGAAGCGTCTTCTCCTCGAGAACGAGATCACGAATGAGCTCCTCAGCATCCAGCCGAACTTGAGCCTGGGGCAAGCAGAAGCGATGTTGAGGCGGTGGTTTGTGGAAGACAAGGGAACCACCATGGTAAATTTCTTAGGAGTGATTGTTATTTTGCATTTGTTCCAAGTCAAGCATCTCTATAATGGTTGGGCATCACGTACATTTTTACAAAAAAAAAAGCTTAAAATAATTATTTTATCCGCCACGGTAAAAAAATTTTTTTTGAAAAATGTGTTTTTTTTCTTTGGTATTTACCTTTGTTTAGAGAAAAAAAACATTTAACTTGGAAGTCAAAATAGGGCGTAATTTTTTCAAAGATTCAGGTAGGTAATTTAAATAACGAAGAATTCTTCGTTTATTGATATTTTTCTTTAAAAGTTTCGTAAATTTACTGTAATCTCTAACAGTATACATAACCCTCGGTAAGGCATTCTCTAAGCACCAAGGTCCAGGTAACGGAAATGGTCCAGCACCTCGCATAGTTTACGGCCGCCACTGATCCGCAGTATATGCGGATGTGAAGAGACAACTTTACCAACACTGAACCCACGGAGGAGATTTATTCACAAAAATTTTAAAAATGTCCAACTCGATCGGGAATAGAATCCAAGACCCTTGGCCCACCAACTAGACGCTCTAACCACTGCGTGACATGTAGGGCTTGGAATACCTCATGCTCTAGGAAGTAGACCGCCGGTCTTTGTACCTGGAATTCCCGGTTGTTCGGTGGTCCCTCATGAACTAAAAGTGATCCATGATTTACTTTCATCATTTAGTGTTATAATTAAGGATAGGCCAATCAAATCCTCAAATCTTTAAATTCTATCAAATCTAAGGATTCAGTATTGGAGGGGAAAAAAATTGAAGAAAAATATTACAGGAAATAAGTAAACTAATAAAGTTCAACCCTGATGAACTCTGAAGTTTACAAGATATTCTACTTTTAACGTGTGATATTAAATAAAACTACAATATGTATTTTTTCTAGAAACTTAGTTTGTGAAACAATAATTTTAATTTAAAGGGTTTAATGTTTCAAAACCAATGTTATGTTAGTATTTTTAATTTCTTGTATATTATTTTGTTTTTGATCCTTGACACCTAAATTCGGATTTGTGGGGTATATTCGAGTTACTCTCTCGGATTCGAGTTCGAGATTGAGATTTAAAAAAATTGGGATTCGACCCATCAATAGTTGTAATGGATATTTAAGGTACCTTTTATGCCATGTGTATAATATATGTATATATTTATCCACATCACCTTATGTCCTGGTTCACTGAATAGTAGAAATTTTCTTTATGCATGCAAGGTGTATTAAGGATTTGTTGGTCCTACTTTTTTCTCGGTTCCCGGTTCTCGGTTCGGTTAAGGTTCTTAAGAAAGAGCACTAGTTAGGTGCTCACTATCGATTTAAATCTCTGTTTAAATTCTCTTCAAGTAATTCCACAAGGTTCTCACAGAGCACAGTGTTGATAATGTCAATCACGGAGGATTGTCTCTCGCCACTGTGTTTGAGACAGTCAGCCATAAGCTCATGTGACCTGCAACAGATAAGATTGCACACATTTTGTTTACCTGAATGCCCTCTTTTATTGCAGTTTTCATATTTGCTTCAAGCTTTGCCATCCACAACTTTTTTTTTTCTGCACACAAGACTGCAGTTTATTTATTTTTAAAAAATTCAACAAGTTGGCGATATATTTGTTTGATTTAGACATTTATAGTGTGCTGGTACAAGATAAATTCATACTGTAAAGTATAGAAAAATATATATTTTTTGTTCTCATTATGATATGTAAGCAATGTGGGATATTCTAAAGTTTGGTTACTACATAGTAACTTATCTTGTTTATGGTATTACTATCCATCATAATAGTGTATTTATAATTTATTTTAATAAACACACATGCACATAAACTTATCAAAAAAAAGTTAACATTTTTGGTTTTTAAGCTTGCACGAGCCTATAAGTTTTAGAATGTAGACCCTAATAAGCAATGAGACTCTGAAGAAAAATTTTTAATTTTTGTTTTAAAATTGAATAATGCTACTTAATGTTATATTCCTGATGAGGAATAATACTGTTGAGATATAGGAAATAGTTAGTGGTATTATTACACCACATAAAGTGGGACCAAGCATGATTGTAATTTTTATTATTTATTGTGAGGGCTGTGCGCATGTTCCCGGTGACTTTAAGGTGTTATGAATGGGCGCCACCACGTGTAAGGGCACTTGGACCCGGCGGAGTCTCTCTCTCAGGGCGTGACGTAGCCCAGGTGGGGACGAGTTACCAGCCCTTTCTACCCTATCTATCCAGACCTGGCCCGCTCTAGGCATCGGGCACGCCACACTCCTAGGCTAAGTAGACTCACTCACCACGTGGTTAAATAAAGTACTCAGGTTTTACTTATACCCAGATTTAATTCCACGAACACACCTCCCTCTACGCACGTTACACTTTAAACGGTTAAAAAGCCTGAGGCACGAACCGACTTAAGTGAATGCATGGTCCACCCACGTGGCCATGCGATAAAGTATGCTTAGTACACAATGTATAAAAACTGGAATGAGATAATTAATTATTAATACAGTCCGCCGACCGAGAGCTGCCCCGAGGATTGACGGACGAAAAGGTTTAAGAATAATTAAAGATGCAGAATTACTTGATCGGTGGTTTACAACGGTTGAGATCCCCGGGGTGCTGGCGCGTCTGCTCTCGGTCGGTGATGAAGATGAACTGGCCGAGAGCTGGCTCGTCTCGACTAACATGGCGCCTCCGCGCCAACACAATTACCGTTATTACATTCTGCGATTCCGTGCCCCGGCGAAAGTTAAGTAAATCATAGATTAACATTAAAAAATATATAAAAATTACTGGCAATTTAAAGTACATTAATATTTACGTAGTTATTGAGAATTTATATAAAAACATTCCTACCCTCGTCCAAGTCCGTGCCTATTCGGGTCCGCCCGGGCAACATCTGTAGTTTTTTAAGTAATGTAATATTTAAATTAAAGAAATACATGAATAAACTGCAGCAAAACACTGGGGCAAAAAAATGAATGAAAAAGTGTTTACAATTCACATTAAAACTTAACACTTTAGGGGGTCGCAGCACTGCTTCTAAGCGCCCTTTTGCCGGGCTAGAAACACACGCACACACGCACGCATGAGCGGGAGGTTTGAATAGAGGGTGGTGGTGGGAGGAGAGGGGTGGTGACGGCGTGAGGCACATCGGGCTTAGGGAGGGCGTAGCCCCGGCCGACGTCAATTGCTTTACATAAATGTTAAACCTCATGGTTTATTTAGCTAAAAAGATACCACTTGTAAAAAATGTTACTCTTGAATTGAGGATTTTGTATTTACAAGTAAATGAATGTGATTAAATCAGAGTTGCTACAATGATGTACATACGTATGTGTAAATATATAGTCCACTGGTGGATTGCTAATTTTTAAAAGAGTTGAAAATATTTGTTAAAAGTATATGTAAATGTATTAAAATAATGTTTTAAATTATATATGTTATATAATTTGTAATAATCGTGTCTAGGATAGATTTACTCTAAACAGAAATAACAAATTGTTTAAATGTTTTATTGTGAAAAAAATTTTCTCAAACACTATGTGGTGTAAGAAGAAACAAAATTAAACTTAGTAACACTTCAAAATAAATTAATTACATTCATTGAATTCCATCTATTAACAGATTATATGTTTGTGATTTCAGTAAACTTTTATAAAAAAAGTACTGATTAATTTGATGATTTTAGTTACATTTGAGTTTTATATGGTGTTTTAACATACTTCTCTATGTTATTTAGGTTTTATCGCAAATTGTCATAAAATTTTGATCCTAAGCATTTCCTAAATGATTTTTGTTCACGTTGTTAGGCCTACTTGTGGGAGAACAACGAAGCAGTCGTGTCGTGGCTGCTCGAGCAACAATCTGAAATGCCTGGTCGTTCCATCATCGCACGCAACATCAGTGCTGTTAAAAGGGATGCAACGATACAAATGATAAAGTCCGCTCTGGAGGTAATTACTAATCATCTTTATGTTAAACGCTAAACAATGCATTATAAGATATCTGAATATTTTAGTTTTAAAAGGTGTTTGGTTAACATTTTACATATGTACTTTGGTCACTTCAACATAAATTTTATCTAAATCTATCAACAAAATATATATATATCTTAAATTTGTGTGAATTGTTTAGTATAAGGACAGTATACATATAGTATGTTTTGGTTTAGTTACTTTAGATGGAAACAAATCTTTGATTTTGTATTTTTGTTTTACTAGTTATTCTGCTAAAACTACATTAGTTTTATTGAAATTGTGAGGACGTGTCCATATATTTTAAATGGTCCTATTTATTTTGGAGATTGATTGTATGTATTTATAAAAATGTTATGATGTGTAACATCTTAGCTCTGTGTACGGCATTTGGTGGGAGTTAAGGAACGGAAATAGGTGGCAACCACAGTGCTGCCATTTGTGGCGGATGGCGCAAACCATAGTTCACAAAGCCAAAGGAAAACATTATAGTATTAACTTTTTAATGAATTTTAATATGGGCAGTATTTTAATTAAATTCTGTGTCGAAAATCAGGTCCAAAGCCAAGGTTTCGTATTTTTTCAGAGCCATTTCAAAGACATTTTGTATATACGTATTTATTACGCTCTGCATTATTCTATGTTAAATGTCTGAGTTTCATGAAAACACGTGAATTTTCTCGTTACCAAGGTTAGATGTTTCACATCTCTGGCAAGTACTGAAAAGATTGCCCACATTTGTTTTTCTATTTATATGAATTTGGCAGATGTAGTAACTTATGGTTGCGTGTTGCGTTTTCCAGGCTTGCCCACAGGTGTCTCTGGAGGTAGCCTTAGACATCATCCAGCACCTGCCGCCCCACCTGCGAGTGGAAGCCCAGAGGACTCTGGCTCATGTCGACAGCATTCCCAGCGGTTCCGAGAAACCTACGATACAGGAGCAGAAGTAGCTGTGTGCCGCGTTGTTGCACCACGTGCGTGCTTTTGTTCCGACGTCCGGAATGTTCGCGGCTCAGCGGGAACTCTGTACGAACTGTAACTATGTACTGTTTTTTTTTTTTTTTTTGCCCATAGTGGGCAGCAGTGTGCAATAAATATTTATTATGAAACCATCGCAAAATGTTATGTGGAGTAGCAGTTGTCTCCGGATGTGTTGGACCGTAGGTATTACGCTTGTGCAGGAGATTGTGATGGTGATCGACTTAAGTGACAGGTCATAAAGAATGGTGTTGCTGATAATGCTCAATCATGAACTGGTTTATATTGAAGATTACTTGTCGTGGACCATAGGCAGTGCGTTTCTTGAAACTAATGGAATGCAAATGTTTCGAAAGCTTGCAGAAATTAACCATCTATATTAGCTTCATATGTATTTATTTGAGCTAGGTAGGATACTGTGTCGATATCCTATCCCTATGCATATTCTATTTTTCTTTAAAGTCTATGGAAATATTTTGAATTTTTAATCTTGAAATAGCCCGTTTATCATCCAATGTCATCGCTTTTCATATGGGAATTTTTTCCCCCAGCCAAAATTTGCTAGAACCAAAATACTGTATCTTGCCCAGCTCTTATACTTAAGTTTGTCATTAACGTCCGTTATGTGATCTAATTTTTAATAATTTAACTATGCCCCTGCAATTATTATGTTTTGAATATTGGAATGTAACTTTTTTTTAACATGGAAAAGATAGGTAACTTGTTATTAAATATTTTACGTACTACATTCATGCACGAGTTCATGCTCGCAGCTTATTTGTGATTTGTGGCATTAGGAATATTATGTTTTGACTGTGAAGGTTGCCAAAATGATCAATTACAACTGAAGATCACTTTAATAATAACTCCAAAAGAATCAGGAGTTCACTTTTTTTTTTTCCCCTGAATGTATAAATATTTGATAAATTTTCATGAAAAATGTAGTTTGATGGACATTTAAGTATTCTTGAGTTGGTATCTGAGAGTAATTTTTAAATCATTTGTTTGTTAATATGTATATCTGTGCAAGTATCACCAAAAAAAAATCAAGGAAAGTTGGATTGCACACAAATTTGATTAAAATTCGGAATTATTTTAACACTTAAATTTAATTTTAGATACAGGAGGTAAAGTTGATTTAGATACAAGAAAAATGTAGCATGGTCATTTCTCATGGGTTGAAACATCTATTTTTTATTGTGTTTGAAGACATGTCTTAAAAACCATTGCTGCATGCGACAAGAAATATTAACCATCAAAAGTTTTGGTTTTTAATTTGTTAGCATTAGAAATACAAGCAGCCAAAGTCAAAAACACCTTGGCTTTGAATCATTTTTATTTATTGAAAGAAATAAAAATGGTTGATGTAGAAAAGACAGATTGCATTTTGTTAGCACTTTAACAGTTACATTTTTGTTACTTGAGATTTTTTACAGCTAGTTATGTGAATACGTTTTATTCTCGGTCATCTGATTGGAAGATGTTTTTTTTCTTGTAAAGGGTTTGGCAGTCTATTCAGAAAACTTTTGTATTAAACTTGATTTAGCATCTTTAAAGTTATATTTCCCCGACCATTTGTAGTTGCTACTAGATTAAGGTATTGCTCAGTTATTCCTAGTTCTGTGAATAATGAATACCTTTCTTTCTATAGCTAGTCTGTAATATTACACTCGAACCATTGGACCAAGGTATGACTTAAATATTAAATAAATATGGGCCGGTCAAACCCTTGAATACCATTGAAACTCTAGAATTTGAAAGTTCTGAGATATGAGGAAAAAGATTGGAAGAAAAATATTGGATGAAATTAAGTAAATCAAAAATATTCAACACTGACAACTCTGCAGTTAACGAGGTTCAATTTCTGTTTTTTTTTTCTTACCAATCCTATTAATTTTTTATAGATATTGTACTTTTATGTAATTATGTAAATAGTATTACGCTATTTATTTATTCTGGAAACTTAGTTTTTGAAACTAACATTTAAAGGATTTAATGTTTTAACACCATAGTTAATATTTTTTCTTGTAACTTTTCCCCCCAACTCATGAGACCTAAATTCAGATTCAAGGTATAGATTTCAGGCACTCTTTGTAATTTGAATTCAAGATGATTTAGATGTTGTCCATATCTACAATAAAATTAATCTTTTTAAATTTTGAGGTCACACATTTTTCTAAACATCATCAGAAAACTAAAAATCTTTCTTGTTAGTGTATAAAAAATTAATCTGAATGTTTTTAGAAATTGTGTAATGTACTATTGTATTGTGTAGTGACTTGTGGTTCATCGTCATTAATCTTCTTGTAACAGAGCATTTTTGTAATGAAGAAACTATGAGAAGGTTTTCACTGTCAACTTATATAATAAATTCAGTAGTCATCCCTTGTACATTCTAATGCTTATACGCCTGTTTTTGTGCAGGTTAACTCAAAATCAATGTTTGCTGGTTGAAGCTGGTTTTTGACTACAAATATTGTCTATGGAATTTAGTCGGTAATCGTGCATCATTATGGAGATTTGGTTGCAAGCATTTGGGAATTTCATGACAGGACTCACAATTTGTTCGCTCCTTTGTGCCATCACAGGGGAAGCTCGGATAGTCTCTCTCTCTCTCTTTGGCTGTGATTTTGTGCATGCGTAAATAGCCACTGAATGTGAACTTACCAGGTAATGTTGCTGTAGTAACTTCTGTAGTGCTTTGTGCAGATATTTACGTATATTGTAACTGAGAGAATACTAGTTGTCTTTATCCAGGTGGACCTGATGGAAATTAGCTATGATGCTATTTGTTGTAATGGGACTGCAGTTCTTTGAATTATTGCCAGTTTGCAGATCTTATTTAGCTTCTTGTAGCAGAATTCTAATTGTTTCATGAAGTAAGGTATCAGTTAGTGCTAGTTTAGCGTGCAAGCAAGCCTTGATTCTTGGTGGCTACACTGGGGGCAGCACTATAGTGTTTTGTGTTACTGCAACAATACATCTGCAGTGTTACTCATATTTGCTGGTTCCAGTATGAGTATGTAACATTGTTTTGGCTTAATCCTAAGTAGGCTATGCTTTCAGGAGTATGTTAAGAAAGTTGTGATCTTAGCACCGATTTTCTATGCCTTTTTTATGTAATTGACATTAAGTATTTATCCATGCTGATATGTACAACTTTAATTCCTTTATTTTTTGTCTAGGCTGCTTTATAATTTCAGTATTGCCATTGAAGTGCCTTAGAGAGTAAGAAGGAAAAAGTAAACATTTGGCTTTACACTGTTATTTTTCTCGTAGCAAATTTGCCACTGTAAATGCATTTAAAATAAAATAGTTCTATTATTGTGCTCAAAAAGATGATTCTTTGAGTTTCTTCTCATGGTAGTTATTCCGATAGCAGTTTAGAAATAGGATATAGGTATATATTTTTCTACAGACTATTTTAATTTTAGCTTTTTGTGTGTAATTTACTAATAAAGCAGGTGTGGGCAGCAAGAATTCGTATAGTTTTAAGAACTGATTGGTTTAGTTTTTGGAATGAATTTATTTGGCATCAAAACAAATGTCTAGCAAAGTGTTTATTGATTTTATTTTTTGAAATATGTGCCAATCATTTTGGCTATAGATGTGCTTTTTAACAAATGACTATTTTTGTTGTACTGTTATAAAGGTGGTTTTTGTTTTATAATAACTTAACTTTTTTAACTACAAGTATTCCTGTAAACTATTTCAGTTTTATTTTGCAAGAAATTATTATTTTACTGTAAATGAATTCATATGTTAAATATTTAATATTTATTAACCTAGAAAAATTATTTATTTTAATAATGTTGTTAATATTGCTTATCTTTGCAGCTAATTTTTAAAAAAGTAAAAAAGAACTATTTAATGCACCAGTTCAGTACATTAAACATGTTTCATAAACTAGTGCAGTGAACAGGGTTGCAATCTCCTCTTTATGCCATGTAAATGAACTGAAAACATTAAAATAGTAAAGTATATTTAACCATGGGTTATGCATTTGATTGCAAGAAAAGTCTTCAGAGTGAGTTTTGTGTTGATGTTTGCCCACACTTGCAGCTAAAGTAATACTGCCATTGTTTTGCTATATTAAATAGGTACAAATTGTATACTTAATCTTTTATCATAAGTTTAAAATTTACCTGTGTGTAGAGACAAGATTATATGGTGAATACTGAATAGGGATAACACAGAATGTAAGTTACTACACCATATAACACCGAAATATAACAGAATTTACCTGAATAACCTTATTTTGTCTATTAACATATTCAAAGGGAATTTATATTATAAATTCATCATTTATTTTATAAATTTAGTTAAAAAATTAAAACAATTATGTACTAAGTACAAAAATTTATTTAGTTTCTAGTGTAAAGGTTTTTTCTACATATACTGTAGAAGTAGAAAAGTAAAAAATTGTTATTGTAATAAAACTTATTAACAGTAAAGTAAATAATAGCAGTCAATATCTATTACATCACAAGGAAAAAGCAGAAGGAAAGTGGGCTTCCACATTGGGTTTTGATTTTGTTTATTCATATTTATAGTATTGTCAATTTAAGACAGTAAACGTAAGTAAAATTCAAACTTGAAACTTTATATGCATCAGGAAAAAATTAAAGCAAAGCAATAAATCTAAGAATTTTTCCCATTGGAATTCTGAAAATATATATGCAATTTTAGTTGTAGTTCCAATGATATGCCATTGTGTTTTTTTTTTTTTTTTAGTATGACAAATTTGAGCAATTAAAATATTTATGTACAATATTAGTGACATAGGTATACAACATTCATGATGATAGAAATGATAGCAAAAAAATCTTAACATCCTTCAAAATAATTTAGTAAAATTTAAATCCATAAAATCTTGGCTCTACCTGTGGTGTCATAAATAAATTTTATTCCATCAGTAAGACAAAATCACTTATTTGGAATTGGAATTATTTTAATATTATTAATCTGTTTTGGTAGAAATTAATAAATTTGTGTAATTTAATCGTAAATTTTAGTGTTTGTCTCTTTTGTTTTGAAACACAACTAACTGAATTTTGAATGTACTGTATTTTGTTACGCCAATATTATCTCTTACTGTGAGTTTTCGAATCTACGTGTAAGTTGTTGGAAATTTTGAGTTAGGCTAGTTTTAACATGTTCCTGTAGCTGTGAAACAGATCAAATACAACACATATTTATGTTTGGACCTTGATGAATAATAAAAATGTTCTGTTTTTTTTTTAAATTTTGTTTTGTAAAATTTAATTTTGTGGTAGCTATATCATTACATGTTTGATATCTCAGAAGGTTGAATTATATGATGTGGATTATAGTCCACCTGTTGTAGTTCAGGAAGATGCTTTTTAAGTTGTATATTTGAGTGTCTTGATAATCCTCTACATCCTTGTTGCTGCCAACCTTACAGTAACCATCTAACCAACATTACCAACCTACTAGGCCTGTGTGAATATTTGAATTTTCAGATACTAATACGAATAATAAACTATTCGTATTTGATTCGACCTCGAATACTAACGCTTCAAAATAACGAATACGGTATTCGTTTGCTTACAAATACTGGAAATAGTATTCCTCATGAGCTTGTCATGTACCAATGTTAACTGGTGAGATTAAGTCATTTGTGCTTCAAAATTAAAAACATGAACATGAGCTTCTTTTAAACATGCAAGTACATATTAAAAGTTTTTTTCCCCGCATCTGTCTCGCAATAAATTAATGGAATAATTCATGTAAATAATTCAATACACAGCATATTTGTTATCTTAAACTTTAAAACAAATTAATATTTGTATTTTTTTCGTCACATGCACCATAAATTTAGGAGAGAGAAAAAAGTTAACAACCATGGAAAACACAGCCACAAAACACGGACACTCCATTGAGATGGCTATTAAAATAAGTAATCATCATAGTTCAACTGCGTATAAATCAATAGTCACAATCGAGCTAACTCCATGTGATACAGAAGCAGCTTAATTGCTGTATATACCTATGATGAAACAGACTTCCCGACTCAGAAGTATATAAATTAATGTAAATAATGGTTTGGATGCAAGATTAAATTAGCAAAAATGTTTTTTTATAATATTGCTGAACTCTAATATAATTTACCTGGCTGCCGTTAACTACGAAAACTCGTGATTAACTAGAGTTTAAATATGTAAATATGAGCTCATTCAATCACTAATTTGGTAATGCAATATTTTAAAAAAGATTCACATTTTTTGTAAAATAGATTGCAAGGGCTTTCACTGTATTTTGCTGTTTGCGAAATTTTTTTGGATCAATATGTAGAGTAGCAGGTTGTGGAAAATAAGACGAATAAGAACTGAAATGAAAGGTTGGTTGGTTGGTTGGTTGGTTAGGTTAGCTGCATAATTAAAAAAACAGTTGTTTCAAAATTTAAACATTTTCTATATAATTATTGTATCTGAATTAACTTAACCAACTTTTCACTTAAGTTTTATTTGTCCAATGTCTCTAAGTTGTTACATGTTTTAAAAAATTCTAATTCTCATTCATACTATTCGTATTTGATTAGAACAAAAAAAAACTCATTTGCACAGGTCTACAACCTACATACTTGGAAAGCCGTGTATACTGTTCAAATTTTGAAAGTGATTGTATCCTAGTAGTAGCAGAAGCAAATTCTGACTTAATTGTAATTTTGTGTCATATCTCTTTGGCCCCTATTATTTCATGTGCATTTTTTTTAAATTAGCACATGCCTTTATCTTTTTTAATTGTTTCTTTTTCATTCAAGCCACATCTTCATAACCTTATGGGAGTTGTTTATGTAGACCATAAATTATTGCACTTTTGAAATACCCATGAAAATAACATTGTCTTAATGGCTGCCATTTTGCCGCTGGCATTCCTAAAATATGGCCCTTAGATTTTTGAAAACTTTTTGACACAAAGTTCGCGGTAAATTGGCCATTTCTTGATGGGCGTTCTCCTTTAATTGGAGTATCATCGATGGTTTATTCATGTAGACTTGACTTTTAAGATAACCACATTTTAAAAAATCGCTGGAGTTGGATCTGGGTTCGTTCGGTATCCCCGCTCTTCCAATTTAGGGCAAACATCCGAACTCAAAACACCAAAGACCTTTGAATTCTCCAAAGGTGATTGTTTGGGCGGCAATCTCTTCAAAAGGGCACTATCGGCCTGTACTTCTTTGAAAATGCAAGTTGTAATTCTATAAAAGTTAATTCTGTAGAATATGTGAAAATGCTATGAGAATCTTTTCAACCACAGTTGCAGTAATTCATCGGTTACAACAAACAATAGGACTTATATGCAGTAAGATGGTGCAACCTGCCATAATCTGAGAGTACCTATACCCGTGGTTAAAGAAATGTTTCCTAATGAGCTGATCTTGCACCAAGGAGATACTCCATGGCCTTCCCACAGCTAGGATACAACTCCAGCTGATTTTATTTATGGGGTTATCTTAAAAGTCGAGTCTACGTAAATAAACCAGCGACGATACTCCAATTAAAAAACATCGGTCAAGAAATGGTCAACATACCCTGAACTTTGTGTCTAACAAAAGTTCTTGAAAATCTATGAGCTGCGAGATGATGGCCATTTGAATGATATTTATTTTTAAAAATCATTTTCCAGTATATTTTTGTTCTTATAAATAAATATTTATTTTAATACAGTCTGTATTTTTTTCATGGTTATTTCAAAAGTGCAATAATTTATAGCCCACCTGGTATATTTCAGTGTTATTTAATTTTTTTTTTTTACAGTCACCCAGATACAGACTGGCAGCTTTTAAGATTTTAATTAGTGATATTGTTTCTGCGATTTCCGCTCCGTTGGAGCGGAAGCTGTGACCTTATAACCCCTGCTCCAGGCCTGTGCGACCCACCAGCGGGGTCAGACCTAGTCTCACGGCTTGCCTTAATTGATTAGTAAGCGTCATAGTTCTGTAGGTATTGTTTTTAAACTTTTTTTCTTATTTCTGAAGCTCAGTGTGCATCTTGCTGTGTCCTTTTTTGAGTGGGGTGCCTAACGCTCCTCCCTTGTTCTTGCCTCGAACCTTAGGGTGTGCGGGCAGGCACCCCACTCATGGGCCCAGCCGACGCTGATGAGCGGAATAGAAAGTTTTGAGAACGAAGAGTGGGCATGTAAGAAATGTGGCTTAGCAAAGCAGCAGATGAGAAAAATAGTACTAGAAACGTGGAGAAATGCAGGTCAGATGCTAAATGTGTGATGGATAGGAGAAGTCACTTGCAGGTAATGGAAAGGGAGTTAGGGCAGTCGGATGTAAACCATGGAAGAGGATTCTGAGAGGGTGGTTAAAGAAGAGGGGAGATGTGGAAAGGGGATGAAGCTAAGGGAAAGAAATGGAGCAAGTAAATTTTACAGCATATTAAAAAGGTTGGAATCCTTGGAAAAGGGTGTTATCATCAAGAAAAGTGCAGATGATGTTTGTCTCACGTAAGGTATGTAAATAGTAGTCTTACAACATACCAACATACCACAAAATGAAAATTTCATCAAGTATAATCCATTATCATTTACCTATAAAGCACCAATTACAGAGGTGATATTGAGAAATGTATAATAATAACAACTCAGCTTACTGTGCCGAAACATAGGCCCAGATTGTTTGTTTATATTTACGTTTGCAAACATTTAATTTAATATTGTGAATCATTACAAAACATTATCGTGTGTCAATGTTATTTGATTATAAACAGAAAACTTCTATCTATGTGAATGCGCTCTATGAGACTGTGGACCAAGTCGTTTGCAACAATACGTTTAAAAACATTTTTTATTAAAACATTTAATAACACGTATTTTTTCTTGGTTAGGCTTTATTTTGAAAAAAATTTAATATTTCGGTTATTGTTGTAATTGTGTGTAATTGTTTTGGACTTAAGGTTTAAACCTTACGATTCGTACGGGCCAATAGGAATGCGCCATAAGGACGTTTTTGAACGGCCTGGCTGCGATCGAAGGAATGTTCGGGACTTTTTGAAGACCGAAGGACGCTCGAAGTTAAAGCCAATAAAGTTTGTTTAATAAATATAAAAATTAAAAGTAAATAGGATTGTGTGTTTTTATGACACAAGTAGCTGTGCAAAGCTACGTGTGTGGAAAATGTTTTAGGGAAACGTGCAACAATTTTTTTTATTGTGAATAGAAATTGTGATTGTCGCCGATACCGTAAGTTACGCCATTGTGGCGCTTGTTAATTTCCCTAATTGTCACCGCTACCCCAAACACACATCTGATATTTTTATGACCCTATAGACGAATGAACTTTCATTGCCTAAAGAACTTAATAGAAATTCGTGACATAATTGTTATAAACATTTATATTTTTTTAATATATTACAAACTTCATTATCTCGTCTAACCCCAGGTGTCTTGTTTTTAAAGTTATCTGTTCACCCTGAACTAGCTAGCCGGCGCATTATAAATAGACTAACCAGTTAAAATAAAACTTTCAAGTGGTGAAAATATTTGGTGAAATAAAATCTATCAGGACTACCGAACTTTTGGTTTATGTGTGTGCCCTACATACCTCCGGAAATTACGAATTTAAGGATGATCTGTTAAGCTAATTGACCATTGCCACAGTTTTTTATTCTGAAACCCAAAATGCCTGATTGCTGTACTAAAGTTGAATTTATTTATGTGGGATATTTGTCTAACAGTGAGGGATAAAGTTATTAAAAATCTTTGCAGTTTTCCAAACAACACAACTACATAGTGTGTTTCTTTTTGTCTACTGCCATTATTGTCCCATGTTTTTATGTGGTTTAAAATTTATTGTCACCAATACCTCTTTTGAAAACAATAATAAAATGATATAGTCCATCACTAATAATAGGCACAGAGTAGATTACAGATGAGGTAACGACACATAAACAGTTAAAACTTAACTTATGGTTGGACTATCCATATAGTAAACCAGAGGCATTCGAGGACGAAGTATATGAACATGCTTTCAAGACAATGAATACCGTAAAACACAGTTCTGATGATATGAATCAGCCTGTAAAACACAGTATTAAGAAACTCTGCTTGAAAGAACAAGAGAACACTGGAAAAGGATCTAGCTGTACATTGGCTTAAGTGAACAGACTGCAGCCGAGAATTTGCCATTTGGACCCACCACAGAAGTAAATGCATATTGGCCTGCTTGCTTTGAATGTACATATATGTACATGAAATAAATAATAATAAATACTTATTTCATCTATTATAATCTCACATAGGATTGGTCATAGGACTTTGGATTTTATTATTTTTAAAAATCAGGGTACATACTCAAAGGTCATAATTACTGACTTTCAAGATGGTAGGTAGTCAGGATGACCGAAAAGATGGTGGGTGATGATAGCTGATGAGCTGTTGGTGAATAAAAATGCAATCTAGCAGGTAATAAATTAATGAATTTGTTAGTAGCACATGGGCAGACAAAAAAGGAATCCAAGATTGTGTCCAATATGACTGCTGCCATGATGTCACTGTGGTAGACGTAACATACACCCGGCAAAAAAAAATCACCTAATATTGTTTTTATTTAAAAGATCGGTTATTAGAAGAGAATTTCTTATTTTACTTTTTAACTCTCTTTTTTAGATGATTTTGGAGTATTTGTTTTTATTTTTATAAAACCTGTTTTGTAATACTTACTCCACCAAAATAGGGGTAAATTTTACAGGCTGCATTTTATGGCAAAATAATTTGTAATAAATTGGTCTAAAACATTATTTAAATAAGAAATGAACAATAACACAATTTAAAGTAATTTGTCTGATCCATACACTTTGGTATAATATTTTGTCGGGAAATAGCGACATTACTTTGAATTTCAAAAACTAAATGTTTCTTTTTTTTTTATTTCTTGAATTACATTTTAGATAAATGTTACTTAATTCCATTTCATCACTTACATTTTAGTGCTTTACTTTGAATTGACGTGCATTTCATTGTTGAGTATTGTTTTAGCATGCTTTTCAGCATTATTTCGGTTTTATTTTAATTTACCATATAAAATTGTCTCTAATGATTATTAGTAAAATGTTTGTTTTTGTGAGCACTGACTCCATCTCCCACTCTATTGTCACCTACCACGATCCCCAACAACTTACAGACTCTAGTCAGAAGCTTACAATTGGTGTGTATGATGCCATCCATCTTGCTGGTTAAAGTTTTAAAGGAACATATTAAAACACAACACTGGCAGTGGTTGGCTCTGTTGTCACAGGTTGGGTTCCAAGGTTCCAACAGTAGTGGATGATTCTGGGACCTGGAATTTGTTTACTGTGGAGGACAGTACATCAGTGTCTCCCATCTCCTCCACAAACTCTGGGAATGCCAGGACAATGCCATCTGTGCTTTCACTCCAGGTCACAGGATCAGGGCACCCTCTCCCTTGACAGTTGCAAGCTGTACGGCCATCTATCCCGTTCGGGAACAGCTTGTTGCCCTTGCTTCTTACCTCAAGAGTCCTCCAGAGCTGCCCCCGTGACATAGTCCACAAGGTGGTGCATAGTCCGTTTGCTCCACCAGTATTCGGAACCCCATGTCCACCAGAAAAGCACAGTGGCCCCAGCTGCCTCGGGTCAGAAAGGGGGCTCTACCACCTCCAGCTCGTTCATGCTCCAGCACCAGGGATGGAATCTGCCTCTCAGATGCTTTTACCTCTGGGGTGCCTGTCACATCCTGAATCTGCACCTGCGAGGAACCCCCATGCTTGCATTTCTTTGAAGTGACGGCGATGGATATATTCGTCGCGTCTGGCTGCTGCTCTCGGGTACCGGAACACAGAGATGTGTTGGTCAGGTGCCACCTTGTCTGTGGTGCTGCACCTGTGTTGCCTTCCATTACGTTCGTTTCCATGTGTGGTTGATGTGATTCTGCTGGTATCCCGCTTCCGTGATTTCGAGGAGTAGCTGTTGGGCTGTCACTTGCATTCTGCAGATGCATTGGCATCCATGGGCTGACAGTCGCGCCAAACAAGATGTGCATGATATGATGTGTTACAGTCAGCTCTACTCCCGTTGATTGACCACTCTTATCAGTATGTTGTGGTTTATCTGATCCCACATCCTCAAGGATTGCAGTAAGTCTGTTGTCTCAGTGTACTTTCCGCAGCCATCGGCCATCCACCCATACAATGTATTGTCCATATGAGGCTCTGTCCTTCACAATAATTTCGCTGTCCTTTAAAGAGGGGGTTTGTTCTAATACGTGCTCGCCGGGTTACAGCTCCTGTGGTTGCTGGGATGTTTGGGTGTAATTTGTTGTGCATACTCCTGCCGATAGTCGCGGCCAGTGGCCGTTTTATCTTCTCATCTCCTCTGCATTTCCTCCCGGTCCTCATCTGTCACAACATGTGCAGTCCACTGCAGAGGCAGGTTGTGTCTCTGGAACATCTCTGCCGGGATCATGCCGGTGGCCACGTTCGTCCATCAACAGAGGCAAAAGAGAGCTTCAGTCTCCAAGTTTGTCTTATTTAGTGTTGTCTTCTCTGAGTCAGAGCAGCATTTGGACATTCAGTTTTTGAGATAGTCATTTAGTTGGGTTGGCTTGTGGGTGGTAGACTGGCATCGTCCAGGCCGCGCACCGATCCTGCCACCTTCCCCCGACGAACTGGCTGACTTTGTTAAAATGTCCTGTCGGTACCCCAACCTAGGGAAGAGCATGTTGGCGATGGTACTAACATGCACATTGCTGATGGGGTAGGCTTCACCCAGCATGTGGACAGGTCCGTTACCACCATGAGGAAGCTCTTCCTTTTGGACCTGCGAGGATACGGCCCCATGATGTTAGGGCGATTGACTGGAACAAAATGCTAATTCATCCCTACATCCCATCGGGCCTTGCACACCTGGCATGTTTCGCATGTGTCACGCACTGAACTACTGAAATAGATACATTATGATTTAAAAAAAACTAACAAAGGTACTATAAATAGTGGAGAGCCTCACAACCGAGTCTGACCTCGGCGGTGGCCTGAACAGGGTTGCAGACCAGGACGCCGGGATGCCACTTCCACACGAACAAAGCTGAAGTGATGTCACGAACATAGCTGTGGCATACTGTGAACCAGGGGCGCAACAACAGGGGGGAAGGGTATTTTGCCCCCTCTCTGAAACCTTGAAGTGGGGGCAAACGGGGGCAAAGAAATTGCTGTGTAATCAACTTTTAGATAATAAAACTGCTTAAATAGCACCATTTTCCACCTTGAAATACAAATTTTTCCCGAGGGAGGACCCCCGGACCCCCCGCTTCAATAGAGGGATCGATGATTCTTTATAAAAAGGTATATTGCCCCCGACCCCCCCCCCTTGGAAATTTAGTTGTTGCACCCCTGCTGTGAACAGAGCTGAAACCCGAGGATGTATGACGTCTAACCATATTTTCATGGTGTGTTTTTAATTTATTGTACTATTATATGATTGAATTAAGTTCAAAAATTTGAGTGCTCTTTGGATATACATATAACTTCTGTTTAGTGATCATCCAATTATGTTAAACACATTTGCCCAATAACAGCTATATAGCCGTATAAAACTACCTGTTCTCTTTTTATGTTACATATCATCTGCAGTGGCGTAGCCAGGATTTGTGTATGGGGGGTGTTAAGAAGCATGCGGCCCTTCCCCATGTTACAGCGGGGGGTTCGGGGGTCCACCCCCGGGAAAATTTGGTTTTTAAGGTGTAAAATACTGCTATTTTAACAGTTTTCGGTACTTAAATTTAAATATTGTAATGGTAACAATTTTATTAATTTTAATATGAAATTTGTTTGAGTGATGAATAAGAAATTAATTATTTGGGGGGGGGGGGTGGTTGAACCCCTAAAACCCCCCCTGGCTACGCCCCTGATCATCTGCAGTGTTTTCAACCTACAATTATCACAGGGATTAAGGTACTTATTGGAAACTGCAGTAGATTAATTTTTAGAAAATAGTAATCACCGAATTGTAATATTACCATAATTAATTATAGTTATTGCTGCAATGGGTATAAACCTGGTGGCAAGCATTACCCATACTTTCCTCTCATTATTCTCCTGAACTGAGCCACACTACCAGCTAATACACAACCCTTAGTTAACAAATTCAAATGTCCTATCGTTTTTACAACCATAGCATTTTTACCCCTTTCTGTATTTCTTCCTTCTTTAAAGACTTTGATGTGTAAAAACTCTATACTAAATGACATTTATATTACATAAAAAATCATATTAACTTTTAAACACTTTTTACTATCCATTTTATGGCATTTGAAGTAGTAAGAATTTCTAAAGTTCTCCAGTTTAGCACAAACAGCCATGACCCCCCACATTCGATTGTCTTAGCCCCGTATATCACCCCCGTGATGCGGGTTGTGTAGTATTCTCAGGGAGTGTTCAGGCCTCGTGGCGGGGGAAATTAACACTATCCGAGATACAATGATGTTTCGACAGTTTGACCACAAGTATTTATTGAGCCCTTCACGTAATCTAGGTACATGGGCAATCCGCGGCACAACACCCGTCCCTCCGCGGAGTGAGGCTCGGCTGCACGTGTTTGGGGTTGGGCAGGCGCCAAGTGCGGACTGCACCCCCTGGTTCTTTATGCGAATGATGAACGGTCTCTGCCCCTTCCCTATGATAGTGAGAAACCAATTAAGTTGGAACGCCGTCGCCAGCGACGTGAAGTCCGTCCCGTTGCGGCACGCACGCGTCCGCCGATGCGCGCAATGTCCCGCCTCAACAAAACCAAGAAAATACTTATTTACAATTAAATTAGTTACAATGGCGACTGATAGTGTAACGCCCGTGAACGTGAAAGTCCCGATCGCCCGGATCCAGTCTCACCAGTTCTGGCTCACGTCTCGCTGCCGCACTCGTCTTGCTGTGCAACCGCCTTCCTCGGCCACCAGATGACTACTCCTCTCGTTGCCCGGCGACTCCCGTCCCATGACATGTCTGTCCTCTCCGGCCGCCAGACTCCGAGACTCCCCTCTCCTGCCGCGTGTCTGCCTCTCCGCCCGACCTCCCCCCACCGACGCGACACGTGCAGCGCTCGGAGTGATTCCAGGTGTTGGCCTCGGCTTCGTTGCCCGGTGACAGCAATTAAAAATAATACTTGGAAAGACATATAACAATAATAAAATTACAAAAATTACTGAAAAAATAATACATAAAAACAATACATGACACCTTATTAAATAAAAAGTACGTTCTTAATATATACAAATTAAAACGTCACTGCACGGGCAGGGGTGGTTCAGGAGTTGGCGCCGCATAACGGACTTTATGAGCAGGGGAGACACTTGGGTCGACGTCACGATAACGTACTTGGACCCAGGATCGGAGATGTTCACTCCCCCCAACCCCAAATTTTTCTGTCATGCTCACGTGCTACATTATAATTGCATGGTTATTTCTCACCTACAGTCTTTTTAGAATGTTATGACGCCGTCCCCGCTACCTCTGATTATTTAGACGTGATTTTGTTAGGTTCGTGTTCTCAGGGAAGGTTCGGCCTTGTGGCTAGAGGTAGGGGTCAACGCAGTAGGGCCCCCCGAGCTGTTGAGGCCACTCGGGACGGCTGAATAATAACACAAAACTTCTTCAGATAGTTGGTGAATTTAATACAGCACAGCCCAATACATGGTGCTGCCCGTTCTGGCCGTAACGGTTTGCCCGACGCGACTAGTCACACGCGCAGCTCACTTCCTCAGTGGCGGCTCACGATTCTTATGCGCGTGAGGGGCAGACTCGTATACGTGACGCGAAAGTTACAAAAGACACTCTGACATGGCACACGATATTTTGAAGCACAATACACTACACTAATACCTAGCTCTGGATAAACTGGGCTAGCAACACGTAGGCCCGTGTCTCCGGCGACTCTACGTGGTGTCTAGGTGTGTCCCAGGGACTGAATCGTTATTAAGTTTGGTGGCGCACTGCCGTACGACGGTGATACTTAAGCCCTGACATGACGAATTACACTTAGGCGAACAACTATTCCACTAACATATTACACTTGATAAGCTGGGCTAGCAGCACGTAGGCCCGTGTCTCCGGCGACTCTACGTGGTGTCTAGGTGTGTCCCAGGGACTGAATCGTTATTAAGTTTGATGGCACGTGTCGCCTGCTGGCTGCCCCGTGCGGGCCAAAACTAAGTAGCCTGTAGGCTAGGTTGGGCGTGAAGCGCCGACGTAAAACCACATACTCTCCCCACAGTACTTACGTATGACGTGGAACACTCATCTCGGAGCACTGATTGAATTAAGTTAAGTACCTCATGGTAAATTTAGGCCGACCGCGGAACTGTACAAAAGGTTGAAAAGAAATTACACTATGGAAAACTACATGTCGGTGAATGCAAAGGTTGAAGGTTCCGCGTTGCGCGCAGGCTGCCGGCCTGGTTGAGCTCTCGAAGGACACTGGCGGTGTCGCCGCGCGCGACCCCCCTCCCCCGCCAGCCATCCCGCGGAAACGTGTGAATTTCGCGTGAAACTGAACCGGCCAGGTTCGGGACAAATCGCACAGTGAAACATTACTTAGCAAAGACTGAATTATTAATTACTGAAAAATAATGTTTAATAAAAACCTGTGGAAAACATAATTAAAATAATTTGTTGTAGTGCGGCGGAAGGATATGCCACACCCGGCGGGATCCTTCCGCCGGCGCAGCACTCGTTGCACGGCGTTCGCCTCGTCGCACGCACTGCACTTTGCTGCGCGCACGGGCGCGTTCGGTGCACACGCTTTTGCGAGACGTTGATGAGGCATAGCGGTCTATGCGACAGAGGAGCATTGGCGGTCGGCGTCAGTTATTTAACCTGAAAATACAGGATATAAGTATGGTTACTTTTTTATAATTCCAAAATAAGCTTTATTTATAAAATACTCAATGTTTTTATAGTTTGTAAAAATTATATTAGTTAAATATTTCAAAATAAACAGGGCTGGGCCCGGATTTCCATCAGGTTCAGGCCCTGGACCCAGGGATCCACCCAACCCCAACTTCGTGGGGGCCAGGCAAACAACTCTCAAGTTTCGGAATGTTTCAACTTTGCTTACAATAGCAGTACTTAGTTTTGCGTTTAATAATACTTGTAAGTATCGTAAATTGCTGTTAAAGCTTTATTAAAAGTTGTTTAAAAATGTTATAAGTTTTAAAGGTTTTTTTTTTATTTAAACAAAGTATCGGAAGCTACTAATTTCTAAAAATATCGATAGAAGGAAGATTGTTACACACATCGATTATGTACTATCGCACAATTGCTTTAGAAGTTTTTTTTATATTATATTTTAAAGTTTTTTTAAATTTGTTTTGTAGCCGTTGTTGCAACGAAATTCATAAAATATTAAGTGATAGTCTTTGACATAGAGAGACGTTTATTACTTGTGCAGGTGTAACCGGTGTAACTTCTGTTGACGTGTGGCAACCTGGCAACTGGTAGTTGAGCTCATAGATAAAGGATAGTTGAGCTGAGCGCATTTAGCTATGAAAATAAGGTAAGTTTGTTTAATTTTCAATGTTATCAAATGTCAATATTTACAGGAAACTGACGTAAACTGTAAACGAAACTGAACAGAATGCACTTCATACTTCATAACTGTAGTATTCGAGTACGGTGCTTTTGTAGAGTTAGTTTGGCTGTCAAATTTGTTTTCGAATGAGAAATCTTTTATAATCTGGATATTAAGGTACTCTACTGATCTAGCAGGTGGCTAAAGTGAAACTAGAGGGGAACTTTCTGAAATTAACTAGATACTTATTACAAAATACGAAATAACTGTAACTTTTAGGGTCGCGGCTTTTCCGTATAAAAAAATTACAAATGTTTGTTTGAACACTATAGATGTTTCTCTATTTACCCTGAAAATAGCTTTTCAAAATTCCTACTGTTGTGTGGGAAATTACCTAAAAAAGGGTTACTTTAGATGCAGTAACTTAGGCACCTCCATGGTTCTTTAATAGAATAGCCAAGCTTGTTTTCCATGAGAGATTGGCCGGATTGTTGTTGCAGCCCTAATGTTTACTTGATACTAGCAGCAATTTGAAGCAACTAGATAATGTGATTCTCTAGAGAGCTTGAGGAATATAGCATAGAAGAGGCTGTTTTAAAAAATACAGGGATTTTTAATGTACCTACATTACAGTCAGGGCCAAGACTGTTTTCCATGGTAATACTAAGACATTGCTGGTTTTTAGAAAGGACAGAAACAAAAAAAAAAAAAAAAACAGAAAACTTGGTTGTCACACACCACACACGTCCCTAAATTTTCCCTAAAGGGATGGTTTCATAATTCTACTGGTTTGTGAAAAATAACAGTTTAAAGCCTGTATTTCAATACCTGTGTTTTCACTTTGCTGCTGACATTCATTGTTTTCCCGCGATCGTGTTTCTGTTTAGCACAACTGTAGCTAACTAAGGCGAATAGAAAATATGCTAATTCTTTCGTTTCATATATTGAAGTTTATCCCTGGATCCTGAAGGCTTGAAACTGATGGTATGATCCTGTGGTATATGATGCTTGCTGTTTTTAATTCAGAACATCAAAAGATCCAGATGGCATTATCCTAATGGCTTAATCCTGTGTTACATGATGCTTGCTGTTTTAATTCGTTACATCAGAAGATCCTGTACATAAAAATAAATTTTCATATAATGAATTATGATCATAAGTCAAATAAAAATGATTTTTTTTTTCAACCTACAATCATAATTATTTCTTATTTCACAATTCCTTTCATGTGCAGGATCTTCCGACGTTCTGAACTAAAACAGCAAGCATAATGTACCATAGGATCATGTCATCAGGATAAAGTCTTCAGGATCCAGGTATTAAAATTTACCATTGTTTTTAAGTAATCATGACTATTAAAAATCTTCAAAAATTAAAATAATATACATTTTTTTGTCCATAGGTGTTTTTAGAATAAGAAATGTAATACTATATGTTTAGCTATTGTTGCCCGCTGGTTCACTAGAAGTGGCGTGTTCAAGCAGGTACGAGATGAATGCAGTTATAAAATAGCAACCACTAGAATCCTAGAGCTAAAGACCTGACCTAACACCTGGGACTTTTCCCAGCCCCTGAACACCGCGGCACTCCTGTTGTGGGAGGGGGGAGGATCCTGCCCACCACACAGCTGACCATTCCTATACAGACCACACCCTTTCATTTAGGGCTGGCTAGGACTTTGTTGAAACTTAACACTCTTAACATTTCATATCTATCACTTTACGGTGGGGTGTAGGTACTCAACCCCACATTGTCAGACTTCTATGAAACAGTGGATGGAATTGATGGTATTTAGAAAATAACTAATGTGCTAATGCAGGGTACTACTTAAATACGGAATTAATAAACAGCTCACAAAATTTCAGAGTTTATAAAATAAGGTTTAATGTAAATAATTACCTATTTATAATTTTTGTATCACAGATTAGCTGAATTGTGAAGTATGAAGGTGCAATCCTATCACTTGTAGTCTAACAATTGCAATAAATTTTTCCAGGTTTTGACGAAGCCTGGGTTTTGAACATTTCTGCTTCTGCCATTTATCACGATGCCAGTGTTGAGTGTAACTTTAAAACTCTCTGGAAAAGTGATTTTCAGAGAAAGCCTTATACTTCATAAACAGGTAAAGATCAATATAAAACTTTTTAAAATGGATTATAACTTAATTTTCTGTTAATAGTACATATAATTTACTTATCTGAAATTGTATTAGAATATTTTATGGTTTAGAATATAGATCATAAGTGTGTTTTATTGTCTCCAATTCAGGGAAAGATCTTTAATCCGGCAAATTTGGGACTCAATTGGCGATTTGGCCTGGTTTTCAAAATCATTATGTAGTTTTAACAAGAATACAAAGAGTGAAATACAACCCTCTTGAAATAGGATACACTGTGCTGAAATGAAAAACAGTAGCACTAATCTCTGAGCAAACTACAAATAAAACTCGGGCAAGGCAGAAATGTGACCGGGTGGGAAAGGTCAAATGCCAGAATCCACCCGATAAAAAAGAAATCTGAATGCAGGTGGCTTGATTGGCACTTGATTGCAGTGTGTGCGGAGCACAAAGGTGTAGAACAAGTTGTAGAAAACATGTGATAGTAAAATGACTAAATTTTAAGTTAACTGGATAGTATATCTTGGGTGGGGAGGGGGGGGGGGCATTCTCACATTCTCGCCCTCCCTGGAACTAAGAATCCCCTCACCGAGTGGCCCCGCTTGCACTTGCAAAAATGAGACTGAAACTGGGTTGAAACGTAAATGCCACAATGTTGTTTTATGGGAAAATTTTCCGTATATTTTAAAGTTTACTGCGTGTTGCATGCATATAGGCCAAACTGTGGGCATTATGCAACATACAAGCTTCCCATCCTGAGATGACTTGTGTCAGTTAACCCCACGCGCAAAACTAACCTCCTCCCCCTTTTTTTTTTCCCTTACAGATTTTCGCGGGTCTCCCCCTTGCGAATCCTGCAGACTTTCACCCCTGCATATAACTGTTTATCATCTTCTAAATAATTAATTTGCTTATAATAATTTTATTAATATGTAAATGCTTTGGCATATATCAGTTTCTAAAGATTTCTAAAAGATTATTTTTGTTGAGTAATTTGAATACTACTTACCCTTGATAAATTTAACTTCAAAAAATAAGTGTGAGAATATGAGTTTTTATTATTGGTAATTGACATTGATTTATGTGCAACATTTAATTGTGCAATTGAGATTTTTAGACTTTAATGTAATATGAGAATTTTCTCTATTTATATTTTCCTGTAACATGGGTGCTGCAATGGGGGTTCCCCATAAAATTAGTAATTGGGATGTCCATGCCTGTAATAATGTCTTTAAGACTAGGATTTCAGTGTTTTAAAAGTTAAATAATTTTATAGTAACTGATGTGGTGATTTAAGCATTTCACTCTATTGAATTTATATAAGGAAGATACCCAAAATGCGGGGAAAAATCCATTTGACATTGCAGTTTTTTTTTTTACATATATTACCAGGGTTTGTACGCCTCCTTAATGTCCTTAAAAAGTCCTTAATTTGTGTTTAATTGAATAATGGTGCTTAAAAATCCATAAATTTCATTAAGAATCTTTAAAAACTCCTTAATAAAGTAAAGACTATTTGCAAGTAATGAATAAATTCAGGCATTTCTGTTCTTATGTTTCCTACTTGGCAGCAAACAACGTTCGTGCATGCGCAGTACAATTGACTAATTTTAGCCATGTGATTAGAAGTCATACAAAAAAATATTTTAATTCATTTTGTATCTCACCTTTAATCTAAAAATGGGTATATTTACTGCATTACTTTGAACTTCTAAAGTAAATGTAATTAGTGATGAAATTAAATGTTTTGGCTGCAAATTTCAGAGATTTCCAGAGATATTCTGGACAATCTGTAAAAATGGAACCAACCAACAAAATAATTTTTTGTGCGTGGACTATTCAAAATTGTTTTCGTGAAGGATTTGGTCATGTACAAATAGTTTTCTACTTGATGGTGTTGACAGCAGTTAAGTAAAGGGGTCTTTAAAACTCCACAATTTTTTATTGCTCAAGAGGTTAGGAGCAGACATTAAAGCATGATTCTATTTTTTTATTATTTCATCTGTATGCGACAGGGATATTATTTTTTTCTTTTTATTTGCAAGTCTCAGCACTGCCAAGTCATTTTCATTGAAAAATTGTTGTGTCACGTGCATATTTCTTACCAATTTGCATTTGTAGCTGATTGGTTTTCTAAACAACTTCCTCGTATTGTATGACCAGAACTGTTGTAATTTAGATGTGGGATATTTTGCTGGATGTGTGTCCTTGGATGGCAATAACAATTGAATGTTGACTATCCAGACTGATTCATTAAAGACCTGTGATTAGTCTGCAAGAATTGTATTTAGCTTACAATTTTCACAGGTTTCCTTAAGGAGAAACATTTAAGCCCTTGTTTTATTGACAAAGGACTTGCATGATTCTGAGAACCCAGTTCAGAATATCATGTTAATGCCACTAGTTATCATTCAACAAATATCACTGCTGTATAGTCGGTACCTAGTAAAATGTGTCTAATTTGATAGATCTTAAAAGTAGCACCAATGGTCTATGTTACCTTATTCCACTGTTCTGTCAACAGTGTTTCTAAACTCTGGTTCGTAAACAAAAATTATGTAATATTTTTTATTATATTTGGAATCCTGCAGTTTAGATAGTTAAATTGTAATATCATGCTTAAAGATATTATTTGATAATCCTAGTTTTTTTTTTAAATTTTAAATTAAATAGTATCATGTAATTGGTAGGGAAAAGATTATATGGCGAACTGCGATAAAACCGAAACAACATAAAAAAAGCATTTCAAAGCACCATAAAAAACTAAAATTATTGTTAATACTCCATACAGCACCAAAATGTAATTAGTCATGAAAATAATTAGCATTTTCAATGAAAACTTAACTCTAGTGACAAATATGTAATCTTTTAAATACTAAATTCAATGAAAGTAATTTATTTAGCATGATTTTGTACCATTGATTAAAAAGATTGGAAAAAAGTTAAGTTATTTTTTCCCTTCCAACAGTTATTAGTTTTTCATTTTTTACATTACGACCTTAGAACATTTTTCAAACACAGAACTACTTAACAGATTTATTTTATTTGTTCCGAAAAGTTGGACATGCTTATTACAATTCATATTGAAAAGTGAATCATGTATCAGTCAAAATGACACAATTTTGGATAAGTTAGTATCATTAAACATCTCAAGTGTCTTATTTGGTATTGTATATTTTTTTAATAAATAGATTTCACAAACAATAAAACCATAAAATCTTGTCTCTAGTAATCTGTGCTGAGCAGCTTAAGATGTCTATTAGAATGGAGGGGATGGAAGGAAAAAGATTCACATTCACAAAGAAAATAAAGTCACTCCTGTTATCTGGCACCAATAGAGAAATTTTTGGGAAGATTTCGGTTCTTGGCCACCAGGTTGCATTAATGCGCTGCCTGTGTTTTTAGTTTGTTGAAAGTTTGTCTTTATTGTCTGTTTTTGTTTCAATACAGTGTTTCCTGTTTTCTAGCTGGTTTACATTTCACATTCAAATTTTTCACTCTTGGTTTGACATTTGATAAATCTGCAAAATTGATAAACTCCTAAACAAACATAAACACATATATGTATGTATACACATATTCATATATATGTATATATAAACATAATATTATGCATATATACATATACACATAAATGCATAATACATATATATGTACATACGCATATACACATGCATAAATAATACATTATATACAGGGGCGCAACAAGGGGGAGCAAGGGTATTTTGCCCTCCCTCTGAAACCTTGAAGTGGGGGAAAACGGGGGCAAAGAAAGTGCTGTGTAATCAATTTTTAGATAATAAAACTGCTTAAATAGCACCATTTTCCACCTTGAAATACAAATTTTTCCCAGGGGAGGAACCCCAGACCTTTCTTCAAAAGGGGGGATCGATGATTCTTTATAAAAAGGTATATTGTCCCTCCTTTGGAAATTTAGTTGTTGCGCCCCTGATTATATATACATATATTGCGTATATATGACAGTGATTGATTGATTGATTGATTGATACACTTGCAATTGAGCTTCTGCCCGATGGCAAGGATCCCCCCCTCCGCCTCATTCACCCAATTCCTGAAGGCTTCTTTCTCAAGTCCTTCCCTCCTCTCACATCCAGTCCCTTTCCTTCAATCCCATTCCACTCCCACCCTGTTCTCACCAGGAATACTTGCCTTCCTCTTTCCGTTCTTCTCCACTCTCTCTTCAACCCATGATCCCTCCTCCCTCTATACACCCCTTTGTTCAACCTATCTCCACCCTCGTCACCCTAAAAAAACTTCACCAATCTATCTACTTTCCACCTTCTGTATAGTGTGTTCCATCCCAGCTCCTTCATCATCTGATGGCATATGCGTCTCACCCTTTGCCCCTTTCCTGCTCCTTCACAATGCATTGGATTTACTTTACAGTACTGCAGAAATTTTTTCTTTGTTTCTGTTTTAAACTTGTTTGATTGAACTCGTGTAAGCAAAAATTCAGAGCTATACAGTGGAACCATTTCCATGGCCACTTGATTACAAAGAAATACACATGTGCAGTATTGGTGCTATGTAAGTATCTGTTTGAGAGTATAGTGCGAAGTGGTTGGTGTTAACTTTGCCTTGACTTTTTTGGCCTCTTGAAAGAAATATGCTGAGCGATGTCAGATAATGAAGATTCATCACCAGCAAGCATTACACACACCATTAGTGTTTTAAAAAAACACAGTCATAGTTGGAAAGAGGCACAAACATCCTATTGGAAAGAACAACATGTACACTTAACTGTAAAACTCGCTGCAGCTAGCTCACGTGGAGTCGTGCTTTGTTTGCGGTAAAACGTGATCGTTAAAAATTTGTTTCTTAATGATAATATTATCTTATTATTTCTTCGCCATATCTCTGAAAAAAATTACTGAATCCATTATACTTTACATATCTGTGTTCTAGATTGTCAGTCTTGACATATTTTTTTTTAGTTATCTTGTTATCTTCTAATATTTTTTTTGTGAGGAAAAGTCAATTGAAAATTGTTTTATTATTGTTTATGGTGTATGCTCTCTCACATTGGTTCGGCTTTGTCGGCTAGAATAGCAGACGGTCAAACTTGATAACTACACATGTAATTTGTGATCAATTCTTCATTCATAATGTATAATAATGGTGTAGTGACTATTTAATTTAAATTTAATTATGTACTCTCCAAGTTCTGTTGGTTATTTATGAGAAAACGTACTAGTTTAGTATAATTTGTGATGAGTCAAACACTATTTTATTTCCTTAGTTCCATCAAAAAAAACTTTGAAGTATCTACATTTTCTAATTGGACTGAAATTTTACTCTTGTTTCAATTTTATTTTATTTTTCAAAGATGCAGCAGTGAATTATATTTTTTATGCTTCACAGACATATTTTTTTTTAGTTTTGGTGTCTTTGAACATTTATCTTATTTTGTGAAATGAAATTTTGTTTCTTAAATTGTATTCAGCTACCACTTTTGAGCATATCATAGGTGATAAAAAAACCAACAAATATTGCCGGTGGTGAGGTTAAGTTAGTGATTAGACCAGTTCCGCCCCCATACCCTCCCCCTTTTCCGATACACGTTTGATTTCATGCAGGTTCAAGCCTAGATTATATCTTGTGACTGATGTCACTTTGGGAGTCATTCCACGGTAAACTTCAATGGTTCCATGAAATCTCCATTCAGATATTGCTCTGTGGGTGATGTCCTACCCTCCGGCTCCTTCAGTAGAATAGCTATAGTATTATAGTGTTATTAATTAATATAGTGTGCGTTTTAATATGGACACTGGAATCCAGGGGCGTTTTGAGGGAATGGGAGGATGAAATCCGAAGGAAAAAAAATCTATGGTTGCCACAAACAAGTGGAAACAAATTGAATTCAAACAGCGGGCAATGTGATGAAACCCTGCAAACACTCCTGCTGGAATGAACCTGACACTGTGAATGATAGCTATTTATCCACACCTCATGCCGAATTGCTTGGTGCAGGACGACTTGCGGAACAAGCAAGCCTGGTGACACCTATGTCCAAGGTGGCCCCAGAACTCGCAGTCTGGAACGCTGACCACTGTAGTCTGTCTCACGCTTAGATTGCAGTACCGAGTTGCCAGATTGATACTACCAAGCATGTTAACATAACAAATCGTACTTTGTATACCATCTTTGGTTCTAATAATTTTTTTTATTTTACTACTTGTTGATTTTTGGAGACCATAAATTAGTGCTTCTAGTAAGTTATTCATTCTGACAAAATAAATTTTTTTTAATACTAAACACCATTTATTTGCAGCAGTCAGTCACTATTAATAACAAGGCATTCCATAAAACGATGTGCTATGCTCTGAACAGCAAGAAATTTCAGTATTAAATGATTTAAAAAACATTGTTGAAAAAAAAAGCTTATAAATTAAGATGGTGTTTTTTTTTTTCAGTTGCATCTTCTTAGAAGTAAAAAATTCGGTACTAACTATCAGATGATGTTTTGGATGAAACACTACTGAAAACTGTACCACCAAATTTCTCATTCCAAATTTGACTTTTCAAAATATAATGTTTAAGACACATTAAAAATTTTTTTTTATTACATTGAAAAGTTGTGTTTGGGGGGTACATCTGGCAACGAGGACGTTGTGCGGTGGAAAGAGAGAGAGAGAGAGAGGAAGCGGCTGGTGCAGGTGCGGTCCTCGCTGGCGACACTGCTCTCCCGCGCCATGTCCTGCTCGGTGAGCGACGTGACCAGGAACCTGCGCCTGATGAGCCCGGCGGCGGGGGGAGGAGGAGGGGGGCAGCAGCACAGGCAGCTGGTGGTGCTGCTGGCGTGGCTGAACGCCAAGCAGAAGCACACCATGAAGTACGCCAGCTTCTACATGGACCGCGGCTTCGACGTGCTGACCGTGAACATCACGCCGTGGCAGCTGCTGTGGCCCGTCTCCGGGAGCCAGGTGAGCCCGTGCACCGGCGCCTCTTCCGGGACAGTTTCACGGTGGAGAGAAGTTGTAAATCGACACATAATATCCATCCCCTTCCCCCGAGGCAGGGTGTGCATGTATGGAACGGGGCTGACGCTAACAGGAGCCAACTGCCCTACCCGAGGGACAGACCTGTCGTTCCGGCCAGCCTGAAGAATGCCCGAGATGAGATCTGGAGCAGCGACGGAAGTACCCCGAGAAAACACAGAAACGTCCGCCACAGTAAGTTCCCACTTTGCGAAAAATATGTATTTTTACCTTGCCGGGATTCAAACCCAGATTGCCTTGGTGGGAGGGGAGTGATCTAACCACTGAAACCCCCATGCCTCTTTCGTGGTGGAATATTATAAAGTAGCTTCTGCACATAAATATACTAATGTACCGACACCTGTTTTTTTGTCTTTCATAAGAACATGTTGAAAACTGAATACTTGTATAGACAAGTGTAATTGTGCTTAAATATTATTCATAATCAGACACCTCTAAGATATCTTAAAGAGGTTTGTAAAAGTTGTGTTAACAAGAGATCTTTAAGCCATTTGGCAGTCCTGACAGGGCTGCCATCTTGAGTAACTCCAAAAGTTAAGGTGTGGCTTCTTAAATGGAGTGATTTGTGGGTTTATGAACTTTTTTTTTCCACATTAAATTTTTTATTTCGTGAATGTGTAATTGCATGCTAAGAAGTGTGACCATTGTGCTTTCGTGACCAGAGTCATTAAACATGTTTTGGCTTTTGGTTTGAGACCTCTCATGTTTTATGAGGCCTGGTTCAGCCATTTTCAATTCTACTGTGTGTCTACTGCTTCTCTAAGCTGACAATTCTTAGATTAGTGCCACGAAAGTCCCAAATAAAGTACCAAAGTTTTATTGCACCTTTTGTTTGAAACATTTCTACAAGATCTAGATTTTGCTGAAAGTTGCAAAAAAAAGTACTGAAATTTCATTGCCCATTTAGTTTGAAACTTCTCTTAAAAGATTTAGATGTTGCTAGGTTTTAAATCTTGTGATATTAAAATACTGTTTGTAAAAAAAAAGCATTGTCAAAAAAAATTATTTGGTAAGTTGTGAATAGAATGCAAGTGTCTATTTGCTACATTTGCCTAGCTTTATTTCCTATCAAAATACAGCTGCCAAAGTTCAAAATACACACTTCTCAAATGTTAGTGAGTTTCCAAGGCATGCTTTCAAAAGTATAATTTAATATGTCTACATTATTATTGTTTTTAAAAAACCCTTTTTAAAACATTTTTTGTAAAAATTTAAATCACAGATAAATTACAACTTATTCACATGAATTGGTTAGCAATGCTGCTTGTGAGCATTCCATCAGCGACAGCTTTTGTGGTGCTTCCTGGGAAGCCAGGCAAGTCAGTCGTACACTCGCTGTGCTATGTGGCTTCATGAGTCAGTGTTCCAGATCGTCAGGACCACTGTCAGATTGGAAACTGATCTTCGTGAGATAAACTCTGTGTGGCTTGTGTTGCTGATGCTTATCTCTGCTAGCATTGCTGTTTTATCTTGTATGGTTGAACCAGATGCCACAGTGATTAGACTCACATTCCCAGAGAACCTGGGCTCAAATTTTAGTCCTGCCAGCCTGATTGTTAAGGTGTCAACCAGTCATGAAAGTCACAGGCTGATTTAAACTACAATTGTGTGAAACACAATCTAAACCATGGAAACCATAGAAAATTCAAAAAATTATTAATCCTATTTGTACAGAAATTTCTTTATTTTTTGGTGTATTGGAAAAGTAAATGAAAAAAATAAATAAATAAAATAAATTACATAGTTAAATAAAAACAGTCAGTATGTGATCTATCACAAGGAAATTCATAAGGATATTTGTGCTTCCAACATTTCATATTGAATTTTTATTTGTGTTAATAATAAGACAATAAAAGATAAATTTCAAATTTGAAACAGTGTGAGCACAAGAAAGAAGTTAGTAATGCAGTCAATTTGATGTAATTTTTCTGTGCTGGGTTGCCGCTTAAAAAAGTAATACAAGTTTAGCAGCCCCAATAACATGGGGTCTTATTGATAAGTAAAAGTTTAGAGTAATTTTTTATATTTATGCACAATGTTAGTTAGTCACTGTACTTCACTTAAAAATAAAAATAACAAAATATTCTATAAAAGTTGGTCAAATAATTAAACCAAAAATATTTTGGTTTTAAGAATTGCAGTGAAATATTATTTGCTGTGGTAATAGTTCTTTAAAGTATTAAATTTGTAGTTTAAATTAGTCACATATATTTAATAATTTTGAAATGATAATTCATAATTTTTGCTCTAGTACGAGGAACTTTTTAAACCATATGGCTGTAGCAGTAACTAATAACTTTTGCATGTGACATGCACCATACTGACATTGTAGAATAACATGTTTGAGAAGTGTGTAGTTTGCGTCTGACGTATTTGACTATTTTAAGGCATCAGTGGCCAGACATATATTGCTCGTAACTCTTCGTAGTGTCTCAAGGTCAGTAACCATTTTCAATTGAAGCCAATAAAAAGGCTGAATTGGGTTCTGCTATTTGTTTTTGTTTCTACCTTGTTAAGTGGATTCAGAGTTATGCTACATCGTAAAAGATGTCTTTTAAATGTTGGTTCCACCAACTTTAAATATATACTTTGATGTAGATAGTCTTAATCATATCAAAGTTGTATTCGACCATTTATTTTATCTTGTTATTCTTGGTGAGTAATGTAGATTGAAAGTTAAACAAAATGATTTGGGTGATAACTGTCACATGAGAAATTGCAGATATTATAAGCGAACTCACTTAGTATAAATTTCAAGTGGCTGCATTTTAAGTATTCACCCTTATTGCTATTGTTAGTGCACTCTTTGTAAGTATAAGTGAAATCAACATCTGTGAGTATTGCATCATTTACTAGTCTTTAATTTATATTTTTAAAAATATCTACCTTTTTCATGTTTTTCTCTTAGAATTGTAGTGCTTCATGTTTAATTTTGAGTTCATTGGAGATAACTATTATAGGAAATTAGTTCAGGAATGCAGTTGAAAAGATATGTTTGAATTTATTAGCCCATACTTTCGCATAGACTTTTGCAAATACTTTGTTTCTTTATCAAAAGTAACTTGCATAAATTTGTGCATATCCCACCTAAAACTTATATGTATCTATGTATGTATGTAGGTAGGAATTTGAAATGATTTCATGGACATACGCCATTGTGGATTATGAAAAAAACAAGCCAAAATAATCTGCTATTATTGTCTCAAGTGGTGTTGTGTCTAGCTTCTTATCTTATCTCAAGTGGACTTTTTTCTTTTTTAACTCAAGTGGAAAGTACTACAAATGAGTGTGTTATACATATACAGTATTGTACCTATGTTTACTAATGACATCCAGTACGTATAATCCATCAATGGTGTATGTCCATGAAATTGTTTAAATAAATCTCCATTGCAAGAAAAATTCAAAGAATGTATGCAGGAAATTATGTTTGTTTGGTGAAAACAAACAAGTTAATTTATTATTTATAATGAAAATTGTGTATGAAGTAGCATTAATTTTGTTTAGGTAACATCATTTTTTTCAGTAGTAAATTTCTTATGAGTATATTCTTATTAGATTGTTAAGCTTTCATTTCATTGTGTGCGTGCAAAGTTCATTGGAATTGTCTGATGTGGTTTTGTGTCTAGCATTTTATCTTATCTCATCGTTGACAGTTATTTTCTGCAAATCATGTGGAAAGTACCACAAATAATATTTATACTTATTGTGGTATATGCATGTAAACATGAATTTTTTTTTGTTTAAGGGGCTTGTCTACTGACTGTATTTGTGTTAGTGAGGCGGAATGATAAATGTGAAGCTCGCTAGTGCTTCTAGCGTGGTATCGCCTTTAAGCGTAAGGCTCTGAACTGGCGTGCAGTCTTCTCGTCGTGCATAGAGCAACTATGAGATTTGAGTGTTAACCATAACATGACTATAAAGGTGTAATTTAAGTCCTTTGAGTGTTTTGAAGAATCTGTGCCAGGTGTTTCTTGCCCAAAAATAGTAAATATTATTCTGGAAATACATGATTTAGCCATTTTCACTCTTCTAAAAACACAGTTTAAAAATAAAATATGGAAACAGAACTACTTATCAGCTCTCAATGTTTCCTTAAACAGACACCACTCGGATATCCTCAACAGTTGTTAAATCATGTTGTTTCTTCTGAAGCTCTACACACACTGTTGTGTGTCCAGGTAGTAGGTGTGTGTTGCACAGTTTGACTACAGGTTAACTAATTTTATTTTGTGTTCTGAAAAATTTTATCTTTTTTTTTTTTTTTTAGCTTTTCCCCAATTCGTGGAATTCTGACCATAAATTGTTGACATTGTTTGCTTACTACAGTAGAACCCTGTTATAATGTTTTTCAAGGGAGCACAAGAAAAAAAAACATAAGCAGGAAAACGTTATAAGCAGGAAATCTCAATTTAGCACTTAACAATGTTCGAGCTTTGTACCAATGGACTCACCAAGCTATGTAAACAACTTTAATGTTAAAACCAAAGATAGTATACTTGATACATGAATTTTCTGAAACAAGCCAACAATTTTTCAACTTCGTCTTGTTCCCTGGTTAAATTTTGTTTGTCTTTAAAGATACACTGCCACATTTTTTTGTAAAATTGTCTCACGATTCATGATGACAACATTAAGAGTGAGAACGTCTACTCCTTCGCCACCTGAAAATGTTTAATTTTGGGATTCCTACGTATGAATGAAAAAAAAAATTATTTGTAAGCAATAGAAAACACTTTTAGTTATGCCCTCGCTCAATGGTTGGCAACTTAAATATCATAGGACTATGTACGTGCATCTGAATATCCACTGGAATGGCAAGGAAGAGAAGAGTTGACTAAGGGTGCCAACTTATACGTAACTATGAACATTGTGTACCTTCAGTATATTGCATAAAATTGTATTTTAACAAACTTCATGTATTGTATGGCAGTGATTGTAAACATAAACATACATAAAGGAAACTTTTTATCATAAGTGTTGGAATAATTTGGTTTTAAAACATTTTTTCCCCATTTGTTGAATGTTAGAAAGCAAACATTATAAGCAGGAAATTACACTATTTATGAACGTTATATGCAGGAAATAAATACATTGTCCTTATGGGGGAAATATCAGGACTTTAAAAATATGACATTATAAGCAGGAAAACATTATATGCAGGAACATTATAACAGGGTTCTACTGTACTTATATTTTTATGCCTTTTTTTTACATATGGTATATATATATTTTTTTTTGAAGTTTTAGATCTTCATACTCAAACCCATTTTATTCTGAAGCCTGTATATATAATGTTATTAATTTTTAAATTGTACTTGTTTTTATGCATTACTGTTAATTTTTATTTACCTAAATCTTTCAGAACACTAGGAACACATTAGGAAACCCTGTTATAGAGGTTCATTGTTAAGAGGTTCGTTGACCTGGAGTCATTTTACTTATTTGAGTCCCTTGAGCCAATATGTATGTAATAAGAGCTACATCAGCATGCACACCAAGTGTCCCATCACCTCTACGCTTTGGATGTGCTGTGATGAGCAGTCTTGTTGTGTTGCTTACATCTGTAATGGTTAAAGCAATCTCCTTATGATTTTATTGAATGCAATAATCATTTCGAACATACCTGTTTCAACAATTTTATTTTGCATTAATAAACTTAAGTGCATATTAAGCAAATGTTTCTTAAATGCTATTTAAATTCAGACCTGAAGCAAGAATAATACATACTTTCTAATAGCAGAGACAGAGATTTCTAAAGCTTTTTGCACTATCAAGTTTGACCAAACTAGTAGTAGAAATTTAGTTTTTAATTATAAAATAATCGTAAAAATGCCTTGTGGGTGGGGCCAAAGGGAGGCAGATTCAAAAAAAAGGGGAGTCAAATTCTGAAGTAAATTTTGAGCAATTTTTAAATTAAATAATATTTGTAATAGATGTATGTATAACTACTAATAATTTAGTATGGATCTAATATCTAGAGTTATTGCTACCTCAGTCTCGTTTTCAGATTTTAATAGGGGGGGGGGGAGGAGGGTAATTAGGACTTCGGTGCCCCACCCAGGAGTCAATCGTATATCAGCCCTTGGGTGGGGTCTACTTCAAATGATGCCTGCTGTCTAGTTGATTGGTGGTGAGGCTGCCTGGAGATCTCCAGTGGGGTTGCAGCATTGAGTGACAATGCTATTTGGTGGTGGCTCGTCAATGCAATGTTTCGGACCCAGCTGGAAATCAAACCTGAGACTTTTGAATAGCAGATCAAGCATCCTGACCACTACATAAATTGGTCAGACTACACCTTCTATACCGCTTTATTATATCACCATTCTTTGATTCAAAAAAGTTTTTTCTATCATTGAAACATGATTTTTTAATATCAGTTTAGGATTAATTGCTTGATATGGAACTTATATGTAGTTTTTTTTTAGGTGGTTTGTGTGACTTTATACCATTGTACTGTAGGGGCCATGAAAGTAGCAAATTGAATTCGGCACAGCCCTACTGTATTATTAGGCATTCTAAAAATATGCAGTAATGAAAGTGCAGCATTTAATTTTGTATCTGTGAAAATAGTAATGATGGCATGTTGTAACATTGAACATAAGTAAATAGACATTAAGAATTCTAACATGCAGTGATTGTAAAGAAAATTTACCAAAGTTTGGAAACTCATCACAGCTTGCTTTTTTTGGGTGGGGATTCTTTTCATATGGCTCCATTATATTTGCCCAATCAGTAAATGGCGTCGTTGATTTTCTTTAGGCTTCCGACAGTCTAGGTCTAGACCTTTAGTGAAGTATTTAGACAGTCTTTGCTTTAGGTTGTCTGGGAAAAATCGAAGCCTCGGTTAATAGAGATTCTGCTGTGCTTCATTTCATTTTGTCACATCTGGTAGTCTCTTAACTAGCCTGAAAATCTTGACCCAGTAATTTTTTTTTCCTCGCGCAGGTCGTGGCGGATGATCTGCTGCGGTTCCTGAAGGAGAAGCGCGCCTACGGCTCGGTGCTGCTCCACGGGTTCTCGGTGGGCGCGTACGTGTGGTCGGAGGCGCTGGTGAAGGTGCGGGACGACCCGGAGGCGTACAGGCCGGCGCTGGACGGCATCGTGGGCCAGGTGTGGGACAGCGCGGCCGACATCACCGAGATCCCGGTGGGCTTCCCGCAGGCCCTGTTCCCCAGGAACCCCATCCTGCAGTCCGCCTTCAGGAAGTACATCCGGTGAGCACCTGCCCACGACCACCACATGCGTTCAATTAGACGTTGTCGAGATGGAAAAAGACATCTAGGAGTTGTATTGAGGACAACAAGGAGATGTATTGGGGGACGCACCACACCACAACGTCGAACGTACAATAACGCCGAAAACCATAACGCCGAATGCCAAATTGACTACAACGCCGACAGCTAGAAAACTGCTGTGTACCATAACGCCGAATTACCACAACGCCGAAATACATTAACACCGAAAAATGTCATTGCAGGACTGCCACAAAGGTTAGGTTAGGTTAGGTAAGGTTAGCTCACAGATTCATTCAGTTGTTTTTCGTTTTGCTCCTGTGGGCCCCCCATCCCCGCTGCAACATATTTCGGCGTTGTGGTACACAGCAGTTTTCTAGCTGTCGGCGTTGCGGTCAATTTGGCATTCAGCGTTATTGTACGTTCGGCGTTGTGGTAACGACTCGATGTATTCTATAGGTGTGTAAGAGATTTGGTATGGAATAGGGAGATGCCATTAAAATGCAAACAATACCTGCCATGTGCAACTTTAGACAAGAGAGATGCTTGGAAGATCAGAGAAATTGGTATGAAGCTTATGAGTATGTTGGCAGTTAAGGCGGGACAGGATCAGGAATGGGAAGAGAGAAGCTGCCTAGGAAAATTGAGTTGAGGTACACAGGAAGATGCCCAAGGAGGAGGTGTGGAGAGAAATGGAATAGAGCAGTGTGGAGGAATAGTGGAGGGAGCAGTGGATGATGATGATGATGATGATGATGATGATGATTACATTAAGAAAGCTGCCTGGCTAGGTGCAGGAGATCTTAAAGCATGGGGGTACTAAGGGTGACACACCTCTTTGCCGTGAAGTCTTCCCGTCAGTAACGCATCTTAATGGGTCTTGCTATGGTGGAAAATTAAAGATGTCTATACGTCTTAAATAGTGTGTACTAAATTTTTAATTTTCATTCATGCCTAAAAATCTATTAAAATTACCAGTTTTATCCTATTTTGCTGTCTAAACAAATAAATGTTAAAAAGAAAACTACATACCTCAAATTCCTGTGGCCTATAAATGGTAAGTGGTGTGTTAAAATGTCCAAGGTTATGCATGCCGTTTGACTACCTTGAGGTATTAGGCCACACCAGCTTGGATATTTAAATGTTTTGTCACATCCTGTAGTTTAAATTCCGTATTGCTTTGTTTGGCTCATAATGACGTAGCACCTGGCGTAGGGTGGTTGTGCAATGCATTTTTTTTTTGTCAACTGGGGTGATTATTATGATAATTATAGTTGCCTGCTTGTAATAAATGGATCCCTCTCACCTCTTAGTTACAGACTCGAACCTGTTTGTATCAGATTTTGGCATTTTTTTATTACAGTAACACCCTGTTAAGAAATGACTTGGTAAAAGGGCTTAAAAATGTAGACTTATTCACAGAGTACTTATTTAAAATGTTTAATTTTTTCTTCTTTTGTAATAGGTGGGAAAATTATTTTAACTTATATGCAGAAAAACTTCTTAGCTAGGCATTCTCAAAAGGGTTTTTCTGTATTTGCTTTATTTTCATAATCATTTTCTGTGGTATGATTAATAATGCACACATACAGATCTTATTATTTGTAATATTAAGAAGCGTTCTTTAGTTTATTGATCTGCCTTCTCAATTATATTGAATTAGTCATTTGCAATACAGAAGAGAGAGAATAAAGTTAATCTTTTGTGTTTCATTATGAATGTAGTTCATACTAGTAGAAAAATTAATTGCCCTAAACCTACTTTTATTATTTTTTCTGCTTGTCATTAGGTTTATGCAGATGATAATTCAAAATGTGCTTCTATTTAATAAATCAAATAAATAGTCTGTAAATTTTTTGGTACCTATGTATTCTGGTCACAATTTTTTTTTATTTGCATGTTTTATGCTGTACTTGCTGCAGTCACTCTTGTCTTTAGAACTCTGGGTTTGTTTGAAATTAATCTATTTTATAATAATCTTATCTTGCTGTGTCTCTTGGGAAGTGTTATCAGGCAACCTAGACACTGGAACTTTTAGTTATCTGAATGTGGATGAGGACAAGTTAATGATGGGTTAGTGCTATTGGTATTTAACGGTTTCCACTTCATACCATTGAAATTCAGTCAAGTATATTCATACACAAATCAAATTTTTATAAAGTGTATTCATTCTAAGTTGTTTTATTTTATGGTAAATAATGTCATTAAAAACTAATCATTTGTAAATATAAATCACTGTCCTTAATCTTGAAAAAGAATTAATAATACAGTCGGTGCCTAGGGCATATCTGAATGGGGCAGTGGCGTCCTCTCTATTCTGAAGTAGAAAAAGAATAAAAACATCTGAATAAATTATTAACAGGCTGGTTGTTGATTGGTATTTCAATACTTAAAAAAATATAATTCTGAAATAGAGACACTGTATCATCTGCGAGAATTCATAATAAAATAACTGCAACTGTGAAAGGTTTGATATGGAAAAATGCTCCCATTTCCATTTTGAGCTGGAAACACTATTGGTTGGCATTCTTTAATCCCGCATTCTTCGGTTCAGCATTTTCTGTAATCTATCATCGATTGAGTTACTTGCATTTTTTTTTATAGTTTTTGACTAATGTAGTAATGCATCATTTTCAGACTTTTTGTTTTAAATACAGTAGTCATGATTAACCGAATAACATGGATAGAATAAGAAAACCATCTTGGTTTTCAATTGGCCCAGAGGTATCATTTTCAGTGTTGTTTTCCGAACCAGTAAATGGCATATTTGAGATTAATTTTCGAAAGGCTTTCGACAACAGATCATTTTGTTGGTCCTCAAGCAAATGCTTTAACTATCTCTTCTGTTAATATTGCTTTAGGTCGGCTCTGATAGGTAATATAGAACCTCAGTTAATTGAAGCTTGCTTAGTTGAGACACTATTGTAGTAATGCACCGGTTTAATATTTTCTTGCTAAAGACCAGTTCATTACAACTTGTTTTAATAAGATTGTATTGCGTAAATTTTTCTTTGGTACTTATCTCATTAAAACTTTATTAACATTCATTAATGAGGTAAAAAGGCTATGCATAGAGACCAGATTTTATGGTTTTATTTTTATACATTGTCTTTATTTATAAAAATAGTGTATTATTCAGCAAATACAAATCTAAAATATTTGTTAATGGCATTTGCACCAAAATATTTACATTTTGACTGACACATGATGGACTTAAACAAAAAAATTATTAGTAATACGCATGTCTGGAGTAAAACTACTCAGAAAAATAAAAATAAACCAGCAAATTTTTTGTGTTTGAAATATATGCAATTGTTAATGTAAAAATTAGTTACTAAAAAGTGATGCAAGATCAAACAATGTAATATTAATTTTTTCCACTCCTTTTAGTTCATACATTTTGGTAGAAATTCATGCATTCAATGAATTTACTATGTGAAAAGATAAAAAATTTTGTAATTTGAGTTCAGTGCTGTCAAATTTTGGTTTTATTGCAATTCACCATATAATTTATTTATTTATCTTGTCCTTACTAATGCGGCTTCGCCACAGTCCACTATATGCTGGATCAAAGACCCTTAACGCACGTGTTTTCACAACTTTGTGACACCTCATTTAGAATGCCCCGATGGTTTGCTGCACAATTCTCAGGTACCACATGCAGAAGTTCCACAACGCTGCAACGTCGCACTACATCCGTGCAAGTCAGATCTTCTACTCTGGCTACTTGCGCGTGCCAGCCTTGTTCCTGCTGTCCAAAACTGACCCCATCGGAGCTCTGGGCAGCAACACGAGGTGTCGCGAGGGCTGGGAAGCTCTGGGAATTAAGGTTGGTAGCAAAGCATTGGTCAGCGCTATGTCTCGTACGCTGAGTTGGTCAGTTCATGTTCTTGTTACAGTGAAACCTCATTAATAAAAAACACTATTAATACAATGTATTTTCACAGTTCTATAAATTACATAGGTGTTATAGAGCTAAAGTAATTTGTAATCCAAAGATGTTTTTGTTCCAAGGGTAAACAATTACATGTAGTGAAGGATGTTTAGTACAAAAGTAACTGTGTGAAGTTTCAACTAAATTAATATTGGTGCAATTGCTTTGGTTCATCTTAGACATTATTTTTCTCCAAATGATCTGAAATTGTACTGTACGATCCCTAAAAATAGTACATCCTGTGCAGTATTTAACTTAATTTGGATTTGATTTAGTAATCATATTAAAAAAATAGATTTTGTACTAGTTTGGTAATTGCAAATCTCATTATTGCAAAGTAACCAAATAATGGTCCCTTTAGGTTTGACTGTACCAGTACATACATGAGGGCTATTCCTGTGAATGTATCACGATACCTTGTTTGCATCCAAGCTTTTCTTAAGAAGTGTAATATATTAGCATAAAAAAGTCACATAAATGTTTATAATTATGATCACTTGTGTGAAATTTTACAGTTCAACAAAAATGAGCGGTAAAATTCATAATTCCAAATGCAAGAGAGCTATCAGAATAAATTTAGAGGAAGATCTGTTAATTATTAACATTATGAAATAACCTACTTGACATGTGTAAAAGAGCCTTAAAGGGTGAATAAATCCCAGACATTGTGGTTTCTGGAAACCTGAAGTGTTGAATAGTTATGTGCTAGGTTCTATGACAGTTTTAACCACAGAATGTAATGTGGAAGCTGTATGTATAGCTGTTGCTGAATATTAGAGGAATTCAAAATGGTGGGGACTAAACTACCTGAAAGGGTATTTTACACCACCAACTTGGATTTTAAAGAATTTGGAAACAGCTTTGCGGTACAGATTTATAAATTAATTTTTTGGATCTTAGCATTTGTGCCCTAGTGCAGACCTGCCACCAAGAACAGTTTTTAAATTCTTTATACTTTCATGTATTTTTAAATAGAATATCTTAATTTTTTTAAATGAAATATCTAATTCTACTCTAATAACAAAAAAAATGTTTGTACATTAATGTTTGTGATTTACAGGAACAAAAAAATTATATCCTAATCAAGATCTTATCATTTAAACTATCTGATTAAGTTATAAATCATACCCAGCTAAATACTCTTCTAAAATTAAAAATATTAAATAGTTAATTCCTATTCTGTGGGAAAATTTGACTGTACTGTAAATCCCCATTCTATGGAGAATCCTCCTCCTGTGGGGAAATACCCTTTATGTGGTTAAGTCCCAGTCAGATGTGCAGATTTGCTGGACTTCTGTTTTTTGATGTTTTTACTTTTCTGGTTCAACACAAGTGGCAGAATGCAGGCTGTTGTATGGTAATTTTAACTGTACAGAGTAAAACAATTAGTAAATAGACCTTAATAAAAAGTTTTAATTTTGGAAAAAAAAATTAAATGTGAGATTTACTTTTTCACTTCTTTTTTTAGGCATTAAAATGGTCTGTTAAATTTAAAAACTCATGGTGCCACACATAATGTGAGCTGTTCACCATTGATGTATCTATGAAGTTTATCAGCAGAGTGGAATATAAGTATTTACTTGATTACAGGAATGCAATTTAAATTGGATCTAGCTGTTTTTCCACTGTATGGTATAATCTTAAAATATGGATGGGGACAGCTAAAATTCGTAATAACGGCAGGCCTGGCTTAGTGTGATCATTAAATAATGACTTTTTACCCTATAGGCTGTTACAGGATTAGGACTGGGTGTTAGTATCCTAAACAAGAACATTGAAAATGAGATGATGAACATATTATTTTAATTATTCGTACCAAATTATTCGTACTGTCAGTTACAGTGTGCGTGAATATTTTCCAGACTTACATGAAATGCTGGGACAAATCTCCACACGTCGGCCATTACCGTAAGCACCCGGAGGAGTACTTAGGAGAGCTGTCTGCTTTCTTGAATCGCTTGAATCAAGATGCGCATGCTAGCAAGATCCGGGCCAAGTTGTGATCCCAATCCACCAACACCGTAAATCAGGTCTTGGATGCTTCTGGCAACTACATTCCAGGTGATGTATGCTTGTGATATATCTAATGGAGCTAAGAACTGTGTACAGTCAATCTGCAAATTACATGATTAAGATCAAGAAAAAACCAGCAGCACACTTAAAATTTTCTTCTACCAAACAAATTTAAGGAAATATCTTTTATGATATTTAAGTATATAGTAAGATCACATGATGCACCCTTTAACATATATTTTTTTTCCCAATGTGGTATAAAGAAATTATGTTTATGTACCCTGAAATTGATGTTGGCATGTCTAATATGTTCATATTAGGATATAATATAACCTAACTTCAATATAATTACCATATAGGGACTGTATTTTTTTTATGATTCTGTATAAGACATAGGGATGTGCAGAAAACAAATTTATGGTTCAAACCCACCATTACCAAAAACCAAAATGGATTAATGTAATGGATTTGTAATATTTTGATTCCTAAACATTATAGTGCTCAGCCAGGTTAGGAGTACAGACTGCAGCACAGAACATATTATACCTATGTATGTTTTCCTGTAGTTTTACTAAAGTATAGTTTATTTTACTGTAAACTTAAATCCTGTTAATTTTTTTCTAAAAACATAGAAAATCTACACCATTTTAGAACAGCTGTTACGTGGTACATAATGAGGTGAACACCTACCAATTTTGAAAGGAAAATATTTTTACACATATTGCAGATGTACATTTTTTCTCTACTATAACAACAATCGATACTATTGACGTTCGGCAAAAATGTGATGCATTGATCTTTGCACATGAAAGTAATGCTTGTATTTTTGACTACACAGTTAAAATTTATGATAATTGTTTTTGTTTATGAAAAATTCTGTTATGTATTTTACAATTGGTTTAATGCCAGATATGTGGAATATTACAGTTAACTTTTCTTTTGGCTTGTTTACACTTTGTTTTTCAGTATTTACATAGTTCAGGATTAGAAGATATACTGTTTTTTCAGTTCCTCGATTAAATACTCGATCATGATAGGTTTAATTTTATTATGTGTCGATGATAGTTTATGTTTACTTTTTCTACTGGGATAAGTTTTATTTTTTCGAATTATTTAATGGGTAATATTCTGAAAAGATTTAAATAAGGATTATGAATTAGAATTGAATTTAAAATAGTTGACAAGGATTAAATAAAATTGAAGTGAAGTGAAGATCAAAATTTGTCTCTATGATGACTAGTTTGCCCTGCCCATACTTTATAGGTAATGTTAAATATGGTGGCAAACCTTTGTTGCGCCCGTCTGCCTATTACTGTGCAGTCGGGCCTAGGTGGGTTCGAGTGCCGATCGGTACACTCGCTGATAGCCAAAATTAAGTGATAGGTACCCCGAGAAGGAACTCCATGAATCTGTGGAAGATCTCTTTTACTCCTGCTCCCAACTCTACACTTCATTTACGTACAAGTCAGCTGCAACCATAATTGCATTCTAGACATCCGCTCCCTCCGAGAGCTGTTCCCCAGCGTCTCTCACATCAGTCCACCGCCAGCAACGCCCTAATCAAAGTTGTCACAAGGCACTCCGGCTTCCAGGAATCAGCAGCGACGCACACGCACAATCATCCTTGGTTCGTACAGCATACAGAGTTCCACAAACAGTTCTGTTTACATGCCCGCTGACGTTTTCAGATTACAAACATTCGCTACGCATCAGCCGGCTAAGTGCGCATGTACCCTTTCCACTGAATCATAAGAACTACGTACTATCTTTATAAATGTCTTAAAGCGTATGCTTAAATGAACTAAATACAACTCAAAAGTAATAATCTTGTCGTTATGTCTATCCTACCGGAATCCCGGACACAACACCTTCCTGAAAATTATATTTGTGATAAAACTTTTTATTTTAATCAAAATACTACATAGCATCTACCGCATAAATCTGTTGGGACATGCTTAAAAGGTAATCAGTATACCTTGACCTGACTTGCTCACAAGGCTGATACTTGTAGAGAGACACATGGAAAGAAAATAGGTTTTGTAACATTTATATTATTCTTAAAACATAAAACCTATCATATGCATTAACCATTTTTAAGTGTGATGTAAATGTCATGTGCATACTATTTGGAGGTTGACTGTTATTTAAATGAGACTATGTATCTCTTTCTGTTATAACTTTGTTATATTTTGTGTGTGATATCTCTTACATTTCATATTTACACTTTTAAATGTAGTAGTTTTAGTTTGTTTTTTTTGTGTATTGTATTTTATGTAACAATGGCACATTAGTTTTAACTGTTTTATGGAAAGTTGCAGTATATTTTGTTGATGTCTCATTCAAAAGTTTTTTTTATACTTAATCATTATTACAGTAGAACCCCTCATATCTGACCTTCCCACAACCGACTCCTCCGGATATCCGACCTAGTCTCCGTGGTTGGCGAGCCTGTTCAGACTTGAAAAAGTGACGCATCTACATGTCTTCGTGTCGCAAGCTGTTCAGTTCAGCCGTGATTGTTGGTGCAGAATGTGCTCCTACTATAATCTTGTACTGTTCTGTGTTTTTTTAAAACGTAACGTAATGTATTGTGGGTAGAAAAAGTGGAGGGACACTTCTGCAAAATCAAGATTTGGCAAAACTGAAACAAAAATACATTACTGAATTCTTTAAATTAGGTATGCTTAAATTGTATTTATCGTCTCATTTATAATTTAACAAAAGTAAATGTTTGAAATGTATACAGCAACATTTTTACAAATAAAGTTGTATTACTGTACATACTGTATAGCTGGGAAAGGCTTTTTTTGGCTCCTACGGATATCCAACCTTTTGGCTGTTCTGACCATGGCCCGGTCCCGTCATGGTCGGATATGTGAGGTTCTACTGTATTTATAATGCTCAGTTTTGTCTTTTATTTCAGCATGGGAAAATTTTTATACATATTGTTATGAGAATAATTTTTGTGAGAATCCAAATGCATTCACAAGCCTATGCCAATAATAGTCCTGATAAATATTCTATTCATGAATTTGGTCAAGAGTGCCTTAACATCTGTCAAGTATCTCCTGGTTAAAAATATAAGTATTTTAGCTACAGTCAATTCTCAACTTTAAAGCAATTTTTATATGATTATAATATATTGACTTATAGTTTATTTTTGGATTCTCTACTGTAACTTTTCATCTCCCACTTTTCCACTTTTAAATGTGTGCTTGTATATTTGGTCAGAACATATTGTGATAATGATTTATGTTGTACCTATGTGCTAGGGTTACTTCACTAAGTGTTATATCTGTCACAGATACATGAAGAATTAATGCATTTTTTTCTTCTTCAAGGATTTGAATCCTTCACGTTAGTATCTTCTGATAAAAAGTTTTTTTGATATCTTTTTAGAAAAATTACATGTAATATTAAACACTGCAGCATAAAAATGTCACTTGCCAACTTTGTGTACCTCTTATTTAGTGAATGCACTTACTGTTTGTAATAAATTTTCAAGCTACAGAATTTATTGGTTTTTTTGTTACAAAATCATGAATAACATATTAACTGATTGACAGATATAATATAGACTATGCCAAAGAAGTGCTGAGGTAAAGTTAAAATAGGAAACTTACTATAAATTGTTTTAATGATATTGTTTTAATTATTTCAATGTTAAATTTATTTTTGAAGAATGAAACAAATTGAGCTGTTATACTTCATGTGTTTATTAAAAAACTGATATGTATGTTAGTGATAATTTTGAGATTACATGGCAATTTCTTGAGATATATTTCCTAATTTAAGTATGTATAAGTGCACTCAAAGAGAACATCCATACATAGTGTGTTTGTAATTATTTAGTAGGGACAAGAATATGGTATAAATTATGATAAAACAAAATTGACACAAAAGCATGTCAATACACCATATAACATGTAAATGCAAGTTAATATGCTATAAAGCAATAAAATGAAACTAAAATCACAAAATTAATCTGCATTTTTAATCAAAATTAACTCAATTCACAAAAATGTTATTGTTAATATATTAAATTTAAATTTGATTAATGTAATTTATTTAGCAAAAGTTTTGTACCAAATTGTATAACTTTTTTTTAAGAGCTTGCAACTGTTGTAATTTTAATTATGACTTTGGTACAATTTTCAAACAAACTACTACTTGCCGATTTATTTTTATTGTTCCAAGTAGTTATGCATGTTGTATCATGTATCAGTCAAAATGACACTTTTGATGAATCAAATCATGAAACATGTACGTGTTATATTAGTTGTATAATATACTATCTTTATGAATAAAAAGATCTTGTTTTAAAAACAAATTTGACCTATAAATGAAACCATATCATCTTGTCTCTACTAATAATAATTTTATGTTATTGTTTCAAAAGTTTGTGAAAACCTTGGGAGTTTTGCATTCCTTTTGTGCACTGTACTTTTTTTATACTTTTATAAGCAATTTCATTTCTTGTTAGTTTATCTGTCTAAAAATAATCAGACCATTGTTTAAAAGGATCGAAAAATATTTTCACTCTCAAGAATTATCTTAACAACAATGAAGTGAAAATGTGCCCATTATTAGTGCATTAAAACTAAATTTTCACAAAGTGAATGTATTAATAACAGAGAAATAAAATAAATACTCCATCCTTGGCGAACTGACAGATTTTTTTGTGTGGTGTTTGATGGGTGCAATTTGTGAATTGTTTTTCTAATACTGTAAGTCAAAGATTTTATCTGTTTGAGCACCAAGTAAAACTTCAAGTTTGTATTCTTAAATTATAGTCGTGGAGTAAAGTTTGTCACATGTCTATAGCTTCCTGGTGTGTGATGGTCTTTACGTACCTTGCAATGCCCCACAGCTGTAGGTACCTGGATACATGCATCATTCTCAGTGTTGATTTCAAGTTGTGCTCCAGGAGTATGGACTTGGTGCTCTTGCAGAATATACGTATATGTAGGTAATTGCAATCATACTCACTATGAGGGATAGTTACACAAAGAATACTGCATTCATACAGTAAATTGCTATGTACTGTAAGTGATTCTTGCAAGAATTCTGAAGAAAAAAAATCAAGATAAAAAATTACCAGAAAAGAAGACTGAAACAGCTGATGTCAGATCAACAGAACCAACGATGAAAGTAAACAAGCATTATGGACAACACGACACAGCACGGACAAAAAATGTTCAACCTCTACACATCTGACAGCACAAGAATTCCATTGATGGAACTTAATCATGAAAAATCATATAACAGCAACGACAAGATTAAATGCAGGCAGTCAACAAACCTGGACAACACTGCCTAACACACAAGATTTCCAATGAGAACAGTTGCAACGTTTCCCATCATCAGGCACAAACAGACTGATATTGGACACTGGGAAACCATGGGTTTATATATGTTGGAGCTCCTCACCTTGCACAGACAATGGCAGGTGAGGGCTATCCTGATTGGCCGCGCACCAAAGGGGCGAAATTATTGGCTGATGTATTGCTGTGAGGCTTGTTGGTTTGCAACTGAGTTATGTAGTTAATTGGTTTCTTTTTTTTAATTCAATGCTTTGTTGACTGATAAAATTGCTATTGCTTAGTGAATGCCTATTCCTTAAATGTCCTTTGAATTGGGTGATACTCCTATATAAGTGGTGCAGCAAAGACCCAGGCATGTTCGGCAGTCTAGATTTTTGAGTTTCACCCTTTTTTAAAGTTATTTTTGTCCTCTTTAAGGCATGTTCAAAGGGCCCTTCCAGTTTCTATGTACATACAACCACATTTGCAGGGAATCAGATACAGTTCTGACATTTAAACTTATCTATGGCTGGTTTTACTCTGGTATTATTGCTTTTGATAGTGGATTTTGACTTGAAAACAGTTCTTACTATGTGTTTGTATGTAATTGTCTTATTTTTTCCGAGAATAATTAATGTGCCACACAATTTCTCTGTAGTTTTTTGTTGAGATTAGGGATTTTTTTGGATGTCATGGGCTGTGTTATGGTGTCAGGTGGTAGCCATTTGCTAGAAGTTCATACTTTTAAGTGATTTTGTTCATCAGCAACTGATTTCTTGCTGGAATAAATAACTTAAATGCGGTTGATCAGAGTGTGAATTGTGCCAGTTTTGGTATTTTCAGATGGTTAGAACTGAAATGAAGGTATAGGCCTGTATGAGTTACATTTCCTGTACAATTTGGTGGTGATTTTGCACTTTTCCCTGCAAACTAGGACATCTAGGGAAGTAAGGTTCTCCTTGGTTTCCATTTCATATGTGACCTATATAGATGGCCTGGGAGAATTGAGGAACTGGGCAAACTCTTCTAACATTTCGGGGCCATGTTGCCAAACAAGGAAAGTGTCATCAACATAACGAAGCCAGATTTTAGGTGGAGTGTTTGTTGTGTTCAGTGCTTCTTGCCGAAACTTTCCATGAAATTGTTGGCCATGAAGGGAAAAAGTGAAGAACCCATTGCCATTCCAACGGTTTGCTTATAGAATTTGTGTATTGACACAGAGTGCAAGTTCCGCGAGTGATAGAATGGGTATTTCTGTTTTTTCTTTCAATGTGCAGTCATATTCCAATTTGGTTTTCAAAACTGTAAGAGTTTCCGGTACTGGCACATTAGTAGAAAGGCTTAGAACATCAAAGCTTAGAGTATGTCAATTGGTGCTATTTCTAATGTGTAAGACATACTCGTAAGCTTTAATGTTCAAAGCCTTTTTACTAATGTGCCTGTACCAGAAACTCTTACTGTTGTGAAAACCAAATTGGAATATGACAGAAAACTGAAAGAACAGAAATACCCATTCCATCACACATGGAACTTATTACTCTCTGCGTCAATACAACATATTTCCAGTTCAAAGATAAATTCTATAAGCAAACCGATGGAATTGCAATGGTTCTTAACATTCTCCCTTAATGGCGAGTTTCGAGTAAGAAACACTAAACAAAACAAACCCTCCACCTAAAATCTTGCTTCGTTATTGATGACACATTCCTTGTTTGGCAACATGGCCCCGAAATTTTAGAAGAGTTTGCCCAGTTCCTCAATTCTCTCAGGCCATCTATATAGGTCACATATGAAATGGTAACCAAAGAGAACCTTACTTTCCTAGATGTCCTAGTTTCCAGGGAAAAGTGCAAAATCACCACCAAATTGTACAGGAAATGTAACTCATACAGGCCTATACCTTCATTTCAGTTCCAACCATCTGAAAACACCAAAACTGGTAAATTCACGCTCTGATCAACCGCATTTAAGTTATTTATTCCAGCAAGAAATCAGTTGCTGATGAACAAAATCACTTAAAAGTATGAACTTCTAGCAAATGGCTACCACCTGACACCATAAAACAGCCCATGACATCCAAAAAAATCCCTAATCTCAACAAAAAACTACAGAGAAATTGTGTGGCACATTAATTATTCTTGTAAAAAATAAGACAATTGCATACAAACACATAGTAAGAACTGTTTTCAAGTCAAAATCCACTATCAAAAGCAATAATACCAGAGTAAAACCAGCCATAGATAAGTTTAAATGTCAGAACTGTATCTTATTCCCTGCAAATGTGGTTGTATGTACATAGAAACTGGAAGGGCCCTTTCAACATGCATTAAAGAGGACAAAAATAACTTTAAAAAAGGGTGAAACTCAAAAATCTAGATTGTCGAACATGCCTGGGTCATTGCTGCACCACTCATATAGGAGTATCACCCAATTCAAAGGACACTTAAGGAATAAGCATTCACAAAGCAATAGCAATTTTATCAGTCAACAAAGCATTGAATTAAAAACAGAAACCATTTAACTACATAACTCAGTTGCAAACCAACAACCCTCACAGCAATAATACATCAGCCAATATCACCCCTTTGGTGCCCGGCCAATCAAAATATCCTTAGCCTGCCATTGTCTATGCAGGAGGTCCAACATATATAAACCAATTGTTTACCTGTGTCCAATATCAGTCTGTATGTGCCTGATGATGGGAACCCCTCGGAAGGGTAGCCCTTCAGGATTTTTCTGGTAATGGTTTGTTTGTCCAGCGACTAGAAAGGAGAACCAATCATTTTGTTTGAAAACATGTTATTTTAAGTGTTTAAATAATCCTGAAAACTTGCCCCTTGGAAGGGCAGCCCATTAGGATTTTTATGACAGTGTTTTTGAAAGGTTGTCTGAATTTTTGCCCCTTGAATGGGCAGACCTTCAGGAATTTTCTGACAGTGGTTAGGTTAGGTTACTTTACAAACATACCACTGTCAGAAAATTCCTGAAGGGCTGCCCATCCAAGGGGCAACAATTCAGACAACCTTTCAAAAACACTGTCATAAAAGTCATAAAAATCCTGATGGGCTGCCCTTTCAAGGGGCAAGTTTTCAGGATTATTTAAACACTTAAAGAAACATGTTTTCAGAAATTGGATGGGCTGTCCTTTCAGGCGCTGTACAAACAAACCATTGCCAGAAAAATCCTGAAGGGCTGCCCTTCCAAGGGGCAGCATTTCAGTCGCCCCAACGTCGCTACTGTTCTCATTGGAAATCTTGTGTGTTAGGCAGTGTTGTCCAGGTTTGTTGTCTGCCTACATTTAATCTTGTCGTTGCTGTAATATGATTTTTCATGACTAAGTTCCATAAACGGAATTCTTGTGCTGTCTGATGTGTAGAGGTTGGAACATTTTTTGTCCATCCTGTCGTCGTGTTTTCCATAATGCTTGTTTACTTTCATCGTTGGTTCGGTTTGTCCGACATCAGCTGATTCAGTCTCATTGCTGTGAATTTTTTATCTTGAATTTTTTATTTGGTTTCTGATTTTTCCATTACTAACAGTGCACAACTGCAACGCTGTAGGTTAAAAAAAACTGCATTAAATCAATGAATCACAATTAAGAAGTTTGTCTAAGGTACTTAGAAATTCAGATTTATTAGCTTGGAAAATTTAATAAAAAGTTAATTTTTTATATACTAATAGAGATCATGTGCTACAACAATTAGGCACAAAATTTTCTTTAAGGTGGTAGGCATATGTATTTGGAAATGAGTTTTTCATTGTAATCATAAAACTTTAGCATGTGTTATAAAACTTATTTATAGGTATATGCAATTTTTTATCTCCTCCCCCCCCTCCTAAATTTTACAGTAGTGGCAAACATATTGAATGTTTTCTTACATACTGTTAACCAAACAATGCTTTAAATTAATATTTGCAAGCAGATATAAAAAAAATACACACACAGTAAACTTGAGGTATTTTTTATAACAGCTTGCTGTTAACTATTGCATTATGTTCCTTTCTTCTTTTCCTGCGCTTCTTATTCAAGTATTGTTTCCTACTTTCCTCTTCCTCGTCTGGATCTTTGCCTTCCAAAATCAATTTTTTCCTCTTGTTGATCAGCTTCCTTTCATAAAAATTTGTTTCATCCAGTTTTATTTCTGCCTCGCCCTTCGTGACAGAAACCTGAGTCATTATGGTGGCAACTTCCTTGTCTGCAATTTAAAATTAGAAATTACGAATCTATTTCTAGTATCACCAAAAATAAAATAATACATACACTTAATTACTTATACTGTTCAGTCCTGGGGTTCAGTTATTCACGGTGCATTCTGCTTTTAGTTTGTAGTAAAGTAACACATTTTAAATGTTGTTTTGAAATGTTTATACACACACATCACACTAAGCGATTGCTCAAACTAATAGCGCAGCTAATTTGCCAAGTAATCCGTATGCAGGGTTGCTACACGCTTGGAATTCCCAAAGTCTCTCAGTTTTAAAGGTTTTACAGACTTGAACTGTCCAATTTCCCTGATCTACCAGACAAGAATGACCACACAGTAGCACTTGATACAGGGGCAACAAATTAAATAGCCCAGGTACTACAATTAAAGCAATATTACACTCTCAGTGAACACCTGATGTAAATTCACCAACAAAATATGAATGTAGGTTTTCAAACCTGTATGAAAACATGGGGAAATTAATTTTGTTACTTTTTAAACTCTGACTTGTGGTAAAAACCCTAGAATTCTTGAATGGAAAGAAAAGAAAATAATTTCATGATGTGTCAAGTTTTATACATATTTCTTTAGGTGCCTAATTGTGACAAAAGTGAATACTATTTTATTTTACTGTGTCCTCAAATACCATAAAATAGTATTCCAAAGAGCTTATATTCTAGGAAAAAGAATACAGAAAATACAGTACATACAAAAATGAGATGAGGTAAGGTATGTCAATGATGGATTAGTGATTTTGCCAGATTTTCTCCGTTACTCCCTGGCCATTTTTAATTAACCTAGTTTTCCCAATTTTTTTTTATACCTGTAGCAACCCTGGGGGATTTTACTGGCACATTTCTAATTTAAACAGACAAGATTATATGGTTTTATTTTCAGGCCTATTTCATTTTTAAAATAGGAGTTTTCAGTAATATTGTTTTTCTTTTTTGAAATCTGGTTATTAAAATTGATAGCATATTACTGAAAAAAAATATGAAACTTAAATGTTCTGTGATACTAATTCCTCCAAACCATTGCGTATGACATGAAGTACTTTTTCAATATAATGATTTGTAACAAGCATGTCTTATTTTTACGGAACAAATAAAATGTTCTTAGGTTGTTATCTAAAAATAACAACTGTTGCAAGATCAAAAAAGTTAACTTTTTTCAATCCTGTTTTTATAAAATTGTAGGACAAACATCATGCTAAATAAATTACTTTCTTTGAATTTAATCTTTAAAAGATTAGATATATGTCATTAGAGTTAAGTTTTGATTGAAAAATGTGGGTCAGTTTTATGCATTTAGGTACTTTTGTTAGGTGTTAACTTGAATTTCAGTGTTATCTCATGCTTTTCGGTGTTCTTTCAGTTGTATCACAGTTCACCATATAATCTTGTCTCTTACTAATCTATTGAAACACTGTGCACGATGCTGGTCACTCCTCACCGTCCACCTGGTACTCCTTGAGCCGGGCGTTGATGGCCGCCTCGATGGCGTGCACCAGGCGGATGTCGTAGGGCGTGACGAGGGTCACGGCCGTGCCGCCGCGCCCGGCCCTCGCCGTGCGCCCGACCCTGTGGACGTAGTCCCGGGGGTCGCTCGGCACGGTGTGGTTCAGCACCAGCTCCACGGCCGGGATGTCCAGACCTGCCCAACGCCACTCGCACATTATGTGGACGTAGTTATGCAAAAAAGGAACCAACCCACATGAAACCTATTCTGAGTATTTTGAAGTTAAAGTTAATTATAAATTGTAATTCTCGTATTGATAACAATATGTGGGTATAATTTTATTAGTCTAGTATATAATGGTCTACTGATATAATAATAGCAACGACAGTACGATCAACCTTGTACTATTTTAATTTATTTTCAAATAAAATATAACAAAATTGTGGTTTGGTTCCTTTTTGCATAACTACGTCCATATAGGGACAACATTTTACGTTTCTGCGAATACAGTTTTTTTTTTATTTATTTGAATTGAATATTATGATAGTCACAGATAAAAATTTTTTTTAATCAAACTTTTAGTATAAAGTGAAAACTTTGTTCTGCATTTACTTGAACAGTGAAATTAAGTTTGAAAGTTGTTTCGCTGATCTGGTTACATTATAAAATAGAATATTATTACTAAATATAAAAAATGTGTGAATAATGTTGCATTACAAATCTAAATTTTTTCAATAAGTCATCTTAGTCTCAAAAAAAGGTTATATTTAGTTTTTAAATATTTTTTTTTGTGTATGCATATCTATTGGTAAACAATTTAAAAAAAAAAAAAAAGATGCTGAATCGAATATCAAACTATTTTTCGAGTACTTGCAGACACCTAGTGAGTTGCCATAAAACTGAAATAACACTAAAATGTAGCACTGAAATACATTAATAACAATGTATCCCGTTTTTCATTCAGATAAAATTATTCATGAATGTCAAATTTCAAATTGATTTTAAATATACATCAAAACCTATTCCTCCCCTCTCAAATATCAAGGAAGTCTAAAGAAAGTTAACCAAAATACAGTAATGTTAACAAGAAACTTACTGAACTATGATAGTGAAGCAAGAAAATAAAAAAAACCTAACAATACATTTTAGTCACATGTAAATTTTAATTTTGGTAACTGTTTCTGTTGGTCCAGCTGATTATACACATAAAAATAAAATATTTGCAGAAAACAAATACAAAATTCTCAATGAATCTTCTTTGCTTCATAAACATTACAGTCTTGACATTAAATTTTTTTATGAATGAGTCCCACTTGCTATTTATATTGGTAAAAAATCATTAAAATAAATTATTTGTTTTGAAATGTCAAATCAAATTATTCAATATCCATATTTTGAATACTTGCTTATATGTTATTTTGCTATTATGATAAGACACTTAAAATGTTTGATCTAAAAGATTTTCATGGTCACACACCATAGCTGGTTATAACTGTCATAGAGAAACCTCTCAAAAAATTAACAAGAAGATGACTATACAAACACACAGAAAACAAGCAAAAAAATTAGTCGGAAAAATAGCACAGTTTGGGAAAACAGTAGGGCTTATAACACGAAACAGATGTAACAAGAACAGAAAATACAGACAAACAATAACAAACACACGAACTCTACGATGATACAAAACAGATATTCTGGACAACACGATAGCAGACTTTGTGCTGTGATAATTTTCCGACTACAGTAATTCCTTTCACGGAATTCTATTTGCTGTCTAGGTGTTTAACATTTGACATCGGCTAATTTTGACTTGTTTTCTGTGTGTTTGTGTATTGATCTTTCTTGTTCATTCTTGCGTTTACACTATGCCATACAATTAAAACAAAAAATGGTGCATGTCCATGAAAATCTTTTAAATCAAGCTTCCCCATTGCAAGAATTATTCACAACGCACTTAAAATGTTTACCTATAATATTACTAATTTTGTATGGATGGAAGTAAGGTCAACAAAAAACTGCAACTAAAAAATAAAATTAATCTTCTGTAATGTACCTTAATTCATTAGAAAGTTATAAATAATGAAAATAAAAAGTAAGCTAAACTTTTTTTAATGTAATATCTGCAGCAAAGATTTAATGATTTCATATTTTGACCAGCTTTGATGTTATTTTTATTTTTATAGTATTATGAATTAATATATAGTTATTGAAATAACAAAACAAATGGTGTTATTAGAAACAAAAATTTGATTGCGTGATTTGAGTGAATTATTTTACTTTTTATCAGTCTAATTAATCCAATACAATTAATATGAATAAAAAATCAAATGCAATTTTAGAAGCCCAAAATCATTATACTTACATATTTCCTGGTGGAGTTTCTCTGTAGGCCTTTTTGCTATGTCTGTAGGGCATCACTAATGGTTTATTTACTTTACTTTCAATATCTGACAAAGTACTAACTTCTATTTTGGTGTCTGGTGGTGTATTATCACTACTCACCATAAAATCTTGCCTCTAGGGAATGTTAGAATGACAGGTTTTTAAAACTTTTTTTGAACATTATTTATTGACTTTTAGAAAGCAAGCTTTATTATTGGGAAATGCATTATTGCTCAAATGTTTTACACAAAATATAACTAAATTGTCCTTATGGAGAAAATTTTGGGGCTTAAAAATATTACATAAGTGGGAAAACAATAGGTGGAAACATTATAACAAGGTTTTACTGTATGTACCTACTAAAATTTATTTAGTTTCTAAGTAATAGTTTTTTCAACGGGTATTAAATAAGGAATTTGGACTTCTATCAATGCATATTAATCTTTTTTTCCCATATAAACAAACCAGAGACAGAGGAAAGTTTAATTTTTTTTTACTACCACAGCACAAAAAAATTAAAACCAGGCAATCAATACTACCTAAATAACTGTCAATGCTAATAAGAGTAATAATATAATGTTAAGTATTTTCAAAATTATTGTTCCTTGGTTTGATAAATAATGTGGGTTACAAAAAATTTTCATTTTAAAAACTACTATAAAACAATACGATCTTGACTATTCACTGAATGGTATCAAAATTCAGCTCAAACGACCAGAGCAGCTCCAAGCACATTACCTCTGCTAGCAACGTCAGTGGCTATGAGGATGCGAATGACATCGGACTTGAACAGACTGAGAGCTGACAATCGCTGTCTCTGAGGTATCATGGAGTGAAGCGCCACGTTGTCGAAACCAACTTCATTGAGGGTCATGGACAGCAGCTGGCAGTTCCTACAAACATAACCAACTTACATAATTGTAACAATATGTGATTAATTAAGATACATACTTGTGTGAACAAACTTAAAAAAATGTGTGTGGAGTTCACACATGACAGAAGTGAATATTCTTGCAGAAATAAATTATACTGTACTTATTTTTTGTTGAACAAGAGATAATAATTGAGAATAGTAAGGATGTGCGTATGATCTCAAATAGAATAAACCGAGGAGTTACCCTTGCCGTCTTTCATTTGACCGCAAATGCATGCATTCCCCCCCACCACACACCTAACTTTCCCCCTCATGCGATCAGAATTTTCGTAATTCTCGAAAATTGTAGCCCCCTCAGCGAAGAAGTTTACTTCCAAATCTTACATCAATAGCTTCAATATTGTATTCTATTTTCAATAAATTTTTAAAGCTTCCTTTTTTATACAAAAAATAAATTTCAATAATTTTTTGAACAAACAAAACAGAAAAGTTTTAAAAAAATGCATAATGTATTTAATGGACACAATATAGGTCCATCCTGAAAAATTTAACATTCATACATACTTGCATGTGTCCGTAAATATCATGATGGAACCATTTTCACTTTTCTGGCGGAATGTGCGAATTGTTTCAACCATGTAACTGTCTCTCACATCAAAAGGACACAACACATAAAACTGGTCAAGTTCTTCCACCGTGGCTACATCATTTCTGCAATCCCACGTGAAGTACTGGAAAATAAAATAAAAAGAGTGCAAGAATTGTTCTCCCATTCTTGGAATGATTCTTCCAAATGGGGAAGATTATTATTTTGGACATATGCCACTGCAAGTTTACAGTGTATGTCATACAGAAAACCTAAAAACGGACAAAGAAAAATGAATACCCAAACACGCAGAAAACATGCCAAAATCAGACAATATAACTAATTTTGGCTTTTTTTTTTGTGTTTATATATTACGTAATTATCTTTGTTCCTCTGGTTTTCTGTATGACATACACTGTAAACTTGCAATGGTGCATGTCAAAAAATAATGTTTTAAAATTTTCTCACATCTAATAAAATGGAACAAAGGAATTTGGGCATAACACCTCAATGACAATGGGGTCCACCAGATTTGTTTTACTCACAGACTCTTTGTTTCCTAGAGTTATAAGAGTTAGGAGCAAATTAATCTAGGTCAGAATCAGATGGTAACTCATATAAGGGAAGAGAACAATTTGAGAATTTTTTTTAACCCTGGTACAAAAGCAGACATCTTGAAAAATACAATTGCAAATTAAGATTTGTCTAAAGGTGGAACTGCTTTGGCAATACATACCTAATATTATGCCACAAATGATGAGAGCTTGAAACTAGGTTGCATGAGTTCTAACCTAAGATTGTGAATAAGGATATGCTTCACACAACCTGTGGTAATTAAATAAATACATGTTAGCAAAAATACTTTATTCGAAAATTATCAATTACTAGCTAATGCCTGGCATATGTTTTTTTGTAGGTACACATTCAAAGCATCTCTCTCTCTAATTCTCTATCCCTAGCTATCTCTTTATGTGTATCTCTCTTTCTATTAACATAGTATTTACCCATGTACCACCCGCACATTTTTTCTGAAAAACAACATTCAAAAGTCGGGGTGCGGGTCATACACGAAATTTGAGGTTTTGGACAACAATGAAGACTGAAAAAATTGGATTTATAGTACATTACCGAATGCTGGACGCATTTATTACAATGAAAATACAGCGAAACCCCTTATTTACGTTACCGTTATTTACTTTTTCCCGATATTTGCACCATTTTATTTCGGTCCCGTTTTAACCTCATATGATGCAATGCAATAAATTGCAGTTGTTTACAACGCGCGTATAAACTGCTTCCCGCAATTTACGCGGTTTATTCTGAGATTAACGCTTTCTAATTTAAATAATCGTAATACAACGTATTCTGATGTGTTTTCAAGACGTTTTTAAAAGTATTAAACTTTATCCGTAACGTGTCGGGAGTCGCTGTAATCCACCTATAAAACGTAAACAGCGCCAGTTGGCATCATTCGGTATAGAGCACGCGCACGTAGTCGAAGATCGATAGCGATAGCTCGCAAACTTCTTGCTACGCGCGCGCTCTGTTTACAACCGAGTTAACTATAACTGGCAACCCGCGCCATTTTATGCGTATCAATACAACTCACGTTTTTGCTACGGGTTTTTTTTTACGTTGAATAAAATGGTTTTATGGCATCACTCATTATTTTTAATTATTTGGCACTACAAGCTTTATTTTTATTTGCAGGATGTTGCAACGGACTGAACAGTTGACGATTGTGGTTATTGCATACAAACATTTTAAATTTATTTCACCAAATTTACGTCTGTTTAGCAAAATTGATCTACTATTTTGACAATGAATATTACTGGTTTTTTTTCCTTAATATTTCATGCATTTGTGTTAGTAAAATTCTGTGCTGCAGTTATAAAGAGTTTTCTTTGTTGTTACAATGACAGACTCTTTTTCCCTATTTATGCAGGCACATGTAAATAGACATTACAGTGAAAAAAATTTTTTTCCAGAGAGTATGTTGAAAATTTGGGGTGCGGGTCATACATGGGGGCGGGTGGTACATGGGTAAATACGGTATATATCTATGTCTATCACTCTCCTCTATATACCTATGCATCTCTATATGTCACACTATAGCAATGAAAATATTAAAAAATTAAGGTTTTTATCCATCTATATTTTTAATTAACTTTTCACCTGTCACAGGTGTGACATAGGTACATAAAAACACACGTGTATTTGAATCAAAATTTCAAAGCAATCAGTAAAGAACTTTCTGATATTTAAGATATTGAACGAACATTTACATATGTAATTACACAATGTAACATCCTCAAAAAAAAAAAAAAAAAAAGTACACTGAACATTAATAAAAATAACACAGAAATAGATGATCGCTCCAAAACACTCAGCAGATGACTTGCTCTCACAACTATTCCTCGATAGAAGCATCAAGGGCTGACCTGAGAGTGTCTGCCCCCAAGAGTAGACTGACCACCTGCCATAATGTTTCCGGCAAATGAAATGCACAAGTTTGTCCCGAGAGTTAAAAGGTCAAGAAGAGACTGCGAGTAAAACAAACCTCCTAAAGGTAACAAGATGAGAATGGGGCACTGACGGAGTGAGTAAGTTGGGAAAATAGGAACACCCTGATAAAAACCCACCAGCCCACACTGCAGCATCTGCTACGTTTCTTCAGCTGCCAAAAATCCAAATCTGAACCCATCAGGGATCAAAACCAGATAAACTTGTGGGGCTCTGACCACTCAACCACAGCAGCTCACACAAAACCAATTAGACGTATGTAACCTTTTCTTGAATAGTTTAAGAGTTTCAGTAATTAAATGTCATGATATATTAAGTGAGCACAACCATTTTCACAAAACTACTTCAATTAATTTTCTAAATATTTCTAACAAACCAACTGTCCCTAACACACAAAAATATTGGTTAATGCTAAAATTTATAATTAATATTGATCAAAACTAAAACTCAACACAAAATGACATACTCTGATTTTTTTCATAACTAGCCTCATAATAATAAGATATATTAAATAAGTACATAGTTAAGTTTTATCGTAATTCATAAATTAGGTATATGGGATCAATTAATTTATAAATACCTATATTATGTGCTTTTCAGGAATCTTGGATTTATTAAGTTTCTATTAAAATACAAATAGTAACTTATTTCCCCTTTTTTCTATCAAAATTTTTTTTGATAATTTAAAATGAATGTTATTTACATGGAAATGAAACCAAGAAAAATGCAACAGAAAAAAAAATCCCTTCTGGCACAGCCTACACGTGTAGGTAGATTTTGAAGTACCTATTGATCTGAAAACATATTGGAAACTTATAAACTACTGGAACATTTTAAGAACTTAATGTACATGACATATTTTCCTGTATGTTCGCCAATATTACAAAATGATTGATTAAATATTTGCCCATTTTCCATGCAGTCAAAATATTACGAATATTTTTAACTATAAGAACTCAGAATTCAATAGTTTACAATGCAGCATTGAGTAGCTTAGAATGAATTTAATATAATATGCCAATTCAGGTAATTATTAAATTTTCTTGACCTTCAAACACTATTTTTCATCCCTGGCACTAACAACGTGGTTGTATAAAAATGTATTTGCACCAAGGTTTAAGATAATATTAAGATGGTTTAAAATAAATTCAAATAAATTGATACTAAGAAAGTTTTAATTTTTTTTTTAAATTTTAACCCATGTTTTATGGTAATAATTTGTTTCATCAAAAACTGATGGACCACGAAACGAAAAACTATGTAAAATTGTTTCAAAACTCGCACCATGGTAACAGCTGCAATAGGTAGTATTTATTTGAAATCTACCTAAACGATTAAAGTTTTTGTGCCTGTCCTGTAAAAGTGAAATTTCATCTTCAATGTTCATATTATATTGAACAATATTTACATATGAAACATATTTTAATATTATATAAGAATTATATTCAATTTAATTATGATACTGCTTTGCACATACCTCATTTCCTGCTAGTTCTTTCACATTTTTCAGATCATCTGTAATGGTCGCACTAAACAGGAGAATTTGTTTCTTCACAGGCAGCGCAGCAAAAATCGTTTCCAGCTACGAACATTTAAATGTATTTCACTGAAGATATCTTACAATTACAAAATTACAGTAAACAAAATCAGTCACTACTTGTCTGTTCCCACTGTACCTGCTCCGAGAACTGTCCGCTCAGCAGGCGATCTGCTTCGTCAAAAACCACAAATTGCAGTTTCTTAAGCGTAAAAGTATTGCAACTCTCCAAATGGTCTGCCAGCCTGCAAATTCAGAAAAGAAACATCTAAATCATTTTTTGTTTAAAAGGTAAAGTATTTTAAATTTTTTTCTCCTCTACCTCAGAGTTAGGTCCTCTCCACAGTACGGTCCCATGTACAATTTGATACGTTAATAAGACTAAAAATGTTGAAACCTTTCATTTTCTAAAATTTTTTTTTAAACCACGAAAATCCTAAAGTCAAAGAAAATAAAAATATCAGACAGCCAAAGGGACAAAATGTATATTGGTGAAGTATGAGGAAACACCAAATTATTACAAAATTCCATTGAATAGAACAGTATTTAAAACAATTTTCTCAAATAATTAACCCATTTGCATCCACTCACTATAATGTTAGACATACCATGGAATCCATAAACTTTTTTATATATTACTATTATTAAAGTTATTTTCTATTTTCATTATATTTTTATTCTTTAAATAAAATTTTAAAAATATTTTAAGTTCCACGATAATATACCTTTGTTATAACAATACTAGCTACTCTGAGGGGTTATTTTCATTCTTAAGGGATTTTTTCAAGTTTTTCGGGCAGATTAGACATTTTGCGTACCAGTACGCCTATGGTGTTATCGGCCAGAAAAACAGCTGCGTACTAGTACGCTTGTAGATGCAAATGGTTTAAAATTTAATTTTAAATAACTAAACTTAATTTAAATTACATTAAAATATACTTTATAACAAAACGTATGTATGATTGTTAAACTTAGTTATACTTTACTATTCACAGAAAACTCAAACTGAAATAGTCTTATTATGTTGATTTTTGCATTTGAATGTAAGTAAAAATTCAAAATTTGAAAATCTTATACTTGCAAATCACTATTGATAATTTATACCCCTGTTTGCTAAGTTTGAAACACTGACACTTAAATAGAATACATAAAAACTGGAAAAAAAATCTGCTGCAAATTAAATCTGTTGATAAGCTATACAAAAATATTACAACATCCCAAGCTAAATATGTACTTCAAATTTAAAACTTATTTTTACTTCACTCACCAAAATACTTAAAAAAAAATTCATGCAATGTATGTGATAACTTGTAAATGAAATACAACTAACATGACAAAAATAATAGGATACATGTACAGCAGGTGCATTCAAATCTAATTGCTATTACATAGAGGGATAATAATTTAGACCAATAATTGCAAAACAAGATTAGTAACAGCCGAATAACACAGTTTATTTGAACATGTACGAAGCAAGCTATCACAATCTATTACCGTGTAAACAAAGAAAACAAAAAACTAATGAGCTGAAGTTAGCTCCACACACCGGCTCTATCCTGCCGTCTAGGAACAGAGTTTGGGACAACAGCCTAAGAGATTCCACGCAACTATGACAATTTCAAACCGAGTTTTTATACTTTTATAACACAATATGCAAACTTAACGATAAAGCAGTTACATGGCAACCTTCATAAATGTGTGTACTATCAATTGTAATTAAATTTAGAATGTGAACCATCGTACAGGTTGTCCCAGGAACCAGGAACCCTGAAGGCCACTAATGTGTGGTTCTTATGGTATCTAAAAAACATTAATTTTTTTCGCCCTTTTTTGTCTACTGGTATCGATAAAGCTGGTACATGGGTACCTTCCTACATGTATAGACTTATAAATAAAAATAAAAAAATTAGCGGGCAAACTATTGCACAATTTGTCCCAGGAGCCTTGAAGTTCTCCAATTTGTGGTTTTCATTGTGTTTCTAAAAAACATTAATTTATTACCCACTTTGGCCATTGGTACCGATAGATCTGGTACATAGGTACCTTCCTACAGGTACGCAGTTTGCCCGCTAATTAATTTTTAATTGAAAGTCTATACTTGTAGGAAGTTACCTATGTACCAGTTCTATCAGTATCAGTGGCCAAAGTGGGTAATAAATTATTGTATTTTAGAGACACCATGAAAACCACAGATTGGAGGCCTTCAGAGTCCCTGGTGTATCCTGTATGATGGTCCGCACTCTAAATATGTAAAAATAATTTTTAATGATAGTAAACACATGTATGAAGGTCGCCATGTAACTGCGTTATCTTTGCACATTTTGTTGTAAAAATATATAAAAACTTGATTGGAAATTGCAGTAGATGTGTGGAATGACTTAGACTGTTGTTCCAAGTTCTCTGTCCCGGGGGCTGGAGAGAGCCGGCGGATAGAGATAACTTCAGCTCAGTCAAAAAACTAACTAGTCATAACAAGATAATAGTTAAAAAAGGGAAACGATTGGTAAAAGGGGTGGGGGTGTTTGTGTTTAATCGGGATGAGAGATAATTTGGTAGTATTTTGTTTAAAATTTAATTATTAAATGTTTTATAAGCACTTTTAGAGCTGTAACAAACACACAAAAGTATGTGTGGTTCCTAAACTTTATGGTAAAAATATATTTTTGTTTTAATTTTGCACAAAAAAAAAAAAGGCACAAATTTTTTTCCTAGAAAAAATATCTATTTCAAGTACAAAAACAAGTGCGTGCCAGTACCATATTCCCATTTTTACAAATATTTTAAACTGTTGGTTGAAGACAAAAACATACTACTCTTTTCCTACTTTAGATTATGAGTTTTGTAGTATTTAAGGACCCTGTACTCCCTAGCTTTTAGGAGTATTTTTTTTAGAAGAATAAGTACTATTATGTTTTTGTCATTCAAGTGGATCAACTGATTATATGGTCCAAGGTCACAATGACGCAGTGAGTGAGTGAGTGAGTGATCATTTTCTTTTGGACTTCTCTTGTTGAAGACATGTAGGTTTTTGTTGCGAGAAGAATAAAAGTCCAAGTTCATTGCAAATTTTATATTTGTGGATCACCATCAACAGTTGAGGGCTGATCGCGCATTGCCGGTGATTTCGAGATGTTAACTATGGGCGCCACCACGTGGAAGGGCACGTGGACCCGGCGGAGTCTCTCGCTCAGGGCGTGACGTAGCCCAAGTGGGGACGAGTTACCAGCCCTTTCTATCCTAGCTACCCAGACCTGGCCCGCTCTAGGCGTCGGGCACGCCACACTCCTAGACTCACTCACCACGTGATTAAATAAGTACTCACTTTATATTTATTCTCCAGATTTAATTTCACTAACACGTCTCTCTACACGCCCGTTACACGTTACACATTACACGGTTAAAAAGCCTGAGGCACGAATCGGTTTAGGTGAGGGCATGGTCCACACACGTGGCCATGCTGCAAAGTTTACTTATTACACGGTGATGAAAGAAACTCGACTGAGACAATTAATTAATTAAACAGTCCGCTGACCGAGAGCTGCCCCGAGGATGACGAGCGAAAGAGATTCAGAAATACTTAACGAGACAGAATTACTTGGTCAGTGCAGAACAAAGGTTGAAGTCCCCGGGGTGCTGGCGCGTCTGCTCTCGGTCAGTGATGAAGATCGACTGGGCTGAGCTCATCGCTCGCAGGTGGCAACATGGCGCCCTTCGCGCCAACACAATTACCGTTACTGTATTCTACGACTCCGTGCCCCGGCGAAAGTTGAGTAAATTACAGATAAACATTAAAAATATATAAAAATTACTGACAATGGAAAGTTTGTTACTATTTACTTATTTAATGATAATTCATATAAAAGCATTCCTATCCTCGTCCAAGTCCGTGCCTGTTCGGGTCCGCCCGGGCAACGTCTATAGTTATTTAAGGTAACTTATTTAAATTAAAGAAACACAAGTAAACTACACAGCACTGGGGCGAAGATGGATGAAAACAACAAAAAGGCTTACAATTAATATTAACATAGCAATTTTAGGGATCGCCGCACTGCTTCTAAGCGCCCTCTTGTGGTAGTTCGTGGCGCGCAATTCAAACACACGACTACGTACATGGCGGTACAAATGCCGGGGAAGGGGAGAGGAATGTTGAGGAAACGGAGACTGACTAGGCTCATGGGGCGTAGCCCCGGCTGACGTCACAGTTTTCAAGCATTTTAAAAGCCATGGACAAAACTTTACACCAGATGACCTGCAACTTTAGATGAAAATTTTTTTTCCTCAAGGTTTTTATGTATATGCAATCTGGACCAATTGAGAGCTAGCCGGAAGTCTAGACTGCTACAGGCTGTGAATTATTTGTATTAATAAGGATACACTATGTGCCCATTTGTAGTAGATCTCATCTACTAAGTCACCACATTTTAAGAAATGTTTTATTCTAGTCCATGAAAAAAAAAAGAAGGCAGGAATAAAAGTTTCGTCGCCAACGTCAGAAACTGATGAAGCACCTGCCTGCCAGGAGTCGCCACTACGATGTGGGGCTTGCGCGCCAGCTCCTGTCCTTGCGTCACCATGTCCATCCCTCCGACCACCACGCACATCCGCAGGCTGATGGTCTTGCCGACCACCGCGAACTGGTCCGCTATCTGCAACCACGCCCATCCCCGCACCTGCTTTGCCACAGCAACAGTCCTCTCAGTCCTCTGATGGCCAACTACACTCATTTCCAGGGCCGGATATCATCCGAGGGAATGGCACAATGAATAGAGACAAGGTTACGTGGTGAATTGCCATAAAACCAAAATAACACCGAAAAGCATGTCAATACACCACAAAACACCGAGATGCAATTAAAATCATGAAAATAATCAGCGTTTTCAATCAAAACTTAACTCTACTGACTAATATTAAATTGTAAAGTTTTAATTATTAAAGTAATTTATTAAGTATGCAGTTTATACTACATTCTATGCAAAAAAATGGATAAAGTTTACTTCTTTTTAATCATTTCAACTTTTTTGGTTACCGTACTCATTGTTACATTACAACATTAGTGGGTCTCAGAAAAAGGGACAATTGATGAAACCAACTACTTTAGTCTTATTATATTGAGTAAATTTACAGCTTTATATAACTTAACTTCAATGTAATCTTTTAAATATGTGCCATTTCACAAAATATGAATATGATCAGTATTAGAATTAATGAAACCGTTAAAGTTCTTGAAATATCAACTCCATGGACTGTAGCTCACTACATCTATATGTAGTTTAAGTACTGTAATTGACATTTTTTTTAGTAACAATTAAAATACTGTATGAAAATGCAATAAATATAGTTCTCTACTACATATATAAAAAAAAAAAACAAAAAAAAATTCTGTGGTACTCTTTTTAATGTATCTAGATCTGTTCCCAAAGTAGCCATCAACTCCATAGAAAACAAGAAATTGTAAAAAAAATCACAAGATGGCATTGGCAACAATGTTTTAATTGCAACAGTTCCATAGATTAAGCCATTATGTATCATGTGGAAAAGTGATTCTCTGGTGGTAGTGAATGATTTAGTAGGATTAAGTTATTTGAAATGAGATATTAGGTCAGTAGGTTTATTACCTATAAACTCCATGCTCTCTGAATAGTAGGTAATTAATTGCTGAAAGCATCCAGATTAATGTGAATTAAAAGCAAAGAAAGAATACTTGTAAAATATAAAACAATGTCTTCCTAACCTAAAAATATTAATTATGGCAGGATTACTAACACCATTTCATCAACTCCGTGGTCATCAACTCCATGGAATGTCCTGGCCATGGAGTTGATGAACTGCACGGAGTTGATGTATGCAATACATTCCCTACGGTTTGTTTGGAACATATTAAATATTTTAGGCTTTGCAGAACATAATATTACGTACCATTGTATCTATTGTTAGCATATAAGCATTCTAGTTGAATATGTTCTCTAGAATGTGTAAATGGTAAGAAAATTAGCACAGCATTGTATTGCTACTTCCATTGTACACTAACATTTTTTTTTTCCCTATGAAAACATATTTAAAAGTATGTTTCTACTCTCAAATAGTAATTTTATAACTAACTTAAATTTATTTCCTGTATATCACTTGGTATCTTCTACTGAATAGAATTGGACGAGTGTAAGTAATGATATTGAAACATGTAGGTACCTACCGGTACTCAACCTGACTTCAATTGAGAAGTTAGCCACAGCATACAATAAATTTAACTTCATGTAGCTTAAATATTTCTGATTTTATAATTTGAAAATGTCAGATCATTTCTTGAGCCAAGTAAGCTAGTAGTTAGTAAAAGGTTACATTTTGTTTCAGGTTTGTTAAAAATATAAGAAGAACCTAGAAAAACATGACAAAAACCAATGAAAAAAACACAGAAATCAATTGAGGATAGGCGTAAGAAAAAGAGAGAAACAGAGAGAAAACGAAGGGAACAAATAAAGAACAATCCAGACTTATATGAAGAAGTAAAACGAAAAGAGAGGGAACGATATCACAAACGTAAACGAAAAGGGAAGATTGTAACGATTTGTGAGCTGTCCAATAGAGATGAAAGAAAAAAAAGAAAAATGTGGAAACAGTCTGCAAAGAAGTACAGAGGAAACCAGAAAAAAGAACAGAATGTTGGTGACTGTCCCCAATAGTCCATCTGTGTTACAAAATAGTGATCACTGTGTACGTTGCCCCAGTACATCATCTGCCACAAGAACATTATCAGGAAGGAGAAAAGTAAGGAAAGAAATAGCAAAAGCTTACAGAAAAATAAGTAAACTAGAAAAAGAATTAGCAAAGTTCAAATCAAAATACAATAAATTTAAAACAAGGTATTATAGAGTTGTTCAAAAACAGAAACAGTTTGTTGATTCTCCTAAAACGAATGCAAAGAATTTACTTTCTGGGCAAACGGTGTCTGAAAATGTTTGTCGTAAGCTAGTTTTTAACGAAGCATTGTTAGCACAAATAAAAGAAAATTCTAAAAATAAAAAGAATCTTCAGAAATGTAAGCAGTTGTTTGCAGGGAAAATTCTCAAGAAATATAGGTGCTTGAAGTACATGAAAGATGTATTCAGTTACAAAGTACTTAGAAGCTCTCACAACGAAACACCACATTCTAAAGTTTGCACTCAGATAGTATCAATGTTGAAGGCTAATGTGTCATTATTAAATGTTTTGAAATTAATGATTTACTAATGTTTAGCTAACTTTCACAGTGTAAGTTATGTGACATTTAAAAAGTTCTTGATGAACCAGAACTGAAACTGTTGACCAGTTAAAATTTTTAAGCTGTTAATAAGTAGGCCCTACAGGGTAAATGATTATATTATTAAAATGGTACCAAATTTTTATTTAACCTAATAGATAATGGTATATTTTCAGTAATTTGAAGTAAATATACGGTGATTTCAACTCCATGCCATTGAGCATCAACTCCGTGCCAAGCACACTTGTATTACCTGACATAAAATGATAAATATTGATCGTTGATTACTGCTGCTGATTGGGTGATGACTAACTTTTTATTTTTGATAAGTAAAAAAAAATCATACAAAGAAAAGACCATTTTCATTTTTGTTTTATGTGGTCAGGTCAATTGTCCCTTATCTTGAGAATGACCCTAGTATGTTTTTAAAACACAAAAATACTTAACAGATTTATTTTATTTGCACAGAAAAGTTAATACCTGCTTATTACATATCATTATATTGTAAAAGTGCATCATGAATCAGTTAAAATCACTATATTTAGGAGAAATTAATATTGTGGAACACTTAAGTGACATTTTGTTTTAATAAACAGATTTCATAAAAGATAAAATAAAACCATTATTTCTTGTCTCTACATATAAATTATTAGTAAATTTCTTAAAATATATTTTTTAATGTAGCATTATTCTGAAGAATAAACAATAAACACAATAACGTGGCATGTGATGAAGAAACTTAAAATAATTCTCTTAAAACAAGTATTCATAAAATATAAAAAAAATTAAAATTATGAATTACCATGGAACAATATATAGTTTTTAAAATAAAATAAAAAGTATTTCTCTGAGAAAAATGTGACTTCTGAAAATTGGTTGCTGACAACATTTTTCTACATAAATGCAAACAATGACAGCTACTACACGACAGTTTAACTGATGGTATTTATTTTTGTGAAAGATTCTTTAAGCAAGGTGTATGAGGAGGCCCTTGGCCAGCTAGTTGGTCCTCACTAATATACAATTATTTATTTCAGGATTTTCACAAATTACACTGGTGAACCAATTTCAGGACCTTCTGTTTTCATACCCTAGGGTCATTGTTGCATATAGTAAGTCGAACTAGGGACAAGATTATATGGTGAATTGCGGAAAAACTGAAGGAAAAAAACCCACCGAAAAGATGTCAAAACGCCGCAAACCCCAAAATACAAGAATACACCATTTTGCACCAAAATACAAGTTATATCATGGAATTAAGTATAATTTAACAAAAACTTTAATTCTAATCATTAAGAAAAAATATATATATAATAATTTTTTAATGTTTTAAACTAAAGGAAATGTTGCTATTTTCGGAAAAAAAATTGTACCAAAGTGCATGGATAAGAAATGTTTTTTTTTTTTTTATTAATTTTATTGTGTAACTCTTATTGAATCAATGTTAAACCATAAATGCTTGTTAATTTATTTTTAATGTTACGAATGTATCTGTTTTAGACCAATTTATTAAAAATGATTTTACTGTCAAAATGTAGCATATAACATTAACCCAATTTTGGTGGAATAAGTATTACAAGTAAGTATTTTATAGAAATAAAAACCATAACACTAAAATGTTCTGTATTAAAGATAAAATTGGACTAAAATTAAATTCATACATTCTTGTCTCTAAGTAGAACTAAACATAGAAACAATTTACTATCCGCAGGAATGTAATTTCCACATAATTTAAGGGCACTATTTCTTAACTAATTATGTTTAATGCGAGTCTATAAATTGAAGAAATGCAAGTTATCATAACGAAGTTTCGTTACTTCCAGGACAGTTAATGTTTAATTCACTATTTTTTGACCAATCCTTCAGTTTCTTTACTTTCTCATGACTTTCTGACCAACCCTTCAATTTCATTTACTTTCTCATGACTTTCATGAAATTCATAACCTGCAGAACACTTCTATTAATGTCTGATGGTAGCACAGTGGCAAGACACTGGAGTAGCATCTGGGGGAATCAGGTTCAAATCCTGGTCTGGCATCCTGATTTCTGTCTCCCAAAGTTCCCCAAAACTACTCTCAGCAATTGTGACACTCTGGAGGTATGCCACGGTTCAGAATGGGGAAATCCCCGGTCCCGAAAGTACCTGGAATTCCCGGTACTTTTGATATAGTAAAAGAACTGGAAATTTAAATTTGATTCGTGGTTCTTTCGGAACTCTACAATGACAGTATAAAAATTTTTTCTATTGCATGTTAAAGTTAATTATTTTATACTCTCCGCTGGCGAAGCGAACGGTGTGGGTGGGGTGAGGGAAGTGAGTCTGCCGCGCTCCTCAGTTGTCAGTCATTGTTGCACCAATATTCTTTAAAGTTTGTTATGAAAAGAAGAAATGTTATTTTAAATTAATAATTCTGTTATTTTTCAAGCGTTAAAACAATTGCTCAATTTAAGACTGAGAATAAACTGATGTTCACGTTAGTAGATACTCCTTGAAATAAAAAAATTGTAACACATGTGTTTATCTTAATACTCTTGGTCACTAAAACTTGGTTAATTGTTCAAAACTAACTACGTATTACTATTTCAATCACAGACTTCTGCACCAGTTATAAAAAAAAACTACATACATAGTACCGAAAGTACTAGGAATTCTCTGTACCGTTTAAAACTAGTACCAAAATTCCAGGTTCTGAAAATTGGTTACGGTTACGAATACCCTAATAACGTTCCCTTACTCCGAGGGGCCTGTTTCTGACCTGTCTGGGTGTTTGTCGTCTGCGGGTAGTCGTAGCTGCTGGTTTCCCACCGACAGTTTGCACCGGCGCTGTGACAGCAGAGTGGGGGGAAAGAAGAGCTGCAGCAGGGGTACATATTGCTCATCAGCTCGGCTCTCGGGGACTGGCTCGCCGGAGGAGATGTAGAGACTTACTGATATGTTTCTATTATAAGTGTTGTAGCCAGCCAGTTTATTTAGTTGGTGTAGCGATTTCTTTGTGGCCTCCGCAACTCGACGTTATTATAAGAATTGCCTGTAACTTAAATTTACAAATAATGCTAAAGCCACACACACTAATTTTTCATATTTGTAACAGGAGCGTGTGGAGCAATGTATTTTGTGTGTTTAAATATATGTTGCATTCTATGCCCTGATCTCATCTTTCGCTGCTTGTATGTTCTTACTGTGACCAGTGGGTCACAAAATGCTGGAATGGTGTCTTACAAAATATCATGGTCGATTCATTTCACAATATCGGTTTTTGTTTATTCTTTCTGGTCTTACCGTAGACAAGACATTAAACACAATAATTATATTTTTTTAAATATTTTTCTAGTGCTTTCCAGCCGCTCAGTGCACCTTGAAAACTGTAACAGTGCATGTGTCACAGACTTCCTGGACAAGTCCACTTTCTTTTGTCGCCCAACAATTTGGACATGATCTGAGAATCGTGCAATTATCAAAGCACAGTCTTATAAGAGCTACTTTTCCACAAATGAAGATTTTTGAAGTGAAACTTCTTTACTGAGGGGGAACAATTTTTGAGCGTTACGAAAATTTTGATTGCATGAAGGGAATAGTTGGGTACGTGGTGTGAGTACAGGTAGAGGAGGAGAGCGCATCAGCGGCGACGCCACTCCAACGCATGCGCTACCGGCCTAATGGGAAGACGGCAAGGAAGGGGGGGGGGGGATAGGTACTTAGCGGAGCAATGCTATATGCTAGTTTTAATGGCCGGAAGGGGTGACGGCAGAGGAGAGGTAGAAATGACGCAGCAGTGATTCTAAGGAATTCTCGTAGCTCTGCTTGTGCTTGTCTAATCCTCAATTTTCGTAACAGTTGATGATCAATGCTGCCATTATTTCTTTTATTTAATTTAAAGAATCTATAATATAATTATTATTTGCGTGGAAAAGATTTATTTGTGTAATCAAATTTATAATTATCATTCATTGAAAATGAAAATAATTTATATCTATTAATATCCAAAAAGCAAGAAGTTTCACTAGTGTTGTGCATGGACTCTACACGCAAAGCTTTTTTTAAAGCTTTCATTAAGGATTAGGGAATTTGAAATATGCACTGAATTAAGTTTCTCACATGCACAACTACTGGTTTTTCATTTTCCTAATGCTGAATGAGTTATAAATATCAACGTAATTTTATTTCTGTATCATTCACATTTCTTCTAAAAGACATGCTTCATGCTCATTTCAACATCTTTAAATTTTAAGAAGGCTTACAATTTATTTACTTATTGTTCATGTTTATCGCCAACCATATTAGTAAACATACTGAAATACCCGCACCAATACAAGAGACGGTGTGGAATTATTACACTCAAGAGTACTGTGCAATTGACTCCTGGAACATGGTAAACCACTCACTCTGCGAGTGCATTGAGGTAGGAACATGTTCTGGAATTTTCTGTAAAATACAATTACTTGAGGCCACTTAGGACTTATTAGTTTACACTTTACTGTAACTTTTATTTTTATTTTACACCAAATAAACAATTGTTTTATTTAAAAACAAATTGTTTTCAAAAATAAGGATAAAGTGTTCATTACTCAAATGTTATCATAAAGGATACAGAAATATTAACAAACACATTGTCAGTTCGACGTCTATACTGTTACGACCGTGAGAGACCAAACCACGATGCAAGGTTCGGAGCTGGCTGGCGGCCCTGCATGGCCACCGGCATCACGTGCCGTCCACTGACATAAAGCATTCCATGCGCGCCTGGCCGGATTACAAGGGTCATTGTTACCCCCTCCCTCCTCCGCTCCCCGCGCATCGTCCTTCCTCTGCGCTATTATCTATCGCTGAGCGGCCTTGGGAATTCCGCGGGCCGCCGCACGGAGTGGCGCGAATAAACACCGCCTTTCTAGAACTTTCGGGTGTCGGGTCGGCCCCAGATGACGCCACTCACCACAGCCGCTTCTCGTCGGTTCGAGAAGGGCATCTCAGGTACTTGAGCAGCGACGTCGTCCTCCGCGGATGTGCAGCGAGAGTCCCGCGACGAGTTTTGAGAGTTCGGAGAGTTCCACGAGCGACGGGAAGTGCGACATCAGCAAAGAAGGTGAGTGTCCCACCTCGAGAGTGGCGCGACGCGAAGTGATGGGATTGAGAGAGTGCGACTGAGTGGCGCGAGACTGTGTGTATGGTCAAGCACGAGCTAAGGGGTGAATCACTATTGAGCCTAACTCCAGTACCTAGCGAATGTGAACTGTGGAACTTGACAGACATTGTGTGACCTGCGAATAAACATTTTTAAGTGTCACTGATAGGACATTTTTAAGTACAATATTTATTAGTAATGATATATTACTAATTGATAAAACTTAATTGGAAAACTTAATTAGGCTATCGCTTACGAACTCAGTTCTCCCCACATTAAGTCGTAACAATACATTTTCTGGCTTGGCACACATTTTTTTACAAAATGAGTATGTAAAATAAGACAGAGACCTATGACTAGAAACAGGCCATGGTGGGAATACATTTCTGCCCAAATGTATATCCAATTTCGTAACAGATTTGACCACCAGCATGGTTCTGAACAGAAAAAAATAACATGACATTGCACCAGTGGTCCCCGTTTCCTCGGTGTTTGTATTTGAAACCAGCCGATTCCAACTGCTGTGAACCAACAAATCACAAGGAAGAAACACGAAAGGCATAGAGCAGAGGTTTTCAAATCCTGCTGGGGTCGTGACCCACTTAGGGTTGTCAGGGCAGCAAAGAGGTCACAGCCCGGATCTCGGGAGATAAGAATATATAACTGCTAGAATATTACAAACTGAGTTGGAAAATAGCCAATAGAAATAAATAAATAAAGATTAACATCTCCTTGACATTGACATCATTAGACAATGAAAGAAAATGCTGATGGAGCACTGATGGAATAAATGAGCAAGGGAAAATGGGAATACTTTGAGAAAACTCACCAGCATACTAAGTTCTCCTCTACCGAAAAATTCGGGTTCAACCCTGACGGGAACAAAACCCATATTACCTTGGAGTGTAGAGTAAAAAACATGCAGGGGCTCAGTTTGAAATAACATAATGCAGGGCTGAAAGAAGAAAAAACCTTCAAAATAAATGTTGATGTTAGTTTCGATTCACTTCAGGTCACTGAGTTTCGGTAAAAGATTTTAGACTTGCAAATTAAAGAATTTTGGGTACCACTGGTGTAGAGACTGTTCACAAACTTAGGTACAGTGAAAATAATTTAATCCAACTTTAAATGGTTTTGGCACATTCCGTTAGATGACACCAACGGAGAATTTCACGTTCTTATTGTTCTGGGTGTACTCCGATTGTAGAAGTAGGCCACCAGGGCACATTATTTATGTTTGCCTAGAGTTATCATCACTGTCGATATTCATGCCAATACATTGTTTCCTTGGGAGTTAAATTTTACTTTCCACTCGTAAATTTCTAAAATGATTTTTATCAATGTTCAATAGTCATGGTTCCGGCCCTCTTTTGCAAACAAAAATTAAGGACCCCTTTACTTTGTCAGCTTCACCACTATCACAAAATAACTTAAGAAAAAAAATAATGATTAATAGTTAGTGCACAAAAAATTTTTTTTGATTAGTTAAATTCTCACAGGTAAGCTGAAATTGTCCAAATATCTCTCTAGAACACATATCTAACCCAAGCTTAGTGTCCCATCATTAATTTATAGTTCCTACATTTAATTTGCTCACTAATTACAATTACTTTGTAAGTTCTAAGTAAGTCAGTAAAAATACACCTTTTTAGTTTAAAGGTGATATGCTAGTTAGTTATTAAAAACAAATTCAAAATGTTTCTTATACATAAAATCTAATCATGTGGCCCGAAATTCACCAATTGTACTGCGCATACGCAGAGCATTGTTTGCTGCCAAGTTGGAAAGATAATAACACTAAAATACTGGTGTTTATCCATTACTTGCATGCTATTAGTTTTTATTAAAGAGTTTTTAAGGATTATTAATGAAATTTAAGGACTTTTAAGGGCCCTTATAAAATTAAACATGAATTAAGGAATTTTTAAGGATATTATGGAGGTGTAGTAACCCTGAAGAATCACTAATCCAGCATGGCTGGGGTCCCAAACATGCTGAATTTAAGGGGCCTGCCTCGTCAGGGGTGTTTGTGTGTTAGTGAGGCGGGATGATAAGTGCGACGCTCGATGGTATTTCTAGCGTGGTGTCGCCTCTAAGCGAAAGGCTCTGAATTGACGGGCATAGTCTTTTCGTCCTCACAGGATAACTGTGAAATTTTAGCGGTGACCGCAACATTATATGGCCGATAAATGAAGATAAAGAAAGGTGTAATGCAAGTCCCTTAAGTACTTTTAATAATCTGTACTGGTTGTTTTACACCTAAAAATTACTCTGAAAACATGTGTTTTAGCCATTTTAACTCTTCTAGAAATACAGTTTAAAAACATGATCCAAAATTAAAAGTGCTTTTCGGCCCTCAGCGAAATCTTAAATACTTTTCGTAAACAGACCCCACTCGAATATCTTGAGTAGTTTTGAAATTATGTTGTTTTTTCTGAAGCTCTGCGCACCGTGTACTGTGTGAGAGGATTAGACACAATTACAGTAGCACACACTGACTCATACCTGTTCTCAGCTACCATATGCTTACCTGAAATGCCAGTTCCCTGGTGGGAGTGAGAATGAGAGCAAATATTCCATACGGATCCTCACACAGCCTCTGCAAGATGGGGAGCGCAAACGCAAGAGTCTTCCCGCTGCCCGTCTTCGCACCGCCGATGCAGTTCTGGCCTTTAAGGATTGCAGGGATGCAGTTTTCCTGGATCGGCGTAGGCTTCGTCAAGCCTGGAAACCACATGCACCTCGATTCAACAGAACAGGTGTCCCAAGTCTAACAAAAAAACAGGACAAGATTCCTACATATCCCATGATATATGCAATAGGTTATGCATGTAAAAAAAACTTACGATTTTCTTATAATGTGCTTGAATTATTTAAAATTAAAATAATTGCAAAAATAAACAAAAATATAATAATAAACAGCTAACATGACAGTATAGAACAAACTGAGCAACAGAATGTATTTTTCATACACAATTAGTTTTTTTTTTTGTTTTGTAGGATCATTAAACAAAATTAACGGCACATAGATATATAATTTTTTTAAATAAAAAAAATTTGGTTAAGTTTTGTATTACATATATGTATCTAAGTCTATCTCTTGTTCCTAATGGTGTGATTGCTGTTTTAATTTAGTACATTGAAAGATGCTGGATATAACCAAAAATTCAGATTAAATAAAAATCTGAAATGGAATTTTTTTTAACTTCCAATATTGTTTGCATTGTAATGTTTTTTTTTAATGTCCAGAATCTTTCGACATACAACTCAATACAGCAAGAATCATGTACCACAGGATCAATCATACAGGATCATATCAGGATCAAGGGATAAATGTGGATACGTGATACGGAACAAATTCCAAAAATTTAAATCTTTACCTCTTACTCTCTATTTCTATCTGTCACTCTCTCTCACCCTTGTTTTTAACACAAATCTGCACCACTTAATTCCTCAGCTCACAAGTGGAGTGGTCGCAGAGGTACGCTCATCCACCTGCACCATTTTGTTCTTTACTCTTTAGTACACTTTTAAAACACAGGATCAAACAACCAATAGCGTTAATTATTCCATATTATGTATCCACGTTTATACCTTGATCCTGATATCCAAGTTAACATAACTAAACGTTGAAAGAGCAAACTAACCTAAACACTCTTTATAAACGTGCAATTTTTTTTTCTAAAACGTTGCTCTATTCTAGAGTTAGTGTTTAACGCCGTGATTACAGATTTAAATTTTTTTAATCTTAAAAGAATAATAATTAAATAACTGAAATTGTCAAAAACATATTCTGTAGAGGTTATAAAACTTACCCAAGGTATGTAACTGTCGAACAATCCAAGTATTTAATTTTAAATCGGAAAAGGAACTTATAATCGACATAGTACCAAATACAATATATTTTAATTACTTAAAAACATTCAAACATTTAACTGCACACGTGATTCAATATTTAATGGTTCAATAAGTAAACATACATGCTCCTCAACCTAACATAGATAAAGTCAACACACAAGACATGCGACACCAGACAACTTTAACTTAGTGAAACAGAAATAATCGCCTTTAGTACCATTTCACGTTGAATGTTTGCAGATTTAAGCTACATTGCGTAAATTAAAATTTTTAAAAATTGTTTTTATGTGTAAACATCTTTCTCTAGGTATACGACTTTTCGTAAGAGTGATTTCGTAAATGGAATAAAATTTAAATAAAACGATGCAGACCACTGGGAAGACGAGTGATAGTTTATGATAAATTACACCGTAATATTGTTATTGTTCACGTAGCTAAAATATTTATCTTGTATTTACGTTACATTAAAGTGCTCTCAATTTACTTGAATTAATAAGCGACTGAGCATATCTTAACGGTCGCTAACAATGGTGGTTATAGATAGGGCCAAGGACTTCTTGGAATGAATTAATTAATTGCAGCAGTTTCCAATTAATCATACCTTGCAGTATTCTCCTATGCACCTAATATTAAATAGAACACACTCGGCACTCTCTGAACACATTTTATGTATATGATATTTTATTTCATCGATTTATGCGGCAACGCTTGGAGCTGCGTTAAGTATCACTTTTTCAGAAACTTTTTTTCTTTCCATTACTTTTCAAATATCAGTTCGTTCACTAGAACGTCCGTGATTGGTGCTGCCGCCTCAGTGACGTGACTTCAGAGTCACCAAACACACGTTATACAAAATCAAAACAATAGTTGTTTATTAAAAGTTTTCGAAAGAAAATAAAGAATTGGGTATTAATGTTTATTAAATGATTATACTTTATAAGTTCGTTGTGGGTGTAATAACTGCTCCTAGAGGCATATTCCGTGATGTCATAGAGTATAACTGAAATAGAGCGATAGTTTATTTTATTGGGCAAACTACTGTTGATGCTCCAATTATTATAATTATCGTTTAAAATAGTTTGTAAATTGACATAGGGCATCTTAGATGTGCTGTTTCATCACATCATGAAACCTTAAAATATTATATACAACTTTCGTCCGAAATACATTTGATATGAAAAGCCACTGCTGCAAGGGATGGAAAAAAAAAAAAAACAAGTATTGAAGAACCAATAATAATAATAATAATAATAAAACTCCCTTAATAAGTACACTGTAGAATCCATTCCAATTGTTTGTGTACCTTAAAATATGTATTACCTACCTAAAACTTTGGCCTGAAACAATTTTTGACACTATACTAACCATTGTTGCAAAGGGTTCAATAAAAAGAGGTTAAAGGACAAAAAAAAATTCATAATTCCCTTATTAGGTAAACTATATAATAAATAACAAATAATCATTAATCTTGTAAAAATGTATTTTAAACTTTGGTTTGAAAATTTTTTGATAAAGACTGCAAGGGGTTGAAAAAACTAGGGGTTGGAATAAAAAAAATATCATAATATGTACACTATTGAATCCGTTATTATTTATTTTAATCTTTCTAAATATTGTCTAAAACGGTTGCCTTAAATACATTTTTTATATAACCAGCTATTATTGTAAGGTGTGAAAGTAACAAGTTTTGACAAAAAAATCACAATTTTTTTAGTAAGTATACTATAATTTATTGCAAAGTTTCTAAATATTATCTTAAACCTTGGCTAAAACAATTTTTGATAAGCCGATTTTTTGCCATAAAAGCAGAGGTTAAAATAAAGAAAAATCAAACTTTCCTTACTATCAAAATCGTTTGAATTTATTACCTTAAACCTTGATAAAAAGAAAAATATTACACGACTATGTATTAATGGGTGGAAAATAGTGTTTTAAAGTTAAAAAAAATTCACAACTACCTTAGTAGGCACAATATGAAATCCTTTCTAAGCTATTCAATGCTGGATGCACTGAGTTAAAACCATACGAAACATTTTCGTTGCGTGGAACGTGATAAAACGTTGAAACGATCATTTTGGAATAGTGGAGAACATATGTACATTCAGTTCTTAAAATTTTCCAGAAGTTTATAGAAGTAGCTACTTATTTCCAGAAGAAAAAGGTACTTCGAACTCTACCTACGCCTGTACGCTGTACCGAAAGGGAATTTTTATTTTATTTTTTAAAGCCTCACCACACAGTTTACGTGCAACAGCCTCCGCATCACACAGCTGAAGTGCACGGGACATGGTCATCGGGCCGTATAGAAGCGTTGCGAATGTACGAGCTATACTTTGTGAACAACCAGGCGGGATTACGCGCAAGAAAATAGCCCCTCCCCTCCTCCCAGCAAGCAGAGACGTTTGATTGAAAACCGCGTGACGGACACCGTGAACTGTCCACACACACGCCGCTGGAAATGACCGCCGCGGGAAGCAGACCATAGCCGGGGGTCCGCAAGCGGGTGGGTCCGCTGACCGTCACACAACCGGAACAAGCAATTTTTATTCCCCCTTCCCCTCTTCCCGGCACTCATCATCCCCGACCCCACTTCGGAATTACAGCGAATCGAAGCGTCCGCATACAATCACATGGAACATGCAGATAATTGTTGGTTATATTTAAAAAAAAAATAATAAAAATCTAATTAATAACTTAATTTTTTTTTAAAAGCTGAATGTGACAAGACTTTTGACTTACTTCTTTTATATAATAAATTTTTATAATGTGGTCAAGAAAAATACATATGTAGCCTATTCATTATTAATTTTCCATTTTATGTAGCTATAGTGTATAGTAATTTTAAACAACGAATTTAAACTGTGCTTACTTTTTGGAAAATAATAACAAAATGTAATTCAAATTGTTCAGTTAATCACTATTCTATGTGAGTTTGAATTTCTTGAATGTTTCAGTGGTGGTCACACATAAATAAAATCACCGCTCACGAACAAAGTGGATTTCCTAAGCAATGTAAAATCCCTTCTTGTCCTATCTTTAACAGTAGCATATGAATGGGGGTTCTGGGACTGGAGACGGAGTGTGAAGCATGGAGCGGGTCAATGACCGACTGAAGTCACGACGGCCATCTTGTATGACCTTGACCTTTGACTCTGACCTTGACGGTCATATTGGATCTACCATCTGGAAATCGAGCGCCCTGATAATTCATTTTGCACTTTGGATTATGCATGCCATCTTGGATGTGTGTGACACCATCGTTGCACTTTTCGTTACATCTTTGATTCTAGAACGTTGCAATTTTCGTAACTCCATCCCTTTGGATTATACAAACATGACCGCCATCTTGGATCTGATGTCACTGCCACTTTTTTCGATTCTGACATCATGTCCGCCATTTTGTTTTCATCTGCTGAAGCCTGCTATCTTGTTTACGCCTAAAAAACGCCAGCATCGCTGTCTCATCACATAAGGTCGATGTTCCATTAACTACCAGAGCTGTTATGGTCCTTATCGACGTATTAAAATTAATATTTATGCCAAACACATTGAAAGCGCTGTAATTCGAACCAACACAACTGTGACCTCTGGGTTGAAAAACATACGTCTTTAACCTCTCGACCATCAAGACTTTTACCAGACTGATATGTTTTCATTCACACTTTTTAAAACTCGTAATTCGAAACTCTAAACCCTCAACTCTGAGGTTGGATACGAATATTGGCAATTTTTTACAGACATTTCCAATAGGGTTATGTATCATGTTTTAGCTATCATAAATAAATTAATTCATTCTTAGATTCCATTGAAAATGGGCAGCCACTAGTAAATAAAAATCTATTTTCAACGCATGATCACGCGTGTTTCAAATACTAGGGTACCCTAAAAATGTCCTATCCTTCTTATATGTAAAGTTTCATTTCCGATACGCGTGGCGGCCACGCATCCATTTTTTTTTTAATTATTATTATAACTATGGTAAATAATGCGCGTCGCGTTCGTCGCGCTGTTGAGATCGTGCCATGAGTCAGGCGACGAGCGGTTTATCAGAGGGGCCTGAATAGCAGCTGACTGGCGAGTCGACTAATGGTACGCTACTTATAGGCAGATATTTGTAACGAAAAACTCTTAGGTCCGTTCTACAACGGCACGTAAACGGAGACGGATCTCCCGGAACATTATGATATCGCGTCTGCTGCTTCCGCAATGCACGGAAACGTAACAAACCACAACCAATGAGAGTGCATTTCAAGGTTATGAAATAATAATTTAATTTAAAAAATATATATCCTTCTAAACCATAGCACGGGGAGTATTTACATAAATAATAAAACTAAACGACAAATTAATAATGGAACACTAGATATTCTTGTACTTGAAATAATTTTTAACGTATTTATAACATAAACGAACATGGCTACCGCCGCATCTAAGTACTCGGCTTGTATTGGTCGAACGGAGCAACGTAAACAGAAGAGCTCAGCATCGCCGAGCTGATCCGTACGGGTTCGTCTCCATCTGCGTGCTACTGTAGAAACTCTGTTGCGTGTGATCCGTCTCAGATTCCGTGTGATTGTAGGACGCTCTTCAGACTGCAGTACGTCATGCCCGCGCCCGGCAGTTTCTGCCATGCGACTGGCTGCCGCAAGTCAAGAGAAGCCATTGCCTTTATCTAGCCGGGCTATTCAGATTCAGGGGTGTTGGCTTGCGCAGATCCGTGTGCTGACAGTGGATCAGATCAGGGGTGCAAATCTAAAGGATTCGTACGGGGAAAAGGGAAGGGGGGGGGGGGAGAGTTTTGCGCGTGGGGTTAAACGACAAATGTCATCTCTGGATAGGGTGTTTTGTTGTATAATGCCCATATTTCGGCATCTATTCATACAATAAACAGAAAACTTTAAAATATACAGAAAGTTTTCCATTAAACGTAGTTTTGGCGTTTACGTTTGTCCACCCCGTTTCACAGTCACGATTTTTGAAAGCCCCCCGCCGACTTCTAAGCCCATAGTGGACATATTCCGTGCACACCCTAGTTTATCCCCGTGAACACCCTGGTACCCTCTTTATGAGGTGTTGGTGTGCGTGTCACAACTGTAATAAATAAAATAAAAGAAACAAAGAAACCCAACCAAAAAAACAAGCACAGACGATCCTTCAGTTATTTAACACGCAGCTTTTCACGAAATATTCTCCCGGAAAATACATGTCCATAAATATATATAGTACACTATATATATATAGTACACTATATATATAGTACACTATATATATATAGTACACTATATATATAGTGGATGTATATTTATTTTTGTGCTTTCGACATCAACTGTTGACCACTATGAGAATAAAAGAAAAATAACTCACGAAACACATACAAATGCACAATTAACATACTTATACTGCGTTAAGTGACAAAGTTACGTAAAATGACATCCGTTTATGAAATTATATTTTGATTTAGTGCTAGCCAAACAGACTTCTCAAACTTTAATAGACACGCAATACAAAAACAAACAGACATGACTGACACAACTACACAAAATGATTACTTAAAAAAAAACATAGAAAAATGTTTCCATATGACATAAGAATACATATATTATTTGATCAAGTGGTGTAATTATAATCCTAAAAAAATTAAACATTGGTTTATATAGGTAAATTATATTTACAGATCCTGCAGAGATATATTTTATGTGTTATTTAAAGTCTCAAAAGTAGATCTAGCGGAATGATTTAAATATACTCTCAAACAATAGGCCTAATTACCGTATTTACACGAAAATAATGCATATTGAATATAATGCAACCCAAAACATTTCGAATACGAGTTTATGAAAAATACTTTTGGATTGGAAATAGCAATTCAAGTACAAACATAGCAATCAAAAATATTTAAATTTATTCCATATTTAACTGGACCTTTTCTGGTGCCAAGTTCGTCACTAGAGTTATTTACATGGTCCCTCTTAAAACACGCAGTTAGAAAAAAAATTGTGTGTGTGTGTGTGGGGGGGGGGGGGGGGACAAAGGCGGTTGATCAGGATGGTCAGGAGGTGGTCCTATTGGGGGGTGGGGGGTGGAAGAGGCTCGGTAAAGGATGCCTTCCCCAGAAGCCACACTGAAGAAAAGCAGAAGGAACTCAGTGACAAACTTAATTTGCACATGCAATTTCATCCTGCATCTCTCATCTGTGTCAGTACGACATACGACACAAACCACACAGCCCGGCGACCAAAGTTGACCACAAATCCACCTTTGCGGACAACCACATGTTGGACTGACCCTTCTCCGTCGATGGAAGCTCACCAAACCGCCCGTGCTGGGGGCAGGACTGCATTCTGGGTTGGCCTCACACCTAATCACCACGCCATCACCACAAATCAACCAAAACCACGCAGCAACCACATCACATCACCTCACCACGACTCCCACCTCATAAGCCACAAATGCACACGCACCCTCCTCTCCCCTCACAATGGCTACACGTTCCCCACACAATACCCCCCACCGTCACCATTGGACCCCCCAGACACATTTTCATATACCCCGCCAAACACGAACAGTTAAAACCCACTAACGACAGTATCCCTGATAGGAACGACTATGGTTAAGTAATTATGTGTTAGTAATAAATGGTACTTGTAAAAGACCCAGAAAGTAGAGAAGTAAATGTGTGTTGAATAAACTGTTAGTTGAAACTGCTGAAATAAACATGTTCTTGTGGAAACGTTCACCCTTAACCTCTTTATTTGAAATGTTTGGCAACTAGGGACTCGTCACCCTACCTTAAGGACTGTTTAAGGAAAAAAACGAGTGGTGGAACCGCCCCCAGAACCTGATACTCATGACAGGGCCGTCACGATTTCAGGAACACATACGATCCCGGTAGATTCACTCCCATTCCCTTTCCCCATCATCCTTCATGATTCATTTCATTATCATCATTTCACGTACATATTCCCTTCATTTCCATCTTTACGGTCGACACAGATAAGAGTACACAGAGAAAAAGGTTTGTTCGAATCAAACAAATATTTGATTATATATGGCGAAACAAATATTTACTTGGTGGAACAAAATAACTCGGTAAGTAACAAAACTGTATTTTTTACACCTAACCAAATGTACATTTGAGTTGACAAAATCATTTTGTTGGGGAAACAGAATCTATCCTACTACAAAATATTTGTTTCAATTAACAAAATATATTTATTTCGCCATATACAAACAAATATTTTGTTGAGGCAAACAAACCTTTCTCTCAGTGTAAGTCGACGGCCGTAACAAATGCGCGGACCCTCGTACCGAGACCACGAAAGAGAACTCGATCCGTTGAGGCCCGTCACGGGGCGATGATGACATCCCTGTCAGCCAGAAATAACTGCCATGGGTTGCGTCGTCAAGCAATAACTCTGAGCCTGTTCTCATCTAGTCACGCCAGTTGCAGAGGTTGTTCAAGAAGCCCCGGACCAAAGTGGCGTAAGTGTGACGCATTTAAGAGTCAGGGCCTGTATTTTATTTGAAACCAAGCTGATCCCAACGGCATGATACAAGCTTGCGATTACAACGCTTTTTCAGTTTCTACAGATTTGGCATAAAAAAAAAAGACCGTAGCTTTACATTCAGGTGAATGCTACGTGCCGAGAGAGAGAGAGAGAGAGAGAGAGAGAGAGAGAGAGAGAGAGAGAGAGAGAGAGAGAGAGAGAGAGACGCACACACATTAACATGGGAAGCCTTTTTTACACAGACGAGAGAGCCACACCCGAAGTTCATGCTCGCTTCTTTTTTTCCGTTCTATCTCATTGTATAAACCGGTGTGGCATTAAATTTTGCGGTCGATTAGGATAGGTTAGCTACATTATAAATATACTTTAAAACATTGTGGATGGTTGGTTATATTAGGTAAGTATAGCTACATTAAAAAATACTGTAAAATCATTTTACGGTTGCTTATCAAATAACTTTTTAATATGTAGCTATCCTGGACTAGGAAACCGTTTACATGAATTCACAGTGTCTTTAACGTAGCTATCCTAACCAAATCAACCGTCCAGAATGTTTTAAAAGTATTTATAATGTAGCTAACCTAACCTACGAAAAAAAAAAATCGAAGATGCACGATCGGGAGTTCGGCTCTCTCGTCTGTGAAAAGAAGGCTCCCCCATTAGCATAATGACACACACGTGACACACACACGAGCAGGCGGAGGAGGAACGAGACGGCGGGCGGCGGGCCACTTGGTCAGCGACTCGACGCGCGGCAAATGACGGTCCTCGCCCCACGGGGGCTGGACGGCGCAGCCACGCGACTGCTACACGCCCCGGCGACCACGGACACGAGGCCACTACCTTTGAATATATATACTGTATAGAAGTCGCCAGCCCAGGTTAAAATTTCTAATACGGTTTTGAGGTAGTTGGTTAATTCACCGCCGCAATCGCCACCATCTCTAGGGCATCGACTTGTGGTGGTCCCTAGCGGACAAGTGTCGAACTCTTCAAACACCCCTTCCCCCTCCTGTTGAACGACGTTGAGCTGCAGTGAATGATGGATGGGGGGTGCGGGGGAATGACAGCGGGCGACAGTGCTGCGCTCTAACGTGTAAATAACAACTAAGACGATACAGGGCGTTACGGCAGCGCACTGCAGCGGTGAAGTTCCCAAGCTGCTCATCATACGCATCTGAAAAACGTAGAGTAAATCCTATCCACTCGCGACTTCTATACAGTATATATATCAAAGCCGCTACTCAGGTATGCGAGACGGCCAGCGCGCGCAATCTGCATACCGCAGTTCACCCGTGGGCGGTCCGCGCAGGGCCGGTGCAAGGTAAATTGGCGCCCTATGCGAAAAACCTTAATTGCCCCCCCCCCCCTCTCCACCCCGGGCCGGACACACCCCCAAAAAAAAAATTCCTTGCCTCAAAATACATCACGTAAGCCTAAGATTTTGTCAACAATCAAATGTGAAGCAGGCTTGTGTTTTTTTTTTACTTTTTTACTTATTACAAATCATAAACAGGTCACCGTGGACTTTAAATAATTACTTGTATCAATATAAACATTCCAAACTGTTAACAAAAATCAATTTTCATCTAGTTTGAATGATCGTTAAACATGTTGTATGAGCTGTTGTGTGTCGTGCTGCGCCGCCCCCAGCTACTTGGCGCCCTAGGGCGGTTGCCTGGTTCGCCTGTACGGACGCGCCGGCCCTGTTTCCGCGTCCCTATCCAAGTGTGAACGACGTCAACATTTTTGCTCGTTTTTTCCCCGTGCAAACTGAGACTTCCGAATCCACAGATTCATAAAGTAATCACAAGAATAGATTTTCTAAAAAAAAAAAAATAAAAAAAAAATAAAAAAAAATAAAAAAAAACAATTTTCGACTGTTTTTGTTTATTGCATTAATCATGCAATAAACAAAATTTCTTCTTGATCTTCTTGGCTCCCTACAACACCGCTTATTCACGTGTGTTTAGTAGCACATTTTTTTTTTTTTTAAACGGGAATCGGGAAACCTCACATACAATGAGCGTTCTTCTTCTTCTATGCTACCCAAAGGACACAGATTGGGACAAAAAATTTTAATTGACTCCTGTATTCGGACCAGTGTCCACGCTATCCGTGACTTCCAGAGGTTCACGTGGACCAATCAGTGATCAGCGTCTGTTGGACACAGTTCCGAGGCATTGCTATTGTAGACGGGCCTTAGAACTCCCTGAGCGCTGTCAGACCAGACAAACAGACCATCACCCGGTATGCTTCTGGGGTTGTGCAAAGTCTGGTCTATATATATATATATATATATATATATATATATATATATATATATATATATACATACACACACACATATATATTTTTCTTTTTTTGATGTGTAAATAACTTATATTTCGGTAAATGGCATTTGGTTGTAAGCAACTTTTTGAAAATGGAACGGAAATCGGTGAACGGAAATGTGACACAAAGATGGAGGATCCACATGTGACAACATAAACCCGTACCTTTCACTTTCGTAAAGATTACGGAACATACCAAACATAGTGGTTTATCAGATGAAACTTTATGATAGTGAAAATACCCCGGAATTATTTGGGAAAACTAAAATAGTAAAAATAAAAAGTAATCTCAAGTTTTAAAAATCGTAAGAAATCTGGCATTACAATGACAATAGTAGATATTCTCCTTATAAATGCCCAATCGGCTTAGTAGCACTGCTTTAAGGCACGTGCGCTTGTTAACCTCAAGAGACGTGGTTCAAATCTCGATACGGGAAACATATCTTTAATAAAATTATTAAAAATTGCGAATCAGCGCAATAAAGTTAGGGTTTCTTTGTACTAATTAGTTACAGGCTGATTTTAGTCATTCAGACAAAAACAAATATATAAACATATACTTAGTTTTATTATGTTTGTGAAAATGTTTCAGCTTAACATTTAAGTAATCTCATATGAGTATAACTTATAACGTGTGCGTAATCTTTATAGTATTAGTTATAGTGAATTTTAACAAGATGGACAGTATTTTAATACAATTCCTTGAAAAACAGGACCAAGGCCGGGGTTTGGGATTTTTACCAGCCTTTTTCGCTTTTATCTGAGCCGTTTCTAATTTTTTAAAATTTACTTTTGTTTCGTGCTGCCATCTGCGGGTGATGGTGGCAAGCAACTTTTACGATTCAGGCAGTGAATTCTAGCGGCGGGCGCAGAAAGTAAGTGTGTGATTCGCGACAAGAAATTTTGATATGTACTTGAAAAGCGAATTTTTTTGATCAGTACATTTATCACGCTCGGCATTATTTTAAAGAATTCTACTTTAAATTATGTTTCCGAGTTTCGTATTATAAGTTTATTTGCAACATGAACACACGAGAAAACACGTGTTTGTTCGTTACCGAGGCTAGATGTTTACACATCACTGGCAAGTACTGAAAGACTCGCTCACTTTATTTCAGATTCAAATTTGACACTTGCATGTCTTTAGAACGTTGGGGCGAAGCGTAATAACGTGACACATTTTTGACCATTTAATCATCACCCGGTCGCTAAGTGTTCAATTTTAAATACTTTTGTCTATTTTTACCGCGAAACCAGTTGTTCGGCTTAGAGTTCAAGGCCGTGTTCCAGCCTTGGGAAACACTATATACTTACCGTTCAGTCGTGACAATATTTTCATCTTGTACGTATTCTCATGATGAACAAGCTAGCAGCCAAGTTTTGTCGGTTGTATTCGGACTGTCATGGACGCAAATCCCGGGAAGGGATGAGGGGGGAGGGGTTGTCTGGAGCCCAGTTACCAACTGCCTTTTGCTGGTGACAAGCGACCTACCTACCACTCTATCCTTTGGTGGCCCAATGCATCAGCTCGCGATATAATAATCATACGTCATGGAATCTTAGGAAAATAAAAGTAATTTTAGTATTAATTTTTTCTTCTTAATTATAGTACGTTTCAAGAGATGACTAGCAGGCAACCAGGTGAGTGACGCAAGTTCGGTTACCCACCACCAGGGGCGCACTTGCCCCAGATGCGGGTATCGTGTCCGAGCACCCAAACCACGCACGGTAGATACTTTTCTGCCCAGAACAACTCATCTACTGGACCATCCTCTTTTTGTATTTTGGTCCGTAATTAACCTGCATTCTTAGTGCATGCCATAGTGCAACCCGCATGGCCGAGCCAAGGTTTATTTCCCTGTGTGTCTATGCAGGATTTACTTAGGCCCAATTCAACTATATAATCTAGAGTTAAGAAAAAGGGAGTCAACCACCGGGCCAATCCCCGAACAAAGCACACGATGAATGCTACCCATCCTGCGTTTCTGAAAACCCGCATGATTAGACCACAGAATAAATAAGGGATATCAGAAGCGAACTCCACTGGCCAATCACGAACTCGACCGCGTGGACGGCCGCCATGTTCTAACTGCGTTTCCAACGTATTCGTGTGCTTAGTGTATAAGAGCGACAGATTGTTTTGGAATAATATTGTGGTGATTTTGTGCAATCGGATTTACTACTAAGATTCGTAGGAAAGTAAATATGTCTGCAAGAATTTCCATTCAAATTTTTTTAATGACTTGATTCTTGGAAGAATGTAAAAACGTAAATAGCCTCGCGGGACAACGTACTGTTAAGCATTAATGTAATTATATTCAAGACATTCTATGAAAATAAATAAGGTAGGTATTGGAAAGAATTCTGCTGTTGGAAGCTTTTTTAATTGCCAAAATGTGAGGACTTTTCTTTAGTTTTAAGTCTTTCGTGAGACTTTTGTAACAGAGGCCTACACTTGGTACACAAATTGGTTACCTATATAAAACATGTGATTGGATCACGAAGAAATGGACAAATACCTTTTCATTAATTTGCAATGTAAGTAGGCCTACTTATGTTTATCTCATTTTTATGTTGTGAAAACAGCAGATGCCAGTTTTCCTATAGTAGGGTTTCATCAAGCCAATCATTTATTATAACTTACACTTTCAATACGAAGCTGCGTGATATCTACTATATAAATACCACTAAACTAATTAGTAGGCCTACATTTACTATAAACAAACGACTAAATGCATAACCCATTTATAGCAGTGCTAACCTTGAATCACGAAAATGTGTTCTGTTGCCAAACTAAAACATGCATTTCTATATATATGCGTTTACCATTAAAATTTCCGATGAATTTTGAATACGTATTAATAAATTAGTAGCATTTTATGTCTTATTTTCTCGAAATCCTACACTTCGTAAATTGACATAACAATAAAATACCTGTCGCGCACTGCACAACTATTGCAACCACCCAAAAAAACAAACACTATTACTCGTGCAAAACCACATTTAATAGATAAAAAGGACTTGTCTTCCATCAGAACAGGTGATTATTCGGGTAAAATAACCAGTCAGCATCAGCTACGCAGGTTAATAAAATAACAAGTTTAAGATCAAAATTTTATCATTTCCTTAAAAAACGTTTTACTATTACGAACCGTAAGCTTCGGCGTGTTTATGAAATTGTTTTTAATTATCTCAATCGCAAAGAAAAAAAATATTTGACGATAAACATTTCACACGAAAGTACATTGTCGTATATGGGTTGTTTACCTCGGGAACGCAGTTACAATATGGCGGACATAACTAGCCAATCAGCGCCCGAGTTCGCTGACATCAAAGGCGCCGACTCGCTAGTTCGCTTCTGATGTCCTTATTTATTCTGTGATTAGACGTGTAGGCTTCGGCCTGAGACGCGCTTAGGGCAGTTATACAATGGCACGGATTCGAAGACGGATCACACGTAACTCACGAGACAGAGTTTCTACAATAGCCCGCAGACGGATTAGCTAGGCTATGCTGAGCTCTTCCGTTTACGTTGCCCCGTGCGACCAATAGAAGCAGTGGTTGGTAGCCATGTTTGTTTATGTTCTAAATACCTACGTTAAAACTTGTTTCAAGTACAAGAATATCTAGTGATCTGTTATTAATTTGTCGTTTATTTTTTAAGGTGAGGTAACTGCACGCACTTAAGCTCATTACATTTTTTGTTAAGAAAGTTTAAAACACCAATTTAATCAGGTAATTGGTAGAAATGCGGCATTAAGTGAGTTTAAATATAGCCGAGTATTAGTACATTTCATAAAAGAGAAACGTGTTTTATTTTTTTAAATTATTAAAATATGTACTACGTACGCAATTGTGCTTAGAGAAGACCAAGGTATGGAAAGCCTACAGTTCATAGTGATGAGAGCCATACTCGAACATTTCCGAAGTTTTCCGGAGTTTGCGATCACTCGTGAAAAAAAAAAAATATTGCAATGACATATATTTGACGGTAATTGGGTACTTTAAATAACACTAACCTAACCTAACAAACCGTTGATTTTAGTTACTATAGGCTAACTAACCTACACTCCCAGGAAAAATAAATATTTTTTATTACACTGACCGAACCTAACCTAACTATTACTTCGGTAAACTTTGGAATTGTTCGGGTTGTGGTTGCGGCTATCATTCCTGGTGAACTGCAGGCTGTCCCAGTGTTGCCAACTGAGGGGTATTCCCCCCAGATTTGGGGTTTTTTGGTTGCTTATGGGGGCAAAATTTTACATCTGGGGGCTAGGGGGAATTTTTGGGGGTTTTCCGCTTGTTATTGTGTTGTTCAACAATTCAGCATTATTTATGATTTATCTAGTCATCTTACAGTGTTCTGCATTCTGCAAGTGAACAAAAACTAAAATCAGTCTTTTGTGATGTAATTTTGTAGGTAAATCTAGCCTATATTATACCAAACAAAAAAGTTTATCATAATTATTTGCAGCGATTCAGGCCAGAGTGGTTTTATAATAATGAACTAAAGGACTGGATTCAGGAAGTTACAGGACATCCGAGCGAGGTTAAATGTAAGTTCTGCATGTGTATTCTGAAGGCACACAAAAAAGATTTATCTGCCCATGCTAAAACCGGAAAACATAAAAAGGCCGCAGAACCATTTTCTTGTTCGAGACAAGGCAAGCTAACTTTTCAGCCTGTTTAGAAAACGCTAAGCCTTGAAACTGCCGCTGCGGAAGCTGGAATGTGTTTATTTACCATCTGTCACTGTTCTACCAGATCTATTGATCATCTTGGTGAACTAAATAAACGCATATTTCCTAGTGCCCCCAATGCTGAACTGGTGAAAATTCATCGCACAAAATGTAGTGGTGTGATTAAAAATATTATTTATCCCCATTTCATTGATTACCTGAAATGTGATATTGCGGACAGTTACTATAGCATACTAGTTGACGAGTCAACAGACTTTGATAAGCAGCTTGGAGTTTGCGTAATTTATTGCTCAAAAAAAAAAATTGTGTGGTGTCAACTCTCTTAAATATTTCTTTGCTGGATGCGGGTGATGCTGAAAGTTGGTTTATTGCTCTTCAGGCAGTCATATAAGAATTAAATTTAGATATGCAGAAGTTATGTGGACTGGGGACCGATAATGCATCTACAATGACTGGTATAAATTTTGGACTGTATGTGAAAATGAAATCAGTTGTACCTCATCTTATTTTAATAAAATGTGTTTGTTATTCAGCTGTATCGAAGGCAGTTGCTGACTGTATGCCCAGGAACCTTGAATTTCTTCTGAGCAATACCTACGCATGGTTTTCAAGGTCTTCAGGACGTCAGCTCTCTTACAAATTACTGTACAATGCCATTAATGATGGTGCAAACCCTTTAAAAATTGTAAAGGCAGCAAAAACAAGGTGGTTGTCTATTGAGGTAGCTGTATTTCGTATACTGCAACAGTGGCTTGAATTGAAAAAGCATTTTGAAATATCAAGAGTCAGTGAAAAGTGTTATACAGCAGTAATACTATTTCAGATGTTTTCTGACATTTGCAATGAAATATACCTGACATTCTTTCAGCCTATTCTACATGAGGCACAGCATGTGAAACAATCATTCCAGTCAAATACAGCAGATCCCAGCAAGCTTTTGAATGATCTTGTACTGTTGATTCAAAGTCTTGGAAAAAGAGTTGTACTGCAAGGATACAATGCTCCTGACCTCCTAAAAGTTAATGTTAATGATTATTTGAGCCCCAATCCAGTTAACTTAGGACATGCTGCTGAAGTTAAGATGAGGGAAGCTCGAAAACAAGGAGTACTGAAAGTTGATGAAGAAACTGGAATCAGGGGGTGATGTAAAGAATTTCTGATTACTTTAGTCACCCAACTTCAACAGAGACTGCCAGAAAACGTGGATATTCTTACTAAAGTATCTATTTTTGCTCCTGAAAATAGCTTGAGAACCATTAAACAACCCATAGTTCCACTAGTAACACTGATGAAAAAATCGAATGCAGAAATAACACTCATAGAAAATCAATGGAATAAAGTCAACTTTGTGGAATGGCAGAATATATCAAGTACTACAGCACTGTGGGCAGAGATTCTAGGCTAAAGGGATGCATCTGGAATTAATCCATTTCAGAATCTTGCAGAGTTGGCAATTCAGTTCCTTGTTTTGCCGTGGTCAAATGGCGAGGTAGAGAGAGTTTTCAGCCAAATGAATTTGGTTAAAAACCGCCAAAGAAACAAGATGGAAATTGGTATGCTAAATGCGATTTTGTGTGTTAGTGCTGGACTCAGACGTAAAACGAAATGCTACAAAGATTACACATTCCCAACTGATGTGCTGGAAAAAATTGGAACAATGGCAGCATATGGTGATGACCCTCCAGCTTCACGGGGAAGTTCATCAAAAGAACCATCTAGTGTGGAAAAATCAACTAGAACTGATTACTTGACTCTGCTACTGAATAAAGATGATTCAGACAATCTGGACCCGATGGCCTGGGACTCTTGGTTAACTGAGTGCTAAAAATGTTTCGAAGTGACTTAGTCTGTGTGTTTGCATAAAAAAAATTGCAAACGAAAATAGGACTACATTATACAGGTGAGGTGATTTGCCTACATGTGTGTATGCTGTTTAGTTGATAAAACCGTTAAAGTGTTTAGTTCTTGTAATGTTTTTCCTTAAATTAAATTTTTGGATTTTTTTTGCCTCATCTGGGGGTTTTTCAAGTACCATTTGGGGGGATTGTGTGTCCATGAGTTGGTAACACTGGGCTGTCCTCAGGTAGTTATTGATAGTGTTGGTAAGCTGAAAGTTAAGGCTAGTGTTGATAACTGGCAAAAGTTAGTGAATAGCGCCCCTGAAGCTATTTTCCGGGAGGCCGCGGGGAAACCAAAATCAGGACGACCGGTACCAGCCCGTGGTATTTCGGAATGTGAGTCCAATGTTTCCCAACTGCGTCATCTCGCCAGAGCCATGTGTGTTTAGAGAGTTTTGCAACATACGGTATAACGGGAGGTGACTTGCAAGGTGGCGCGAGTGTTTACAGGCACCACCAAAAGTTTAAGATCATTATCTATAATATTAAACAATAATTTTTTGGTTCAAAGTATCTGCGACATATTACTTCTAAAATATTTATATAATAGAATAAGTGCATCATTTTAATACATCTTTTACAAACGTAATAAAAATTTAAAAAATTTCGCGGTATTTAATGCTTACTAAGCCGATTTTATACTTAAAAAATCCACTAAATAACTGGTATTTGTTTGCACATATTTATTTAGGAATCATTTTGTTATAACAAAACACAGCTTTCTTGCAACAGGTAATATTTAACATGTTTGTATATATGTACATGTTATTATATTTGTATTCTTATTAATTTTTTTGGGAAAGCTTAAAATATTAAATAAATTTATTATGAACCCATCTAAATTTATGTCTCTGTCCGTGTGTTGTGTTCTAACATGGTTTGTCATTGTATGTATATTTTAAATTATAAGCTTATGTTTGTTTTAACAATTTTTTATTGTAATTGAGTCTTGTATGTTTCATGTGTTTGATTTTTGTGTCATTCTGTTAATGACATACAGACAAATGGCACATAAAACCAAACCAAATAAATAAATATATATGTACCTATAATATATTCTTCATTATTTCGAAAAAGCTTAAAAAGAAACAAAACTTTTACTATACTGACATTTTTCTAGAACTCTTATTTTTATTTGGTAGGAATCATCCAGTTCTAGTATGTAAAATATTAATAAGTAATTTAAACGGCAAATTTAGAAACAAAACGGCGTTATTTTATTTTTTTATTTTTACGAATGGACTTAAGGCTCGATTTCACTTGCCAAGATGATTTTTATAGTTTTTTCATCATTACCTTTATTTCTAAACTTTTACCTTGATACCTCTCTTGTGTTCGTTGTATAGCCACAAATATTTTGAACAGATATTCACTTAGTTTAATACCATGGATGTAATGTGATGATAATTACGTAGATTTGCGCGACTTATTTTCACATCCATCACATCACCCTTAGTGAATATCTGTTTAAAATATTTGCGAGAGAACAACACAAATGCAAGGGAGGTACCGAGTTAACAATTCCAGTTGTAGCCCTCAAATAGTTATAGCGAAGACTAGCGGCACGTATATTTCACGAAAAAGGTTTTCGAGACCTGCTGTGTGTTAAAAACACTGCAGAAACGTTTGTGATTCGTGATTGGTCGAGTTTCTTTAGGTGCACCGCCCACTGTAGACACACCAATCACAGCCATTCTGAGCGGAAGCAAACTCATCCTGATTGGCCCGGCCAAATGAGGCGGCCGCCAGTTACAGTGAAGAAACCATTGGCGCGAGTATAACTTATTGTAGTCTAATAAATGTTTAGTTTTTTTTTTGTAAAAATTACATGTAATAAAGACTATTCAACACAGCGTGTGGGACTGGTAGTGTCCTAAATTATTCTGATTATATTAGTCTATTTCGTGTTTTTTTTCTTTCAAATATTTTAAAAAAATACATTATATAACGACTTTTAATTGTTTGTGAAAGTTTTTTTTTCTACTCAAGAAGTTTTTATGAAAAAAAATCATGCCAAACTTAGCATGTACTGTAATCATGAAAATATGTAGTGTAAATAAAATTTTGAATTTACTGTTCGAACGTACCCTTCGCCTCATAATTTTTTTAATTTTAGTAAATAATTAATTAAATCAATAAAAATTACGTTTTTCCCAAATACTATAGTAATATAAGTTTTAAGGGTTTTGGGAAAAAAACTATATTTTATTGATTTGATGAATGACGAAGGCTCCAAATGAACAGTTAATCCAGAACTGTACACCATTGGAGTTCACGATTTCACTACATGCTAGGTCAGAGAAGACATAAATAAAAATTGCCTTTTAAGTTCGTTAAAAAAAAAAAAAAAAAAAAACATTAAATGAAAACTCCTTTAGTAGACAATAAAACTTCTTGAAAACAATTAGATATGATTATATAATGCATCTGTTAGAAGAAATATAACTGTGGGTCACTGCCAGGGGTGCAAATCTATAAGATTCACAGGCAGGGGGGGGGGAGGGGAAACGCAGAAATTCGCCAGAATGGGGAAGGAGGGGGGGGGGGGCGGCCAGAGAGATTTGCGCGTGGGTTTTTAACCGAAACAAGTAAATCTCTTGATGGGGTGCTCATATGTTGCACACTGCCCATAATTTTGGCCTGTACCTACGCATGCAATAAGCAGAAAACTCTTTTTTTTTTTTTTTTTTCACGAAACACATAGTTTTGAACGTTTACGTTTGTCAAAACAACCCCGTCGTTCCACAGGTCACGATTTTGCAAGCGCAAGCTTTCCTTCTCAGTGAGGGGCTTCTTAATTCCAGGGGGTGTGTGACCCGGAGGGGGGGGGGGGGGGGGGAGGGGGTTGAGGGAGGAATCTACGCCCGCGGTTACCACCCTATCGAGATTTTTTGATGGGGCCTGTACGTGTGTGTGCGGCAGGAGGCCGCGGAGGAGGAAGGGCAAGGAAGAATGAGCCCGCGGGGGTGAGGTTGGGTCAGGGTGGGGGAGACCGGGAGGAAGCTGAAGAAGGCTGGGCGAGGCGGCGTCGAGACCCGGTGACCCGGATTCGGCCCCCCACCCCACCGAGGGGGGGGGGAGTGTGTCCCCCCCCACCCGCCCCCCTCCGACCGCGGGCCGCGAGCCCCAGGAGCAGCGTAGACGACGGCGACCCGGCAGTTGTTGGCGGCGACTGGCGACGACGACGACCGGACGACGGACGACAGACGCATCGCGAACGACGACGAGAGACGCGCGCGCTTCGAAACCCAGGTACTCCCGGCCGACTGGAGTGCAGCTGTACAGGGTGGGGCGAACCTCGGCTGAAGGTTCGTCTATACGCTGGTATACGCCTTTCAAGTAGGTAGTAGCTGAACAACACTTTTTTTTTAAATTGTAAATAATAGAAAAGAAAAAAAAAGTGTTCGAGATGGGAAACTAGGCGTACGAATTATGTCTAGAGACCTGGAAAATTCGCGGGATTTAATTTCGTGTTATGCTAAAATTCAAATAATTACACCTTAGTGCTGCTTCTGCCATTGGTCCACTGTTTCATCTGGAGGACTAAGGGCCAATTAGAAACCCATCACTCATATAGAAGTGTCGAATCACGCAGGCAACCCAGTCGAGACGACTCACAAGTCGGCAGCCAATGGACGGTTGGCATTTGCCCGAGTGTGTGGAGGATATTGGGAGTCCATCCTGGAGGTCATTGAACCCGCGAATTTTTTCCGGTCTCTAATTATGTCTAATTGAATTATGTTCTACAGCCACCGCAAATGTTGTGGTTGTAGAAAAAAAAATTATTGAAATAATTGGAAGAAGTAACACTTTACAAAAAAAAAATGTGGAAAATAAAGTAGTTTCTCCAAATTAACGGCGATTGTAGAAAATCGTTGTTAGACATAATCCAGATGCTCAGTGTTCTAACTTAAGTTCTTTTTTTTTTACAATATAATTTTTCAGCTCCAAATTGTAAAGCGTACACCAACCTCTAGATAATAAGTAATATAGTTGTTTTCAGCTTTATTTTGTAGTAATACATTTGCAGCTGAAGTTTATTGGTAGAATTTAGACTCAGCATATATGAAAACTACTTAAAAATAAAAACATAAACGTTTTGTCCATACATTTCTTAAAAAAAAAAAAAAGTAGATTTCGGATATGGTCAACCATTAGATTTTTTTTTGGAAGGCAGAAAACTATTTATAAATTTCCGAATGCGACTTCTGCCTAACAGATGCATTGTTTTGTAGGTTTCGCGCTTACTGTACATTAACCTTGAACCCTACAGAACACTTTTAAGTCGTAACTTCTTGTCGCTTTCGAGGTCATTACTCCGAGAGAAAGGTTTGTTTGCATAAACTATACACAGCGTGACCCAAAACTCAGAACAGTTGATAGGCAAATAAATTACGTTTCCGAAAAAAAAGATTAAAAATGTGTTGTAGTTCTTTAGTTATATGCATTAAATCATTTTTTTTAAAATTCCTACCTGGCATCAAATTACTAGATACTATGACTACAGATTTTTGCTAAGCATTTATGAATAACCTTTCTATTGATAAACAATTCAAAACGAAATCAAATTTATAGGGGAAGGAAAAACATCTCGTTACTTACACGACAAAAGTTTTGAATCGGGTAACTATGACTTTTCATTCTGTAAAATAATTTACTTTGCTAACGTGGCGAGTTATGTGCTTAAGTCTGTCATCGTCAACCAAACTGTGTGTTTTGTTAAGTGAACGAAATATATTTTGACGGATTTTAAAACTTGGATAGGCTAGAAAAATGTTTATTATAAATATAAAAATGTTGCTTGGTTGTGTGCATGCAGAAAAATATTTTTGATTTGATCCAAAAAGTAATTTTATCCGTGGAGAGACGGTGAGAGATGAGGTGATGTGAACGGAGCAGCTAAAACATGCTTTGAAAAAAAATGGGGGGGGGGGGGGTGTTTGTGAGCACCCCGAGAAAATCACCTCACCTAAACGTCCACCACGTTTCCTACTTGTCATCGGCTGGCTGGCTCAATCCACCTCGTTTGTTCTTCCGATGTAAATTTTTTAGCTAATTTCAAATTTGTATAAAAAGTTTTTGGGCAATGTGACAAGAGGATCCATAAAAGGGTTGTGACCATTAAAAAAAAAAAATTGATGAATAATATTTCGTTCTAAAATTCTGATAGAAATAGCTTTTTAATCAATTAACCTTTTGAAAACTACTATTTAATGGCTTTTGACGCTTTGTTGGCAAGTTTTATATATAAAAACGTGACTTTATTTACTTATTACGATTTTTAAGACAAACCACCGTATTCATGCGAGAAAACGTTTTTTTTTTTTTTTTACTATATACAGGTTTATCCACCTATACAAAATACATATAAAAAACTTAATTATGCTATTTCAAACTGTATCAGATGACAACATTTGCATCCAAACATAATATGCAATGCTTATTAAATGAAAATTCTTTGGAATTGATGTATATTTTTTTTCGTAATAAAAGGGGGAGGGGGAAGAGAATAAATGGGATGGGTTACAGCTGAACTATAAGAGTTCTTAGCTCCCGACATATTGGACTTCAGTTTTGTGAAATTTAAATTTGGAACTAGATGGACAATTTTTTTTGGCATGACAGGACATAGACAATATATTCTAATGCTTTTATACCATTCTACAGTTTGATAAGTTTTGACGTGACAACGTCTAATAAATCGATGAACGCCGGCTGCACGCACGAAAAAGGTTGACTCATTGTCCCGTTACGCACATTGTCCCGTTACGCACATGGTCCCGTTACGCACATTGTCCCGTTACGTACATTGTTCCGTTACGCGCATTGTCCCGTTACACATATTGTCCCGTTACTCTCATTGTACGCTTGCGCCGCATCTATCTCTCTTCCACTCGATTGGAACAACCATCAGTTTGACTTTTTCGAGGCACATTAAACTTGAAACACTCCCATTCGTTTCCTACTTTTCCTATCATCGTCCTATCCTGAACAGAATAACACAGATTGGAAGAAGTTAAATAGAAAACATGTACAAAAGTTATAGTTAAAATAATCTGTTCGTTAAAGTAATAACTATATATTTGAATTACTGAGTGCAAATAAAAGTAAATTTATCAATTAAATTGTAGATTTAATTTCACTACTTCTTTGTATCCATACAAAATAGTGATAATTCAATAAAAATGATTCAATTTTATTCATAAAAGTATGCAATCATTTCGTCAATGTTTTGTTATGACGTTGTCACGTTAAACTTTCGTCCGTAAACCGACATTACAGACAACCAATTTTTTTTTATGTGTAAACATCTTAGCTCTCGGTATATGGTAATTGGTAGGAGTGATTTCGTGAAATTGATCGGAAGTCGATGAACGGGAATGTGACACAAAGATGGCGGACCCACGTATAGGAACATAAATTATGGTACATAGCAAACGTATTTGTATGTTAATTGAAACTTTATGATAGGGAAACAACCTCGGAATATTATTGAAGTTTTCCAGGTTCTTTTGTTTTTATTTATAACCTGTGTGTTGTTACTACCTTAGAAATACTCAAGTTTTTCAAAGATAATATTTGTATTTATCATTTGAATGAATAAAAATACAAACGAGAGCACGTTGTATAAACAATGCTGTATGATCAATACATTATTCGCAAACAAAAGAATAATCACATTCAGTTGATTTAGATTTAAATTCTGGTGCTGTAATTCTTTTCAAATATCTCAAAAATGGTTTTATGACTATTTAATAACACTTTTTTTTTTTTAAACAGTCATTTATGTAGCCACTTGTTTAAAAAGTGGGTTCAAACCATTATTAGGAGCATAAATGTTTTAAAAGTGTTATTAACGTTATTTAAATTTTTTTCTAGCTTTCTTTATGTTATGAAGAATCAAAAAGATGTTAAAATTAATTATATTTTAGTAGGATTATATTAAATACACTTTAAAACAATATGCTTCAAAATTATAAACTTTTAAAATTAATATTAATGAATACAAAAATATTTTATTGAAGTATTTTAGTTTGTATAATCTTTAACTATAATTTCGGTGTTGAAGTCTGTGTTAAGTAACTTGTCTCGAATTTGGCAGTTCCAGAAGCAGATATCCTTCTGCCAATGTTTTTGTTTTAACAGTGTTTGTAAACAACCTTACGTGACTGTCAGTGTTTGTAAACAAACGTCGTTTTGCTTTGCAAGTGATAGTTGGGAAATGTGGTACCACAGGTACAACTTTTCAGAACTGTCAAATTTAAGTAAAGTTACATGTTACCTGCAGATAGATTTAGAAGTACCTATTTCTTCTGGAAATATTTTGGAGACTTCTATAAAATTTTGGAATATTTTAATTACTTAATGTACATAAAATTTGTATTTTCTTCAATATTACGAAATGAACGATTAAAAATTTTCTCATTTTTCATGTTGCGAAAATATTATAAAAGTTTTTAACTCAATGCAGCCGGCAATAAAGGGTTAGAACGAATTTCATATTATGCTAACTAAAATAATTACTCAATTTTTTTTTAACTTTCTAACACCATATTCCATCCCTTTCATTAATAACGTGGTCGTATAAAATTTTGTTTTGCATCAAGTTTTAAGATACTATTAAGATGGTTCAAAATAAATTCGAACAAATTTGTTACAATAAATTGTAGATTTTTTAAAATTTCTACCTCTGTTTTTATGGTAATAACTCGTTTCTTCAACAAAAAAAAATTGTTTCAGCCAAAGTTTTAGATAAAGTTTAGGATTTAAACAATGCATTATAATGTGTTTGATAGAATGTCTATTACAAAAAAAGTAATATTTTTTTTTTACTTTAAAACTTATTTCCATCCCTATCAGTAACGGTTGGTTAGATAAAGATTCATTTTAACAAGACTTTTAGACAAAATTTATACATTAAAAAAAAGAAGTATAAATTAGATAGTGTACACGGTAGGCAAGTTTTATTTACTTTCTTATTTCAACCCAAAATTTCCTCAACCCCTTGAAATAATGTTTTGGATTATCAAAAATTGTTTGACAAACGTTTTAGATAAAGATTATAAAATTTACAATTTAATCGTATTAACCGTTCCCAGAATAGTTTTCCAGTATTAACTACGCACATTAATACGAATATTAAAACAAAACAAAGTTTAGTTGTTGAATATTCGATTATATTTTCCATGGTTTGAAAAAAAATTATTTGTATAAACATCAATAAAAATGTAAAATTATGCGTCACTTTTGAATTCGCGTCAAGAAGTATTGTTTGCGAAAATGTATTTCATATATGAAAAAATAACCAATATAATTTGCTGAACAAATGTACAATAATTTTCTTATAGTACAGTATGTCCACAAAACAATGTCCCAGTTATAAAATTTAATAGTATGACTGTAAGCATAGTAGAGTTATGGTTCAAGGTCACAATTAAAGAGTAACTCGAACAGTTTTAGATAAGCGCATGCGCGAGTACTGCTTTGTTGTTTTCTCGCTTGCAGCGCCACCTTCGCAAAATGGCGATTAGTAGAGGGTGAACATGTAAAGTTTATTTGGAAACAGAATGGAGCCCCTCCCCATCGGAATCTCTTTGAAGGAGAGTGGTTGAACGTCGAAGTCCCTGACCGTTGGATTGGTCGTAATGGTCGAGACGACAGAGCTCTTTATTCGCTGGCCTCCGCGTTCACCTGACATAACGCCTTGCGATTATTTTTTTTTCCTTTTGGAACTTCATAAAAGGTCGTGTCTACGTCCCACCGCTACGTAATTATTTGCCAGAGTTGAGACACAGAATTGAAGAGGCTATTTCTTCCATTACTCCGGACTTGGCAACCAAAATGCGGGAAGAATTGGATTTGCTGAAGGTGCATATATTGGAACATTTGTTAGAAAAACTAGGTTAGTTGACCTTCAATTGGGTGTATGATTCGTTGTGAATAGTCTTAATTAAACTGCCACAATAAACCATTGAAACTGGGACTTTTTTTACGGACATACTTTTTTATAAACTATTGCTTTGTTAAAGTACTAAATAAAAAAATACATTGGTCGGCAGAGAAGGTGTGGAGTGTGGCGGATGTGTGGCGGTGGTTAATGAAGCCGCAGAGCCGTTATTATTTCGTCACGAAACCTTCGACGAACTCTGCTCGGTCGTGGCGTAACGGACCTTTCTCGGGCGCCCTGGGATGCTTCCACTCGATTAGGCATTTTTCCCCCCTCCCCTCTCGAGCGCAGCTATCAGTCTTCCCGGCGTGCGAAGGAACTGGTTCCTGGTCGCCGGGTCACGTGGTTGTGCAACGCCAAGCATCGGTAATGTTAAACCTCGTAAACGGCTGGATGGACGGACTTGATGTAAGCTTTTGGACATGCGCCATTGCTAAGCACATGCATGTCTGTAGAAGAAAACTACAAAAAACCCAAAAGACAAAAACCCAAATTAAGCAAAAAAAATACTGTTGTCAACAGGATATAAACACCACATAATATTCCATAACAGGAATATGGTCAACAAACAAAGAAAAACAAAGAAAAATGGACTAAGAGAACGAAACCCCCCCCCCCCCCACACACAAATGATGACAGCATGTTGACCATATTCCTGTTATGGAATATTATGTGGTGTTTATATCCTGTTCACAACGGCAATTTTTTGCTTAATTTGTGTTTTTGTCTTTTGGGTTTTTTGTAGTTTTCTTCTACAGACATACATGTGCTTAGCAATGGCGTAGGCCTATGTCCAAAAGCTTACATCAAGTCATGCACTCCCATTGCACAAATATTTCAAAGATAATATGGATGGACGGAGTGGCCCGATGTTAACTCGTCCTCTTATGCAAGATTGCTGCACAGTACTCGCCAGGGATGTGTAAAAATCCAACCCCGGTTCATGCGTTCTCATGTTGCAAACACACTTATAATAAGCAACTCGGAACACAAAATTTAACGCAGAACAAACAACTACATTTTTGGACGCGAATCACACGTAGTTTCCGCCCCCGCCGCTAAAATTCGCTGCCGGAGCAGCTACGGCGCCAATCGAAATTTGAAATCGTATTGTTACGGGCGCGAGAGAAAAGACCGCGACGCGCGCAGGTTCGAAGCTGGCTGGCGATCACGCACGGCCACTGACGTCACGCACCGTCCACTGACGTAAGACATGCCACGTGTTCCTGGCCGGATAACATGGGTAGTCACTACCTCCCCTTTTCCCCCTCCACCACACGCGCATCGTCCCGTCTCGGGCTATTATCACCTTTAGCTGCCTGGGAATTTCGGGCTCGCAGAGGCCGCCGCGCGGAGTGGCGTGAATAAGCGCCGCCATTCTGGACTTTTCGGGCGTCGGGTCGGCCCAGGATGACGCGTCATGGCGCAGTCGCTCCAAAGACGACCCACTAGTATAAAAGGGCGACGCAGGCCTCTGCGGGAGTTCCGCGACAATTCCGAGAGTTGGAGAGTTCCGCGAGTGAAGGGAAGTGCGACATCGGCGAAAAGGGTGAGAGACCCTCCTGAGAGGGCGCGACGTGGAGAGACGGGATCGAGAGAGAGTGCAACTGAGTGGCGCGAGACTGTGAGTGTGTGGACAGGCGCGAGGTAAGGGGGCGAACCACTGTTGAGCCTAGCTCCAGTGAGAAGTGCGAACTGTGGAACTGGACAGACATTGGGAGACTTGCGAATAAACATTTTTTTTAAGTGCCAGTGATGGGTGATCGGACATTTTTAAGTACAATTACTTATTAGTAATTAGTAAAACTGTAATAAAACTTAATTGGGCTATCCCTAACGAACCCAGTTCTCCCCATATATGTCGTAACAATATAATAAAACGGCTTTGATAAAAGTGAAAAAAAGCTTTGGACCTGATTTTCGACAAAAATTAAATTCATCTTGTTAAAATTTATCAAACAGTATTATAAAGTTTCCCTTTGGCTTTGTGAACATTGGTTCACGTTATCCGTCCCATATGGCAGCACCGTGGTTACACATTTCCGTTTAATGCGACTTCCGTTCCATTCACGAAATTACTTCTACCAACTGCCGTATACCGAGAGCTGAGATGTTACATATCAAACATTTTAACGTTACAAACTTGGAAATCAGTTTCCAAAACATTTTTGAAATAGTACAAGAAAAATGCTGTAAATTCTACAGCATATGTTTGGGGAAGTACAAAAAATTAGGGGCGTGTTTTTCTTCATTTCTCAGGAACAGAGGAACATGTTATTGGATATTAGTATTTACAGACCTTTTTTAGTCGTTTAAGCAAAAAAAACTATCGCATAGGCCTACTTTGTGTTATAATATGTTTTTTTTAAAACGGTTTAGGTTAATACTTTAGTATTGCCATAGAATGCCTCTTGTATAATAATCATCGTAATGCCAAGTTTGTTAGGTATTTTAAAACTCGTAATTACTTCTTACTTTGACAATTTCAGTTCACCAAAAAATATTCCAGGTTTTTTTTCTCCATCATAAAGTTTCATTTTGCACACGAATACGTTTGGTAAGCCCTTAATTTTACGAAAATGACCATATAGCAAGAGCGGCTCCAGAAGGGGGGCGGTGGGGGCGATAGCCTATCCCGAGACCAATTTTATTGATTAGTGCATATTTATGTTTACTTAAATATTTAATTTCACATGTTAAACTTTCATCTCGTCAAAAGTTGCATGGAGCTACTAAGGTTCTGTATTTGAAACCTGTAATTTGTAAATCATATTCCAAGGCCAATATCTGACCACTTCCATTTTTTTGCAACTACGGCCTTTCTTTGTGCGATAGCCCCTCTCGAAAAGTCATCCTGAAGCCGCCATTGCCATATAGCATACGGGTTTGTGTTGCTACGTGTGCGGAAACATTGCAGTATTGACTATTTTGGCGAATTTTTTTTAACCAGGAGGGCAGTATTTTAATAAAATTCCTTGTCGAAGATAAGGTCCAAAATCGGGGGTTTATCCCCGCCCCAGAGGAGACCACACAACACGGAAGTGACGTGACAGTATGTCTACCTGCTGCGAGGGCGCGCCGCCAGCGGCTCTGGAGGAGGACGGGTGAGCGATGTGGGTCAGGCATGTCTGTTCTGGAAGTCATCCAGCTCCTATCCCCCGCCCTACCCCCTTCTCCCCCCCACGTGACCGCGAGGCACGAACTCGCTAACTGCGGTCTGTGTCACTTACCCGAGGAAGACGATTTTCGCAGAAGTTCATTTAGTTCTACCCCCACCGGACAGTCAGTCACGCCGAACACCAGTGTGCGCTTTCACTCCCACCAGTCGATATTTCCGATGTTCCTCCGGTTAGGACCAGGTTTGTGAACTAAACGCCAAGATGTAACACTACGTATGTATAATGTTCGCAGGATTGCACTGCCATTTGTCTGAAGCAGCTTGGCTTATGGGTTGTAGCCGTGTCCTTGGCGAATAATTTCACCGACGTTTCGGTCGAAATTGGAGTCGCCATCATCAGGGAGCAGTTACCAGTAGGTGAATTATTCGCTAAGGACACGGCTACAACCCAGAAGCCAAGCTACTTCAAACGATACGTATGTTTTTTTTCAAATACCCATTTACAAAAAAATAACGCCGGATGCAAACAACACGACGCAAGCGTCGACCAATCTTTTCAGGAAAAAAAAAGTGTTTAAAGATTCAGACGAAACCGCTGCCATTTTCTTTTTACAACACGCATTTTTTCTCTCTCCACTTATTGAACTAACTTTTAAAATTATTGTAAAAAAATTAATAATGAATATTATTTTCTGGAGTTTTCAATTTCAAAGTTCGACTCACGTGGTTTGTAAACCATCTTGGTTTCCTTGCGTGTGTAGCGTCCTGTTGCGCGCTTCAGTTTCTTGTGAAGTTTATAAACCCAGCCTAAATAGTGACTTATTTCCTCTCGGTATATTCGACCACCAGGCTTTAACACTCCTGTTCTGTACGTGTTCGAGAGGAGGACGAACAGCTAATTCGCTACCGTTGTGTTGGACGTCATCTTCGTCTTTTCTTGTTCCACATGGAATCTGAAAATGGCTAAATGGTCACCATTATTATCTCCAGGCCTCCCGGCGATCGATGATCCAACCACACAAGAAGAAAAGTATGTACAGATGTTTAAAGAGCAGCGTGGTGATAAAACATACCACTTAATTGTTTGGTGAATTGCGGTACAACAGAAATAACATCGTAAAGAATATAAATACACCATACTGAACCGAAGTGAAAGATAATACACCATATAGCACTGAAATCAATTAATCGATATAGTGTTAAAAATACAAAAAAGTAAACAAATAATGACAAACTATTTTTTTTAATTCTAAAAGAGCATATATTTGTTAAGTACGCTAGAGATTCAACATATATAACATTTAAAAATTAGTAATGAAACAAAAATACATTTTAATACGCTACAATATATTATATATTAGAGAAATCTCGCCAAAAGTTAAATTGTTTAGCGAAAGTTTGGTATTTTTTATTTAATTTTTTTTTTTTAGTTATTTAGCTACGATATTTGGAAGCAAATTTCTAAAGATATCTGCTAAATTGTTTTATGAAGTAAAGAATAAGTATATTTGTTCCTGTTTATGCCCACGTAAGATGATTATGAGCTGCATAATTTAAAAAAAAATTTCACTTCTATGCAAACTAGTTATTGCAGCTCTAATGCACAATCTTGTAGTATCATATTCTCTCAAAATTATGTGACCATGCTACTAACACTGACTTTGAAATAACGTTAGGTAACTGGTAGATTTCGGGATATTTTTGTGCGTTCAATAACCTGGAAGCTTAGGATTGATAGTGCTGTGCTTTCATTAGCCATATTAAGATTTTTTTTATTGACTGATGTTCTTGAGAGAATGATCTAAATGGAACTGGACCGTTCAGTGGCTGTTTTTGTTAATTGATTTAGACTTATTCGGGGCGTGTCAAAACAACTTTCTTCCTAAAGAAAAAATTGCAAGTGATCGGAATGTAATTTATTATTAAATTAGTCCGCGAAATATCTCGATATCCAATAAGAGTTCAGTGATTATTTTCGTTCTTTAAATAATTATAGTACATTCCAGATCATCCGCACACTTTAAATCATAAATAACTACGAATAAAAAATGATCATCTCCTTCCACCGTACAGTCTGTGTCACTGTCTCAGATTTGACAGTTCCCAAAAGTTGTACCGGTGTTACCCATTTCTCACACGTCACTTACAAAGCAACACATTGTTATGTCTTCATGAATATTATTGTAACTTATGAGGTTGATTTAAGTAAAACCCAAACCACTTCTGCCAGCTTGAGAACGTCTCCTTTGTTCAGCAAGGATGGAGTTCTATCACGGGCCAGAATTTATAGTATTATACATATTATATGCATTAACATCATTAATAATGTATACAGAAAACGGAATTAAAACTAACCTATTTCCTCTCAGTTTCAACTTTTTTCTATATTTTAATGTTTGCTATTGAGACCCATGCAAGGCAAAGACCTACTGAAATAATTAACTAGCGTTTATAATGTGAGTGTATTACTTATAGTCTCTTAGCCGGACATCATACAATTTTCCATTCTACAGATATCATGTCAAGTGGTTTTGAGGAAATATATTTCATTAAATGTCGATGTACTGTTTCCATTTTATCATTTCAATATTTCCACCACAAGGGATATAAATGCGAGGAATATCATCATCGTGTTTTGCATTAAACGCTTTGCCACAGCACCAACTCTTTTAAGAAATGTCTCTGCGTATCGGTGACGGCAGAGAGAGTCCAGGATGAGCGTATTATTTAAAGGGGGGAGGGGTTAGTTACATGGATTCTGGGGGAAATCACGTTTTTGTCCAGTTAATGGTCTGCGACATGTTTGCACGACACCCAAAAACATTGAGCGCAGTGGCGGATCCAGGATTTTTGTTTAGGAGGGGCTTGACCCAGCTGAGGCTAGTCTTTATCAAGGCAAACACTAAAACAATAGTGGACCCAGATGCTTTTGGAGGGGGCTTGAGCCCATTAGCCCCCCTCTGGATCCGCTACTGGCGATGTGTAGTGTTTGCGTAGTGGAAAAATTTACGTTGTTGGACACGACGGTTATTCTAATTCGTACTTGGTCAACCATCATCGGGCACGGTCTAGCCTATCCTCGGAATCTTCCGGGTGTCGCAGAATGCCGATGGTTATGCAGCGAGTGACTCCAACCACGTCATATCCTCGAGGTTCACAACTCCGAGGTCTAGGGAACGTAACAGCACTACGACACTGCGACCAAGAGCCTGAGAACCGGCGAACAATTGAAGGTCGGCGCAGCGCGTAAGACAGCGGGATGTTCGCGTCTGGAGTAGAGGGCCTCATTGGGGGAGGAACTCTACTGACACCTGGTAGGAGTGAGGTAGTAGTGAGGTAGTATGATGTAGTAGTGAGGTAGTAGTGAGGTAGTATGATGTAGTAGTGAGGTAGTAGTGAGGTAGTATGATGTAGTAGTGAGGTAGTAGTGAGGTAGTATGATGTAGCAGTGAGGTAGGAGTGAGGTGGTAGTGAGGTAGGAGTGAGGTGGTATTGAGGTAGTATGAGGTAGTAGTGAGGTAGTGAGGTAGTAGTGAGGTAGTATGAGGTAGTAGTAATGGTAGGAGTGAGGTGGTAGTGAGGTAGTAGTGAGGTAGTAGTGAGGTAGGAGTGAGGTGGTAGTGAGGTAGTATGAGGTAGTAGTGATGTAGTAGTGATGTAGTATGAGGTAGTAGTGATGTAGTATGCGGTAGTAGTGAGGTAGTATGAGGTAGTAGTGAGGTAGTAGTGAGGTTGTATGATGTAGTAGTGAGGTAGTATGAGGTAGTAGTGATGTAGTATGCGGTAGTAGTGAGGTAGTAGTGAGGTAGTATGAGGTAGTAGTGAGGTAGTATGAGGTAGTAGTAATGGTAGGTGTGAGGTAGGAGTGAGGCAGTAGTGAGGTAGCAGTGAGGTAGTTTTGGGCCCACCCGCTAGACAGTATCTTTTTTTTCTAACATAGCTACATTGATTGTGAGAAGTAATGCTATGAGCTATTATTATCAGGCAAACAAACCAGTGAAAATTAATTCATTTAATTTTAGTAGCCATATATTTTGTGGTGTAGCATACCTGAAATTTTGCATTTTGTACTAATTTATACAGTACATGATTTTTTTAAAATTAAAATAAAAGCAATGTGTTTCCCGCTTAGTTTAAAGTTATGTTATTAAGCAATTAGTCATCAAATAGTTAATTTAACATTATAAACTTAACACTTTGGTTTTAAACCCCCGTGTCTAAGTTTTTTTTTTTTAAATTTTAGTTATGGGCCCACCCAACAGATAGCGTGACATGTCGGGCAAAATGTGTTTTCATTTTCCACTGCGAGAGTCGCGCTTTTGTCTCCCTCTCTGTTCTATGAAGGGCCCGCCATATTCGGGAAGCCTTCTTTTCACAGACGAGAAAGCCAAAAGCCCGAAGTTCCCCGAAGTTCATGCTTTTTTTTTTACCGTATCTTCTCTGTGAATAACTGCAAAATGACTAAAAATATAATACATAAATAAGTGCAAATCAGTGACTGAAACAATAAGAAGGTTTTCGCTGATTAGTATAGAGAAGTTTAAACTGATTTTCCTGCCATGTAACTCTGGTTACGGAGCAGTTTCCACTAAATACAATTTTACTAGAGTTATTTTTTATTAGCTCACACCGACGAAACACTATATCCAGATACATATTTTATAACTTGGCTTTGATAAGGAAAATAAGAAATATTCTTTGAATTTTTTTTGCCTTTTACAAATATTTAATATGTATGGCGGAAATTTGCACCTGCATTAACATACGTTACGTTTAACTCTAGTTCATATGCATTTTAACCCTGTAATTTTAATAATACGTACATACTTTATAGTGCACATCTTATCTGAAATTATAATATGCTCTTAAAAAGGGTTACTTTTTTAGTTATAATTATGACCTTTATTTTTGGTAGCATAATAATTGATATATATATATATATATATATATATATATATATATATATGTACTAGCTGCCCGACCCGGCTTCGCACGGTTGTATTTATGGGGGGGAAAATGAGACCAAATCTCCTATTTACAGTTATAATAAATGAAATAAAATGAAAATTAATTAATTTTGACAAAAACTTAATACAATGCTTTGTAATGTACCGAAGAAAAAACCAATAGCACCGATGGTTTCCCGACTCTCGAGCACGCAACGTTGTCATGGAGACGAAGTACTCGCTGTTTCCCGGGCTTAAACACCAATCAACATTGATAATCAGTTTATTATTAATTATAAATTATTAAGATTATTAATCGAAATAAAAACTACCCTATCTCTCAAGTTGGAAACAATTACACATAAATGCCAATTTTAATTATAAATTATTAAGACTATTAATCGAAATAAAAACTACCCTATCTCTCAAGTTGGAAACAATTACACATAAATGCCAATTTTCATCGAAATCGGTTGACTTGGTAAAGAGTTCACTGGACCTTTTTAGAAATCAGATGTAGTTAGTAATTGTCTTCTTAATTTGAATAATTTATATCACTTTCAAATCCCGACCGACTTTGTTCTACCAGTGTATAGTTATTTACCTGTATATATCTAAAAATTGGTGGTCTGTATTTAATGAGTGATGAGGACTACACTAACAATGAAATAGTCGTTGCCATGGAGACGAATGAAGCATCAACAATGCTACAGCCGTTGCCGTGGTGATTTTCTGCCAACTCATACATACATCACATTAGAAAACTCTAAAATTATCAGATTAAGACCATTAATCAAAATAAAAACTATCCTATCTCTCAAGTTGGAAAAAATTACACATAAATGCCAATTTTCATCGAAATCGGTTAAGTGGTTTAGGAGTCCATTGAGGACAAACATTGTGACACGAGATTTATATATATTAAGATATATATATATAACGAAAGAAAAAAAATGCAAAGATAATGAATTGGGGCGCGATCAACGGCATGTTTGCATTATAGCACGCTCGCATACGTGCTCATAGTCCTTTACAATCTTACAGCACATCTCTTGTCAGTGAAGTTTCACTACAAACGCGCATGGTAACCCCGAACCCATGTGTGTTTAATTTTGTTTTGTACATGACTAGGCAAAACAAAATTAAACACACATGGGTTCGGGGTTACCATGCGCGTTTGTAGTGAAACTTCACTGACAAGAGATGTGCTGTAAGATTGTAAAGGACTATGAGCACGTATGCGAGCGTGCTATAATGCAAACATGCCGTTGATCGCGCCCCAATTCATTATCTTTGCATTTTTTTTTTCGTTACGCTCCGATGACGTCATCGCCTCTTTAACCCTACCGTATGAAAGGAGGTTTTGTCTTCGTTGTGGAAAAGGGGGGGGGGGGGGGCTTTATTTACATAATTGGATGGTGTGTTCCAGGCCAGGAGAACGGGCCCGTCATTCGCTGTAATAACATACACAGATGGTCATGCCAGTTAAAAAAAAAAAAAAGTTTTGATGAATCGCATTTGGGTTACGCTGGTCGGGCAGCCGGGACGGACTCAATGAGGGCCGCGGCTTTTAACTGCGTCGACGCTGACTCGGCGACATTTCGCACTCCGTCAGCGCGCAGCGCTCGAAGGTCGCTGACACCACGATCAACTCAAGAAGAGTCTAGCGGCAGCAATGCTACCTTCCTGCAACTGGCTGCAAATGCTGCACCACTCACGCTCGTTCCAGGGCCGGCGGCACAATCTTATATATCATCTGAAACTTCTCATTAGCAAATATGGCCTCGTGGCTGAGCGCTCAGCGGCGCTATCAACTAATCGTATGGTTGACGGTTCGAGTCCTGGCAGGTGCGAACCTTTTTTGCACTTGTAAAAATAAATACGAGCACGTAACATTTCAAAAGTAATAAATATATTTGAATAATGAATGCAAATAAAAGTAAATTTATTAATTAAATTGTAATTGTCAGGTAAGGATATGATAACTAATGGTCAATTAAGTTAGGTTAGCTACATTATAAATACTTTAAAACTTTGTGGACGGTTGATTTGGTTAGGATAGTTACATTAAAGATCCTTGGAAATCATGTAAACGGTTTCCTAGCGCTGGATAGCTACATATTAAAAAGTTATTTGCTAAGCAACCATAAAATGATTTTACAGTATTTTTAATGTAGCTATACTTACCTAATATAACCAACCATCCACTAAACAGTCTATGTGGCATTTTTATACTGGAGAGAAAAAAACGCGCGCGCGTAAAAATAAAAAAACATCCAGGGGGTAGGCGCTCCCGATCGGCCAACTTCGGAGAGGATCGGCATTTGCAGCCAGTTGCAGGAAGGTAGCATTGCTGCCGCTAGACTCTTGTATCAACTCACGGCCACCTCGGAGCACCGTAGTCGCCCGCCGACCCGCACGCCGCGTCTAGCGGGGGGGCAGTGACTCGCATAGCCATTACGTGGAGGGAAGCCTTCATTTCACAGACGAGAGAGCCACACCCGAAGTTACCCGAAAGTTCATGCTCGCTTTTTTTTTCCGTACCACAACAGGTGTATTTATTTGGGATGTAGCTTACTCATGCGTCATACGCCGTTCCATCTCATTGTATAAACCGGCGAGGCATTAAATTTTGCGGTCGTTTAGGATAGGTTAGCTACATTATAAATACTTTAAAACATTGTGAATGGTTGGTTATATTAGGTAAGTATAGCTAAATTAAAAAATACTGTAAAATTATTTTATGGTTGCTTAGCAAATTAACTTTTATCCAGCGCTAGGAAACCGTTTACATGATTTCACAGTAACTTTAATGTAGCTATCCTAACCAAATCAACCGTCCACAATGTTTTAAAGTATTTATGTTGTAGCTAACCTAACCTAATTGACCATTAGTTATCATGAGTTGTCCAGAATAAACATTCACGGACACACGGCAAATGAAAAATATGGCGGCGTACAAATAAATACCGGTGCCTTGTTTATGGTCTTTCCTTTTATCAACACTGCCATATTTATTTACAATGAACAAAAAAAACCGAAGATGCACGATCGGACGTTTGTCTCTCTCATCTGTGAAAAGAAGGCGTCCCTTACGTGGAGGGGACTTGACAGATCACATCGTCCATGAACAATGACAACATGAAAACAATAACAGAATCTGAACGACTCGTGCCTGTGCGAGATGAGACTGTAAACAAATGCAAGATTATGTGTGACACTCGACAGATTTTTCCGCAATAATTATTGCAGAAGAGATGAAACTGCAGGAGGAAGGGATTTTAAAAAAAAGCCGTTCAGTTGGACGAAAGAGTGGAAACAAAACGACAGTTAATACATCTTGTATTGTATTGTTTCTCATAATTGTCACATGTTAACGTTTATTCAAATCAACAATCAAAAAGTTTTCAATCCCTTCAAAATATATATCCAGTTTAAATATTATGGACACACCACTTTTTTCTGATTGGATGAAATTTCCACCTTGTACGAAACCTTCCACAGACACTCAAACACGACCGATTAGTAAAACCTCAATGAAAACGGCCAGCTCTCTGTTAATTTTTCCACAGAACTATCTACACCAGCTGCCATGGAAGACCTTCCAAGGAAACTTCCATCGTGTGATACGGGCTTTACCATAGATTTTTTTTTATTGGTCGAAGAATTCTTCATAACAGCTGAAGTACGAAATTGTTTAAATTAAAAAAAAAATATTGAATTTTTTTTTTTATGTTTAACATCTTAGCTTTCGGTGTACAGCATTTGGTAAGAATAATTTCGTGAATGGAACGGAAATGTGTAACCACGGTCTGCCATCTGTGTTAGAGAGCGCGAACCAAAGTTCACAAAGCCAAAGGGAATCTTTATAGTATTAACTGTTTAATTAATTTTAACAAGTAACTTTTACAGAGGTCGTGTGTCCTGCCAGTCTCTTTGCATAACCATTCAGCGAGAAACCTTATAAACCAAACCCGTAAGAGAAAAGAGATTTATAATGAGGGAAAATTACACTATGGCTGCTGGCGTACGTTATAACACTCGAAAAATAATGCGTTATATAGACATATAATAACCCGGATTTAGTCTCTGATGCATTTGCTCTCTCGGAGTAGAAAGTTTGGATGCACATATAACTTATAAACACACAACTTAGAACAGTCATAACTTAGAATTCTCGAAAAAAAATCTTCATAACTTAGAACTGATTAAATTTAGAACGCTCATAACTTAGAAGCAAATAAAGCAGAAACTTACCTACAACTTAAAAATTTCGTAACTTAAAAAATCATAACTCAGATAGGGCATAACAAAGACAATACTTGATGCAAGCTTTTGGACATACGCCATTGCTAAGCACTTTTTTCTGTAAAAGAAAACTGAAAAAATACCCAAAAGACAAAAACACAAAAAAAAGTGCTTAGCAAAATAGCGTATGTCCAAAAGCTTACATCAAGTCATGCACTCCCATTGCACAAATCTTTCAAAGATAATAAGACATTACTATCTTGAGTTTTTTCTAAGTTAAGTGTTTCTAAGTTGTCTGTTTCTAAGTTGTGACAGCAACCTTCGAAAGTTGGCCCCCACGCGCGCGTGCGCAGGAGGTCGCGAACACTTTCTCTCCCCTCGCTCTTGGCCGTGGAAAACTACGACCTTGCAGCTTTGCTCATGGATCGTGGGGGAAGGTAGAAAGGGGGAGGGATGTGCTAAAAAGAGGCGCCGCGCCGTGTGTTTGCCGAACCTGTTCGCGGCTGGCTCCGAGAGGAACCCGGCGGGACGTCACCGGAAGCCGACGGACGGGTGAAATGCGCGCCTTCTTTCCCCGAGCACACACACACTCACATCTCCGGTCACCCTTCTCCGAGGAACTGGGTCTTCGGGTCAGCGCGAGCGGGCTGACTCCCGATATCTCCGGCTCGTCGCAACACGCCGAGTCCATTTTTTTTTTGACGTGACAACGTCTAATAAATTGATGAACGCCGCCGGCTGCACGCACCAAAAAAAGTGTCCCGTTACGCACATTGTTCCGTTACGCGGTGTCCCGTTACGCTCATTGTACGCTTGCGCCGCATCTTATCTCACTTCCACTCGATTGGCCTATGCGTCCGAAGAGAAGAAAGACAAGCGGCGGCACACAACTTGCATCTACACGTGAACTGTTTCGTCGACTATTTATAAAGTGAAGTGAAAAGTTAATGTGGTTTTCATTGCTTATTAAAACAACAATTTCGGCAATAAAGGTTAATTTTTCTTGCATTTTAAAAATCTGATTACTAGTATAATTTCAATTATTTATTCTTTTATTACTAAAATATAAATGATTCAATTTTATTCATAAAGGTATGCAATCATTTCATCGATGTTTTGTTATGACGTTGTCACGTTAAACTATCGTCCGTAAACCGACTTTACAGACAACCCCCTTTTTTTATTTACGTGAATACGTCTTTAACATTGCTTCCATAGTGGGAGGCGATTAAAAAAAAAAACAAATAACAAATTCGGGGGATACAGTTTGGTGTTGCAGCTACATACCATTCATCTCCATCCAAAATTTAATTACGCCAATGGATAGCTAAAGGATCAAAGAATTCGTTACGCCGAGCGAGGACTGTGAAGCATCGCGCGCGGTGGAGGTGGAAGCACTGCCATTTTGAGGTAATTTTGCTGTGTTTCGAGATTTACATTTAGTATAACTTTTGACTCGGAGAAGCTACGACGTTCGTTTGAGTTTTAATTGTCAGCTCTGGTCAAAATCTATCGATTGCATATATAAAACAGTAATGTAAAATAGTTACAGTGAATATATTATATATGGTATTAAAATAAAAAATAGCGTATCTTATATTTTGTATAGAAAATATTACCTGTTACGTACACGTATTCACGTACAACACACGGCCGTGTCCATGACACAGCCACACCCTTTTTTTTCTTTCTAATGTGTAACATCTCTGCTCTCTGTATACGCATTTGGTAGGAGTAATTTCGTGAATGGAACGGAAATGTGTAATCTCGGTGCTGTCATCTGATGGCAGATGGCGCGTACGAAAGTTCATAGAGGCAAAGGTAAGCTTTATAGTATGAACGGTTTAGTGAATTTTAACAAGATGGGCAGTATTTTAAAACAATTCCTGGTCGAAAATCATCTACAAAGCTGCTTTTTTTTTTGAGTCGTTGCATATAGTTTAAGCTTTCGCTCTGCAAATCGAAATATTCGCTAGTCGACGTAGCTGCTCCGACAGCGATTTCTAGCGGCGGGTGCGGAAACTACGTGTGATTCGCGTCCGGAAATGTACCTTGAAAACACGTTTTGTGCATATTTATCAAGCTCGGCATTATTCTAAAGAACGTTGCGTTAAATTTCGTGTCCGGGTTCCATATCTGATGTTTATTTGCAGCGTGAGAAAAAAAAAACGAAATTTCTCGTTACAGAGTTTAGATGTCTACACATCACTGACGAGTACTGAAAGTCTCGCACGCGCACACACACACACACACACACACATATAGTCTTCAGTTTATCGTCATTACTATTAGTTAAGGGTTATTTCTGTAAATTACAACCCTGGATATAATGACGGGACGTGCGGATCTTTCTGAATAGCTCGATTTGCTCACGGACAGACCGGTGACGAAGGACGGACAGACGGACGTTGTGGATCATTGTTGAGTCCAGCCAAGTAGAAGCGGTGCCTCAATAGACGCAACGCTCGGGAGTGGGGCGTTCGATGACACAAGTTGGAAGGGAAGGAACGCTACGGTGCTGAATTTGGCACATGGACGTAGACTTAACCCCCCCCCCCCCCCCCCCCCACTCCTCATTTTCCAAAGAGCATCCAAAAGTTCTGGGCCCCTGCTGTGCTTCCACTTGCTGTGAGAAGTCTAAAGTTCTGGAAGAGGTCATGTTTCCCAACGAACGTCAATTCAACATTCTTCAGCGTGATAATCTGCATGCGGGAAACGATGTCAGAATGGGATTTGCACATCGTTCAACCTTTACTGTGAAACAGGGAGGTATATCAGTGCTTATTTTGGCAAGGGGACTGTCTGAGAAGCGACGATCAGAGTGAACGAGTTTACCAGATACCCTACTCGACTTTTGCAGATTCACTCATTATGATCAAACTCGCTCACTGTTGGTAAGCAGACTTTACAGCTTGCTGATGATCCCTGCGTTCCAGCGAGTTATGTCGAAGACAACCATTTATCTCGTTACTCGCTTGCTATTGTTTTTGATTGTTAGCTGAGGTCTCAATAAAATTTCAAAGTAAGAAATTTCTTAAAAAACATATATTAGTATTGGTTTTATTAAATTTAAAATACAGTAATAAATACAGTTATAAAGCAACGTGATTCAAGAATATTAATACGTCACCTCACGGCAAACCTCTTCTAACATTAAAAAGTTATTATTTTTAATGGGTTTCTGTCCATTCAGAATGATTTTTAATAAACAAAACTGCTGGTAGGTTTTTAGACAGTAAACGCAGAATTAATTTAGTCTTTGCTTTACTGTGATATCTCGTACAGTTCCAAAGGTATACTGATAATTATATAACAAAATCTAAAAGCAATCAGTACTTATATTTTTATTAAGAGAAAAATATTGATCTGTAAGTTACATTCTTTCAACGCGAACGAAGTTAACCGGGGTGGCACAGCAGTAGGCCTAAAATGTTTGACCGACGGCCACAAAATCAAAAACATGAAAAATTTATCTTGCTGGGAAAATGCATTAGTTGACCGACAGGCTCTAGACAATGGCCGGTAGTCCAGGACAAAAAAAAAAGGGTTTAGGTGTTGAATATGCTACAACTGTATCCTAACCACATTTCCAGTGCACGATAAGACACGGCCTTTTTTTTTTTTTTTTTTATAACGGATTTTTGTGTCCTATCCGTGACCTATCTGTCGCCCGAATTCCGCGCATGCGCAGAGCTCACTTTTTCGTTGATTTCATCTAGATGGTGGACCCACGTAACTCGTATATATTCAATTTCGTGAATATCGGAGGACGTACCAAATGTGTGTCAAATGAAACTTTATGGTAGCGAAATTATCCTGGAACACACGTAGTACACTGCTCATACAAATGTAGGTATATAACAGAAACTTAAAAAGGACTTGAGAAAATAATTTGTGATGATGATGATGATGCTCTTTCTAGGATTTTTGCCGTAAAATATGCATCGGTGGATCTGAAACGTCAGCTAGAATGTATTGGAACCATTTTCTAGCCTCGCGCAGGGCACCGTTTATTGAAACAGTTGCTTTTCTGTTCCCTTGCTGGGATTCGGTTCGGACACGTTCTGGAATACGGCCCGCGAGTCGGGTTACGGCAGTGTCCCAACGAGGCAGTTCTTATTCGCTACCTGAGCACGAACGTCTTGGAATACATGCCTTGACAGGCACCGGACCGAAGATCGTTTTGCTGAAGAGTTTTTTTTTTTCGATTGCCGGGCACCAGATCGACATTTTCGGTCAAATGACTTTCGGTCTAGTGTCACGGGCACAGCTACTATCAAACTGGCGTAAAGCGAAAACCAAAGGAGATGCCAGTTAAAAACAAAAAATTGGCTGTCTGTAAAGTCGGTTTACGGACGATAGTTTAACGTGACAACGTCATAACAAAACATTGATGAAATGATTGCATATTTTTATAAATAAAATTTAATATTTATATTTTAATAATAAAAGAATAAATACTTGAAATTATCAGATTTGTAAAATGCAAGAATAATAAATTAACCTTTATTGCCGAAATTGTTGTTGTAATAAGCAATGAAAACCACATTAACTTTTCACTTCACTTTTTAAACAGTCGAGTGGAAGAGAGATAGATGCGGCGCAAGCGTACAACGAGCGTAACGGGACACAGCGTAACAAAACAATGTACGTAACGGGACACAACAGAACGGAACAATGTGCGTAACGGGACACTTTTTCGTGCGTGCCGCCGTTGTTCATCGATTTATTAGACGTTTTAACGTCAAAAAAAGTTTTTTTTTTTTTTAACAGTTCTTGGAGTGGTGTTGTGATACATAACGGAAAATGTTTTAGACCTCACCCGACGTAGATCTTCACTGCGAGTCTCGTAGACCGGAAGGTCGACCCAAGTCCGGGCGGGAAAAAAGGAAAGCTGAACCCCAGGTGTGGCGTCTGGGAGGAGGGCCCTTTGTAGGTTAGCTAGCTGTAAACGTGGGGTGGCACGTCCACTTTCTCATTGGCATTTCCTACGGTTCAGGTGGGCCGGATCCGTGCTGTCGTGAATCACTTCGTCCGTCGAGACACGGAATACATTTTCACAGGGGCGCAACAACTAAATTTCCAAAGGGGGGGCAAAATACCTTTTTTTTATAAAGAATCGTCGATCCCCCCTATTGAAGCGGTGGGTCCGGGGGTATTCCCCCGGGAAAATTTGTATTTCAAGGTGGAAAATGGTGCTATTTATGCAGTTTTATTATCTAAAAATTGATTACACAACACTTTTTTTTGCCCCCGTTTGCCCCCACTTCAAGGTTTCAGAGGGGGGGGGGGGGGCAAAATACCCTTGCCTCCCCTGTTGTTGCGCCCCTGCATTTTCTGTACATGACAAAAGATTATTTTGGAAGCCAGTTGCCAAGAAATAGTTTGTGGTAATACAAGAAAGCTACAGAAACTTTGGTACAGCACAGGGATACGTTTTTCGGGATAATACTGAACATTTCATACGAAAATTGGCACATATTTTTTGATTTTATTTGTTTTTTTCATTCAAGCATGTATTTAATTTCAGACCATAGAAAATATAATTGAATAGCGCATGCGCTGGAGTGGCGTCGCTGCAGACGCACTCTCCTCCTCTACCGGTTCCCCCAACACGTACCTAACTATTCCCCTAACGCGATCTGAATTTTCATATAGCTCGATTATTGTAACCCACTCATTAAGGGCTCCGCCTACCCGGGCACACACACGGTGCGCAGAGCTTCAGGAAAAACAACGCGATTTCAAAACTACTCAAGATATCCGAGTGGGTTATGTTTACGAAAAACATTTAAGAGTTCTCTGAGGCCCTAAAAGTACTTTTAAATTTGGATCATGTTTTAAACTGTATTTCTAGAAGAGTTAAAATGGCTAAAACGCATGTTTCCAGAGTAATTTTTAGGCGTCAAACAACCAATACAGATTATTAAAAGCACTTAAGGGACTTGCATTACACATTTATCTTCATTTATCGGCCATATAATGTTGCGGTCACCGCTCAAATTTCACAGTTATCCTGTGTCGACGAGAAGACTACACGTCAATTCACAGCCTTGCGCTTAGAGGCGATACCGCGCTAGAAATACCATCGAGCGTCGCACTTATCATCCCACCTCACTAACACACATGCACCCCTGACGAGGCGGGCCCCTTAAAGAAGTTTCTCTTAAAATAAAAAAAAACAGATGAATCATGTACGCTTTCAGGAAAAAAAAAGTTTCCGCGAATTTAATATTCATGCAAGGTGGGCGGAGAGTCGACCAAACAGCTTTCGCTCGTTCCACTTACAAGCTCGCCCGAGTGTATATATCCATCCGCGTGGTCTCGGCTGGGGAGACTTGTGGACTCGGGACTCGTTCCAGCAACATCCGGGGCAACTCCTGTGTTCGACCGCCAGGGCTCAGCAACGTCCGCCCTGCCTTTCCCTTCTTTCCCGGGAAATTCACTGGAAATTCACGGAGTTAGGAACTGTCAGGAGTGGGCATGCTGTGACGCAGTTGAAGTCACTTCTTTACCTCGCCATCGTCAAATTGGGTCCACGCCCAAAACCCTTGCATGACTGCAAAGGAACATTCAAACAGAGATTTTTAAAAAGAGAACACTTTTTGTAAAACGTGTAAAACGTCTCTGTTGTAGAATGGTCGCTTAGGATCTGATGACTCCAATATATATACTCATATACTTATACACATACATACACATAATATATACATATACATACACACATATATATACACCGATTTCTTTCGCTGTAGTAACGACACACAATGCCCTTGCTTCCACTAAATCCATTTTTTATACTAACGGATGCGATCTGCTAACGATGCCTCAGTTAGATTTAATAAGAAAGTATTTACTAAATAGTATCAACTTTTTGTAAGTGCCGGTGGGTCACTATTAAACTTGCAGTTAAAACATGTACATACAAAAAATTACCAACGAAAGAAAAACAATTTGTTGTGCTGAAAGCACGAGACTTAACCTAACATATTTCACACTAGTTTAATGTATCGGTCATGCATCGGTCAGCGTGAGCCACGAAAGCACCCTAAAGGTGTCTCTTTGCGACTTGATTACGTGATGTTTTCATGAAGTCATAATCCTATAACATTATTTGGATAATTTGTGCTGGAAGTGAAAATTTGACAGTGGCACTGTTTCACACGTCATATTGATTTTTTTTTTTTTTACATTTCATCGTCAATACTAGGTATAACTTAAGGACTATTTATGAAATTTTAACATGATACCTCCTTTGCATGTGTTGCTCTGGCACAAATGTTTTCAACTGATATTCGCTAAGCTTAATACAGAGTGTCCAAAAAATAATGTCCCAATTTCAATTGTATGTTACAAGAGTTTAGTTTAGACTATTAACAACAAATAATACATCAGATTGAAGGTTTTTATTACAAATTTTCAATACGAGCACATTTAGTTATGCGGAACACATCCAACCTAAAGTCCAATTCTTCCCACACTTTGGTTAAACAAGTCCGGAGAATCGAAGGAACAACTTTTTCAAATCTGCGTTTCAAATAAAGCAAATCATTAGGTTGCAGTGTTACGTAGACACGATCTTTTATAAAGCTCCAAAGGATAAAATCGCATGGCGTCATATCAGGTAAACGTGGGGGCCAGCGAAAAAAGTTATATCGTCTCGACCATTACGACCAATGCAACGGTCAGGGACTTCGACGTTCAACCACTCTCGTACAAAGCGATTCCGATGGGGAGGGGCTTCATCCTGTTGCCAAATAAAGTTTCCAGGTTCCCCCTCTACTAAGTTAGGAAAGAGTCATTATATTAACATATGTGGCGCTGCAAGCCATAAAACAACAGTGCAGTACTCGCACATGCGCTCATCTAAAACTGTTTGAGTTACTCTTTAATTGTGACCTTGAACCTACACTCTACAACGCTTACAGTTGATACTATTTACATTTATAACTGGGACATTCTTTTATCGACATACTTCATAATGTGTGTAAAGAGGCGCGTAAGTGATAATTATTTACGGACAGTTGCGCAACTTCTTATGCCCGTTATGTTACACTCTGTTGAATGTATTTGTGCCAGAGCAAGAAATTCAAGTGAAGTATACCGTTAGAATTTTATAAAAAGACCATTAAATAATAGCAATGACGAGAAAATGAAAATAAAAATCAACTGGTCATATTAGACCGAGTCCTTAATAGAAGTAAAAGGGTTCCGTCTGGAACAAGCACTTAAAGGTGACCACCTGCTCAGGCACGCGAGCTCTATGAGTGCGCGGTCGCTAAGGGCGGTACTGGCCCGCGCATCGCACGCATCTTCGCCTCTACGCGCAAAGGTACAGAACGGGCGTGCAATCTTCACGTCGCTCGGTGACGCACCTCAATTGGGAATTAATAGCGGCAACCCTGTAATTTCATTATGGAATACTGAAGCTAACGTATTCAGAATTTTTCCAAGCCTAAAACAAGACGCGAGGACAGTCCCATAGTCCAAAACCACTGTCAAAAAAAATTGGTTGTCTGTAAAGTCGGTTTACGGACGATAGTTTAACGTGACAACGTCATAACAAAACATTGATGAAATGATTGCATAGTTTTATGAATACAATTGAATCATTTTTATTGAATTATCACTATTTTGTATGGATACAAAGAAGGAGTGAAATAAAATCTACAAATTAATTGATAAATTTATTTTCATTTGCACTCAATAATTCAAATATGTTTATTACTTTAACGAACAGATTATTTTAACTATAACTTTTATACGTGTTTTCTATTTAACTTCTTCCAATCTGTGTCATTCTGTTAAGGATAGGACGATGATAGGAAAAGTAGGAAACGAATGGGAGTGTTTCAAAGTTTAATGTGCCTCGAAAAAGTCAAATCGATGGTTGTTCCAATCGAGTGGAAGAGAGATAGATGCGGCGCAGGCGTACAATGAGCGTAACGGGACAATGTGCGTAACGGGACACTTTTTTCGTGCATGCAGCCGGCGTTCATCGATTTATTAGAAGTTGTCACGTCAAAAAAAAAAAGCACGTTAAACACACAAAACCTTGGAAAGAAACTTGTTAAGTGCTATTCGTAATGAGTAATGAGACACTTTTCAATAAATTACTGAGCAGGTTTCAGGCAGCCCACCTTAACATTGAACCTGCCCCGACGGGGAGGTCACGTGACGTCGCAGGTCGAGAGAGAGAGACTTTCGCCGAAGGCCGCGGCGGGAGACTCTTGAGGCCACTCTCTTGTCTCTTGTCACGCCAGCAGCCCTGACAGGGTCACCGCCGAGTGTCAGTGGAGGGGGAGGGGGGATGCGACCTTGTCTCCCCTCCCCTCCTGGGGCGGGAACGGTTACGGCCGGCCGTCTGCTGGAACCGTGAAGGACCGAACACTGGGGTGCTGTCATAACTTATAAACACACAACTTATAAACACATACCTAAGAATTTTCTATGTTATGGCAGTTCTAAGTTATGACTTTCTACGTTATGACGTTTCTAAGTTGTGTGTTTCTGCGTTGCGTGTTTCTAAGTTACGTGTTTCTGAGTTATGACAGTTCTAAGTTGTGTGTTTCTAAGTTGTGATAGTTCTAAGTTGTTACTTTCTACGTTATGACGTTTCTAAGTTGTGTGGTTCTGCGTTGTCTGTTTCTAAGTTGTGTTTTTCTAAGTTATGATCTTTCTAAGTTGTGTGTTTCTAAGTTACGTGGATTTTTCCAAGTTTTCTAAGTTATGACAGTTCTAAGTTGTGACGTTCTAAGTTGTGACGTTCTAAGTTATGTGGTGTTCCCCCGAACACTCATCCGGCCGTGTTCGGCCGAACAAAAACAGACGACCGGCAGATTCGACCGTCAGTTACCAGTTGCACATCCTCGTGCTAAGGGCTAATAATAAGAAAAAAAGGAAAAAGTGTCACAATAAAAGTTATGGTAATAAAACTATCCTGGAATACATGTGTAAATTTGAATAGTCATAACAAGATATAATCGCAACTTAAAAAAATTCCTATAATTTACTAGCAACGAAAATTGTTTTGGAACAAACATGGCGTCAAAGATATTTAACAGTTTGTTGGTTCTCCCTCATTGCGAATGCGGCACAATCTTTTAAGTATTCTTGAAACTAAAAGTTGGAGTCCAGTAGATACGTGAAAACAAAATTAACCTGAAACATTTTAAAACACATATATATCACTAAGTGTGTCTGTGTGTGTATATATGTATATATGTTTTTTTCCTTAAACGACTGCAGTCAGTCTTTAAATATTTCTTACAAACAAACCTTAACATTATTGAGCTGGTTCAACATTTAAGATTTCGAAGTAAACATTTCGTCACGAAATTATTTTATTCAACATGGCGTTGAATATATGTACGCCAACAATTTTTTTAAATTTGTTGTTTCTCTACAGGGAATTTCAAAATTTTCATGTTTATATTTTAAGTATACATTATTTATTTTTGTGACTATAAATTATAACATAAATTATTAAAGGAATGTTGTACTATCATAATTTTTATTTTTAATACATATGCGCGGTGTAAATTCTGCGATGTTCGCGAAAGTTAATATGTAATGATGAATTAAGCAGGTCCGCTATATTTGAGATATTTGTGAGACTCCCACTTGTACCAAATGCCGTATACCGAGAGCTGAGACGTTCACACGTAAAAAAAAAATCAAAATGGCCGTGGCGGTTGCCCCACGGATAACGGAACGCGCCCGGACCGGACCGGAGTTTTTGCGCCACACGCCTGGGAGATGCCTCGCCGCGCTCTTGTCGGATTGCGTCGATGCTCGCTTGCGACATGCGGGTCGCGTCCAGTGTAACCCCTCCCCCCACCTCCCGGCTGGAATCCAGCGCGCGGTTGCCGCACCCACTAGCACCGTTCTTCATCCAGTGTTGCCACCCACGTGTGCTTCCAATCGACGAATAATGAAACCAAACACGCTACAGACGGCGACGCACCACAACATCGAAATACCACAACGCCGAACGTACAATAACGCCGTAAACCATAACGCCGAATTCCAAATTGACTACAACGCCGACAGCTGGAAAACTGCTGTGTACCACAACGTAGAAATACCACAACGCCAAACGTACAATAACGCCGAAAACCATAACGCCGAATGCCAAATTGAATACAACGCCGACAGATAGAAAACTGCTGTGTACCACAACGTAGAAATACCACAACGCCGAAATACCACAACGCCGAAATACACTAACGCCGAAAAATGTGTTTGCAGGACTGCCACAAAGGTTAGATTAGGTAAGGTTAGGTTAGGCTAGGTTAGGCTAGCCTAGGTTAGGTTAGGTTGTGGTATTTCGGCGTTAAGATACATTTAAGAAACACACACAAATTCATTCAGTTGTTTTTCATTATGCTCCTGTGGCCCCTCCTCCCCGCAGCAACATTTTTCGGCGTTTCTGTATTTCGGCGTTGTGGTACACAGCAGTTTTCTAGCTGTCGGCGTGGCGGTCAATTTGGTATTCGGCGTTGTACGTTCGGCGTTGTGGTATTTCGGCGTTGTGGTAACGACCCGCTACAGACTAACACCGGACGGTGCGATAGTGTGAAAAATAACCTAGTGGCAAAATATGAGACTATTGAAATATTTTACAGATAAATCGTTAAATTATTTTTTATATTTTCTGGTATCAAACGATTCACTTCTTTTTTAAGACGTTTTAAGCTTTGCAGTTTTAGATCCCCATGCATGAATCTGTTTATTTTTTTATTTTTTAAATAATTTTTTTTTTTAAATGAAAAGAAAGTTATGTTGGTACCATGTATATAACAGCTATATTGTTCGTACGGGGAAAACAGTCTGCCATCTATCGGACTGACGTGAAAACAACGCCAGGTTTTCAAACAAAAATCTTGGAGCTGTCCGGTATTAGTATGTAATGCATTTGATAAAAATGTTTTAACATACATGCTGTTTACTCTGTGTTCTTAAACGAAAGGATCTTCCTGGATGAAGTTTGCATTCAACGATAAAACAAGACGTGACATGATACCAGAGTTCTTTCTACGCTCACACAACAATGGGACATCAACAAAAAATAAACATACTTTTTCGACAGACATTTATTTGCAGTCATTAGGTATTGAAGCAACACCCACTTAAGTCTGTAGCCAAACCTCCGTAGCGTAGTCGGATGCACACCGGCTTACGGTGCTAGGGGTCCTGGGTTCGTGTCCCGATATTTGATTACGATGTGATGATATTTGAAAAAGGACAAGTTGAATCCAGGGCCGGCGCGTCCATATCGGCGAACTAGGCAACCGCCTAGGGCGCCAAGTAGCTGGGGGCGGCGCAGCACGACACATAACAGCTGATATAATATGTTTTAACGATTATTGAAACTAGACGAAAATGGTTTTTTGTAACAGTTTGGAATGTTTATGTTGATATAAGTAATTATTGAAAGTCCACGGTGACCTGTTTATGATTTGTAAAAAAGAAAAAAACACAAGCCTGCTTACATTTGATTGTTGACCAAATCTTAGGCTTACGTGATGTATTTTGAGGCAAGGAAATTTTTTTTGTGGTGTCCGGCCGGGGGGGGGGGGGGGGGGTCATTAAGGTTTTTCGCCTAGGGCGCCAATTTACCTTGCACCGGCCTTGGTTGACTCTATGGCTGTTGGCATAAGCTGTAGGCCAACAGCAAATAACCACTTGTGTCTGCGAAGCCCCAGGAGCGGATATCCAACATATCTTTGTAGGATATCCCCGTATCGCGGATAGAACGCAATTGTTTCATGAATTAAAAGATCTAGAAACACCACATTCCTGTATCATATCCGAGTATGGTTTATGATCGTTCTCATGACGTATAAAACCATCATTACGCGTACTTTCATATTGCACTTCATAAGTACACCTCTAATTATTCGGATCCAACTTGTAGGTATCCTAGGTTACCGGGACACCATTTTCCTGACTCCTTTGAAAATTCTGTTTAAATACATTTTTGATACAACCGCAACTATAACTGCAAGCGGTGAAATAAAAACAAGGGCTGGAGGACAAAAAAAAGAATCATCACGCAAACAAATCCGTTTGAATTGTTTGTAAATATTATTATTTTTTATCTAAATATTTTTGTCTTGGACAATTTTTGATAAGACGATGTCAAGGAGTTGTAAAAAAAAAACAAGGGCAAAATTAAAAAAAAAATAATGTAATCCGTTCAATGTACACGATTAAGCCCCTTCTTATTATTTGTACATCCTTTAAATTATCTACAACTTACTCCGAAATAATTTTTATACGACAACCAATACTGAAAGGCTTGAGTGTAGTTTTGTGTGTGTGTGTGTTTGTGCTTCTCACATGGTAATTTTATTGGTGCTAACTGTAATTTGAATTAAGAAGTGTTTGATTTATTGTTCATGAAGCTGACTGGGGTCGTTACCACAACGCCGAACGTACAATAACGCCGAATACCATAACGCCAAATGCCAAATTGACCGCAACGCCGACAGCTAGAAAACGGGGCTGTGTACCACAACGCCGAAATACAGTAACGCCGAAAAGTGTTGCTGCGGGGATGGCGGGGGGGGGGGGGGGGGGGGGGGGGGGGGGGAGCAAACAGGAGCAAAATGAAAAAAAAAAAAAACTGAATGAATTTGTGTGCTAACCTTACCTAACCTAACCTTTGTGGCAGTCCTGCAATGACATTTTTCGGGGTTAATGTATTTCGGCGTTGTGGTACACAGCAGTTTTCTAGCTGTCGGCGTTGTAGTCAGTTTGGCATTTCGGCGGTATGGTTTTCGGCGTTATTGTACCAGGGGCGTAGGGAAGGGGGGGATCATAGGGATCCATCCCCCCCGAAATGTGTGGAAGGTTTTTTTTTTACCTGAGTTGAGTTTGTAATTTGTGTTATTTTAATATTCAAAATCAATAATGTTTACAGCAGAACAATATTCAATGTTATATTATGAAAACTGCTAAAATAGCACCATTTTTCACGTAAAAATCCAAATTTTTCCGGGGCCCGCTTCGTAAAGGGGGGTGGGTGAATAACCAAATGTTTAATTCCCCCCCCCCCCAAAAAAAAAAATAAAATCCTGGCTACGCCCCTGTATTGTACGTCCGGCGTTGTGGTGCATCCCCAGCTGACTGTGCCCGGTGTTTGCAGGACGGGGCTGTGCTTGTCGCAGGGCGCCGGATGGGACTATGTCCGCGCAGCCTCTGACCGGAGAGTCTCCATCAGAGCGATGACAGGGGTGGCGCGCTCCCTGGCGCTGGCGGCGGCGGTGGCGGCCCTGCTGCTCGGCGGTGGCGCGGGGGCGGCGGGGGCGGCGACCGGCGGCGGGGCCCACGAGGGCCCGGCCAGGCCCCCAGGGGCCCTGCAGGTCTCCCCGAACACGCACGAAGCCGCCAGGAGGTGGCTCGCAGCCTTCGCGCCGGCAGGTATACGACCCTTTTCCCTTCGGACGGTCCTCGAACGTGCGGCAACTTCCTAGCTCTCTCGGGGAATGAGGGGTGCTGTCATGACTTAGAAACACACAACTTAGAAACACACAACTTAGAAACACATACCTAAGAATTTTCTAAGTTATGACTGTTCTAAGTTATGACTTTCTACGTTATGACGTTTCTAAGCTGTGTGGTTCTGCGTTGCGTGTTTATAAGCTGTGATAGTTCTAAGTTATGAGTTTCTACGTTATGACGTTTCTAAGTTGTATGGTTCTGCGTTGTGTGTTTCTAAGTTATGATCTTTCTAAGTTGTGTGTTTCTAAGTTACGTGGATTTTTCCAAGTTTTCTAAGTTATGACAGTTCTAAGTTGTGACTTTCTAAGTTATGTGTGGTTCCCGGTGAATGAGACGAAAGTCGCACGGAACGGAGATGTGTAACCCCGCGGTGCTGACTATCTGTGGCGGATGACGCGAACCAAAAGTTCGCAAAGCCGAACGGAAACTTGATACCACCAACTGTTTAGTGAAATTTCAACTAGACGGCCAGTACTTTGATAAAATTTCCTTGTCGAAATATCAGGCCCAAAGCCGGGGTTTAGGAATTCTTTTCAAGACTCTTTCGCTTTTATAGAAGTCTTTCATCGTGTAGTTTAAAAATTCTCTCTGCAAATCGAATGATTCCATAGTCGACGCGACGTAGCTGCTTCGGCAGCGAATTCTAGCGGCGGGTGCCTAAAAACGTGTGATTCGCGTCTGGAAATTTAGTTGAAAACTCGGTTTTCTCAGCATTCCGTGTTTCGTATTGTAAGCGTATTGGCAACATGAGAACACATGAATTGGCTCGTTACCGAGGTTAGATGTTACACATCTCTGGCGAGTACTGAAAGATTAGCTCCTTTTTTTTTTTAGTCATACGCTATTGCTGGTTAGCCTGAATGTTATAAGAGACCTCAGTAATGGACATAAGAATTAATATGCAAACACATATGAAACAAGTAAAAATCAGCCTATGTCAATAAATTATAAAACATAGACGGCACAGAAAATTTCGTTGAAGGAATTATTCAGATAAGCCCAGATAAGAGCCTAGTGGTCTGATCTTCACACAATAGACTTGCAGTGAGGTGAGAGCATGGTAAACGTGTTTTGAGTGAGATGGCTTAGTGATAACTGATAAGTCACTGAACTAGCACTACAAAGGACTCGGTTGTGAACTGCCTTCCTGCTATCCATAATTTTTTTCATGGTTTTCTGAAATTAATTTACCTAAGTGGGTAGTTTCTAATAGTTAGTGTTTTTTACACGTGATTAAAAAAAAGTCATAATAGAGCCTTATTAAAGTGTACATAAAAGGGTTTTTCTACTAAACAAGTCCTTGTGCAATGGTTTATATTAATTTAAACGCAAAAAATTATGTCACACCTGACATGTACTGAAAGCGTGAAATCGTGTGGTATAGGCTACAGGTATTTATTTACCGTTCGTACGTATCCTTCACTTAAAACTTTTAATTTTATATTAATCATACAAAAAACAACAAAAATTTGGTATTTTTCAAAAACCCAGAAAAACTCAGGTTTCTATGGTATCGGGAAAATTAAGTTTTTTGTTTACAGATTAATGCTTTTCTTAATAATTACTAAGGCTAAATTATAATTGTTAATATAAAACCGTATATAACATGACCTTATGGTTTCAGTACGTGCTGGGATGAAATAAAAATTTGCATTTAAATTTAATAACGATCTTTAATTTAATTACGACGTTTATTAGCAGAAAATAATGTTACTCTGATGTGTGATTCCATGTCAGTTTACTCTGATGCGTGATTCCATGTCAAGTGATGCGTGATTCCATGTCTAGTGATGTGTGATTCCATGTCAGTGTACTCTGATGCGTGATTACATGTCAGTGTACTCTGTTGCGTGATTCCATGTCAAGTGATGTGTGATTCCATGTCTAGTGAGTGTGATTACATGTCAGTGTACTCTGATGCGTGATTCCATGTCAAGTGATGTGTGATTCCATGTCTAGTGAGTGTGATTCCATGTCAGTGTACTCTGATGCATGATTACATGTCTAGTGACCTCTGATGTGTAATTCCATGACAGTGAGCTCTGATGTATGATTCCATGTCAGTGTGCTCTGATGTATTTCCATGTCTAGTGATGTGTGATTCCACGTCAGAGTACTTTGATTCGTGATTACATGTCTAGTGATGTGTGATTCCATGTCAGTGTGCTCTGATCTATTTCCATGTCTAGTGATGTGTGATTCCACGTCAGAGTACTTTGATTCGTGATTACATGTCTAGTGATGTGTGATTCCATGTCAGTGTGCTCTGATGTATTTCCATGTCTAGTGATGTGTGATTCCATGTCAGTGTACTCTGATGTGTGAGTCCATGTCAGTGTACTCTGATGCATGATTACATGTCTAGTGACCTCTGATGCGTAATTCCAAAACAGTGAGCTCTTATGTATGATTCCATGGCAGTGTGCTCTGATGTATTTCCGTGTCTAGTGATGCGTGATTCCATGTCAGTGTACTTGATGTGTGATTCCATGTCAGTGTACTCTGATGCGTGATTACATGTCAGTGTACTCTGATGCGTGATTCCATGTCTAGTGACCTCTGATGTGTAATTCCATGACAATGAGCTCTGATGTATGATTCCATGACAGTGAGCTCTGATGTATGATTCCATGTCAGTGTGCTCTGATGTATTTCCGTGTCTAGCGATGCGTGATCCCATGCCTAGTGATCGCTGATGTGTCGTGCCACGCGAGTGGGCTCTGATGTCGCGATGTTGCCGGTGCAGCCGCCGCAGGGAAGAGCTCGTTCCTCGCCGGCTTCGGCCTGGGCTTCCTGACGTTCGCGCTGAAGAAGCTGCTGCTGCCCTTCTTCATCGGCGCGCAGATCGTCAAGTCGGTGCTGATCGCCATGTTCCTGCCCAGCCTGCTGGGCGGCCTGGGCAAGGTGGTGGGCAAGGGCGTGTCCACGCTCGCCTCGTCCTCGGGCTCTTCGGGGCCCTCGGGCGGCCACGACGCCGGAGCCGCCGGAGGAGGAGGCGTCGACGACTTCGAGTTCAAGGACAACCTCGACTCGGAGGCCGCCATGTCGGAGACGTCCTTCACGTACCCGGAGCCGGCCTTCTCCGGGGTCACATACGCCGCGGGCGGGGGCCTGCCCCCGGGCACCCTGCCCGCCTCCAGCCTCTACGCGTCCAGGTCAGCGGGCGATCCCTCAGGGAAAACCCAACGATTTCAATTTGTTCGCTGCTGCATACCTTTTGTCTTGCTATGTAAGATTGTTTCAGTACAGCAAATGAAAAAAAAATTCAGGCCCCAACATTGGGCGCCAATTTTCTAGTCATGTTGGGTGCCACTTTTCTAGTCACGTTGGGCGCCACTTTTCGCCCCTCATTAGAGTCACTTTTCACGTCATGTTGGGCGCCACTTTTCTAGCCATGTTGGGTGCCACTTTTCTAGTCACGTTGGGCCACTTTTCACCCCTCATTAGAGTCACTTTTTACGGGAATGACAAGCATTCAACTCCAACGGACAGCAAACGTATCATGCTATTCTGTTTGCACCTCCTATAACCCTTTGACTTGATGTAGGCTTTTGGACATACACCGTTGCTTAGCACACGTATGTCTGTAGAAGAAAACTACAAAAAAAAAACACAAATGACAAAAAAAAAAAAATTAAGCAAAAGAATTGCTGTTGTCAGGATTTAACGCCACACAATACTCCACAACAGGAATTTGGTCAACAAACAAAAAGAAAAACAAAGAAAAATGGAACTAACAGAACGAAAAAAAATAACCCACAAATGATGACAGCACAAAAATACCGAACCCAAAAAAATTCAGCACAACTTATCCCTTTGTTTTGCACATCTTATCCCTTTGTTTTGCAGTGGTATTTCTATGATACCACTTTGAAAAATGTTAATATTCGAAATGTTTCAGTGGTATTGCCGAAATACCTCGCGTGAGTAAGCCTTGTGCTGCTATCTGGCGATCCTAACAAGAACAAGCAACATTGGCTGCTTTAATTTTTCCTTCCGCCACGTCTGCTAAAAGTTACACAATATATTCTAATTTATTTTTGATATATTTCTGTGTGTTTCAAAGGGATAAAATGTTGGCCCACGACCGACACTTAAATCCCAGAGCAAGGTTTCTCAATTCAATTTGAGTGATGCTGCTCAAATGCTGGGTAAAGACGTCCCGTTTATTATTTTAATGGTCAAGTGTGTTATCATAAGGATATATACTATTTTTTTTAAAATTTGTGGTTGTAGCTCCATATAATGATGCACGTGTTTTCCCACCTTCTCCCTATGTTTCGCATGTATTAAGGTAATAAATGGAATTGGCATTATAAACTGTTGAGAAAATGTATAACTAGTAATATTGTTCTAGTCTAAGCTCCATGATCACTTAACAACCTAATATTTTGAATTTCTAGTCTACTTGGGATGAAGGAGGGCATGTTTAGCCTCGCCTCTACTTGAGCTTGGTTCGAAACCCAACGATTTCAACAACCATTTTTGCACATTTGCTGCATACCCTTTGTCTTGCTGTGTAAGATTGTCTCAGTACAGCAAATGAAAATAAAAATTCAGGCCCCCACATTGGGCGTCAATTCTCTCCCCTCGTTGGGCGCCACTTTTCTAGCCATGTTGGGCGCCACTTTCCGCCCCTCATTAGAGTCACTTTTCATGTCATGTTGGGCGCCACTTTTCACCCCTCATTAGAGTCACTTTTCACGTCATGTTGGGCACCACTTTTCTAGTCACGTTGGGTGCCACTTTTCAACCCTCATTAGAGTCACTTTTCACGTCATGTTGGGCACCACTTTTCTAGTCACGTTGGGCGCCACTTTTCACTCCTCATTAGAGTCACTTTTCACGTCATGTTGGGCACCACTTTTCTAGTCACGTTGGGCGCCACTTTTCACCCCTCATTAGAGTCACTTTTCGCCCCTCATTGGAGTCACTTTTCACGTCATGTTGGGTGCCACTTTTCTAGTCATGCTGGGTGCCACATTTCACGTCATGTTGGGCGCCACTTTTCTAGTCACGTTGGGCGCCACTTTTCTAGTCCGTTGGGCGCCACTTTTCGCCCCTCATTAGAGTCACTTTTTACGTCATGTTGGGCGCCACTTTTCACGTCATGTTGGGCGCCACTTTTCTAGTCATGTTGGGCGCCACTTTTCTAGTCATGTTGGGCGCCACTTTTCTAGTCATGTTGGGCGCTACTTTTCTAGTCATGTTGGGCGCCACTTTTCTAGTCATGTTGGGCGCTACTTTTCTAGTCATGTTGGGCGCTACTTTTCTAGTCATGTTGGGCGCCACTTTTCACGTCATGCTGGGTGCCACATTTCACGTCATGTTGGGCGCCACTTTTCTAGTCATGTTGGGCGCCACTTTTATAGTCATGTTGGGCGCTACTTTTCTAGTCATGTTGGGCGCCACTTTTCTAGTCATGTTGGGCGCTACTTTTCTAGTCATGTTGGGCGCCACTTTTCACGTCATGTTATGCGCCACTTTCCGCCCCTCGTTGGGCGCCACGACGTGACGTGACGTGACGTGACGTGCTTGTTGCCGCAGGAACCCGCCGCACGGCGCCAGCAGCAAGGTGAGCTACGTGTCGCCGGCCAACACGCACCACTACGGCAGCTACTACACGCGCTACAGCTCGCCCAAGCAGGACTACAAGGTGTTCCACAACATCCCGTCGTCGTCGATGCTGCTGACCAACTACGACCCGTTCTACAGCCCCTTGCTGTCGCGGCTCGACAGCGTGTTCAAGCAGCTGGGCTACGACTCGGAGGCGTGCCGGGAGCGCCTCGTGTGCTCCATGTACAGCAACCCGGCCAAGTTCGCCCCCTACAGCAACCTCGTGTCGGCGCAGCTCAGTCGGTGAGTGGCCGGTCGGCCCCGCTAGCGTTTAGGTCGATACCTGGCCACGCGTGCGGGAAATCACGCCGCGCTGCTGTTCTTGTGGTGTTTCACTGTGTAGTGACACTTGAAATAGTATCGTAATGGATTTAAATAGTGAATTAATCATTTTAGAAGTACAGAAATACCCATGTCTGTATGACAACAAATGTAAAGATTTTAAAGACCGAGAAAAGAAGAACGAATGTTGGTTTAATCTAAAATTTGTGTGTAAAGCATAAGGCCAACTTTATGGATTGACAGAATAAATATCAAAGTAATAATAAAAAATCTACATTTATTTTTTAAAACTTATTTAATTTTTTTGAAATGTTATTACATCATAGTCATTTTCTGTTAATTTACTTACAAATATACAAATACATGTTTAATTACAATACATAATTGCTTAATTGCAAAAAGCAATTGCAACTAGTATCAACCACATATAATTATAAAGTGGATATTTATCTTTTCTTTAACTTTATGTTTAGTAAAAAAAAATTCTTCACTAATGACATTGAAGTCTCGTGGGAAATTCAGTTAGTAAATCTGAGCCCCCGTAAATGTTACCGACACAAAGAAAACATAATCTGTCGGTATTGAAACCAAAAATCGTCTTTACTCAGAAATGTTAACAGAACCTTGCCACGGTACTGACCCTTGTGCAGAACTGAAGTAATCAGCAAAATGATCTCTGACCCCTTTTCCACTATTGTTTCCTCTCGTTCCGTAAGTAGGAATGCTGTTCAGTGTACAAGACAGGGTGTCGTCGAAATTGTAGCCGTCTTGCTTTCTCACGAAATTATGAAGTACACAACATGCTTGAATTATGATATATGCCACATCTACGCTAACATCAATTGGGCGTTGGAAAATTCGCCATTTATTCGATAAACTGCCAAATGCACATTCCACATGACGCCGTGCTCGTGATAATCTGTAGTTGAAAATCTTTTTTGTAGGCGTAAGGTATTTTGCAGGATAAGGTCTCAATAAACATTCACTGATTGCAAAAGCTTCATCGGCTACAAACAAATAGGGAAGTGCTATTCCAGAAGAATTGTTTTTTAAAGGCACTGGTTGTAGCAAATTCAAAGTTTGGCTGTAAAGTTTTTTCCTTAATTCAGTCCTTTTCAATATTTTGAATCTCCTTCACGACCAAACGATCCTACGTCAATGAACGTGAAACAATAATTACTGTCAGCAACAGCCATAAGTACAATAGAAAAATACTTCTTATAATTAAAAAATTCGCTACCTGGATTCCACGGGTTTATTATTCTTACATGCTTACCGTCTATAGCACCTACACAATATGGGAAGTTTGCTCTTCCCTCATACAGATCACTGATGTTCATCCAATCTTCTTCAGTTGGTGGTTTCATTTATATTTCTTTCAACACTTCCCATATGGCAGTGCAAGTATCTCGAATAATGCCAGCAATTATAGAACGTCCTAGAAGATATTCAAAGTGTAGAGAATGGATAGAATTCCCAGTGCCCAGGTACCTGCAACATGATTTCAGTACAATGAAATTTTTTATAATATACAATTATAAAAAAATATTAAAATATTATTAAATACTTAATATATGTATTAATTCTTGAAAAAGGAAAGCAAACAAAAATCACATAGTTTAATCATCTTGAACACTTACGTGCAACGTAAGACCCTGTCACGTTATAACTTACTAATCAATAAACCATCCCCTGTTGAAATTTATGTGGGCCCCCACGATGACTACTTAATGAATTTATTTTTTATCCTTGAACGTCTTTTTATTTTCATGTCGTTTTCTAATTTCGTAACATATTTTGAAAAGAAAAAGTAAATTAAAATATTAGCAAAAGAAACTTACCTTAATGTCACTGCAAGTTTTTGTTCAGCACTTACACATTCTCTAATTGCTGTACTATTTTTTGATATATTTTCTTTCACCATACACAAAAGCATTTCAAATGGGTTAACGGACATTCTGAAGAACTCAAAATACTTGTCTGGGTTTTCTTTCAGTTTACTATGTAAGAGCACAAATTTTCCTTTCGCTGACCTCTCACTTAGTATGGGATGGACCCAGTATTTTCTTCGATGCCCCCGCCGACGACGACGACGCCTACGAAAAACCAACGCAGCACGTAATACAAGAACAGCGTTCTTGCTTAATGAACTTCCATTCATAATGAAAAGTGCGCAGTGGAGATGCTGTTAGTTCACGCACCGATGCACATGTGGCCAGGTAGCGGACTTGTTCTGCGTGAAATCACGCGCTAGCCTTCAGCGTGAAAAGACGCGCGTGTGGCCATCTGTCGCTCAGGATCTCAAGCTGCGTGAAAACACGCTACAGCTGCCGCGCGAAAACACGCACGTGTGGCCCTAGCCTCAGTATTATTAATGTATGTTACGCATTGTTGAGATGGAGCGTCAAATTTTAGTTCCGTCTCTCTCCTGTAAAATTTTGCGTACAGGAAATTACTAGGTTGGCTAATTAGACCGTCGATATAGTATTTTATAGAAGTTACGTAAGCGTAATGATGGGACTCAAACTTTCCCACTGTCTTCCTCCAAACATAATACATTTTTAAAGAAATAAACTAATGTTAAATTAAATTACAATCCAAAAATATTACTTGTTATGTCATAATGTAGTTAAGTAAAACACAGTTGAAAAATATTAAAATACGTTTAGACGTTTAAAATATCAGTAAATTATACCGCCTTACTGCAGTCAGACTAGTCGCCAGACAACAAGGCAACTTGTGTTTGGATTTCGGAAAAATAAGAAGGAAAAAAGTAACTGATTTTTCGTTGTTGTGTTGTCCATAAAACCGGTTTATTTTCGTCGTTGTGTTAGTATGACTGTTACGTTATCCAGGTCTGTTGTCTGTCGGCATTTCCTGTTCTTGTTGAAACTGCCTCGTCGTTGCTAACCCACTGAGTTCGTCTGTGCTGTTTTTTTTTTTCATGACTAACCCACGGAATTCTCGTGCTGTCTGATATTTTAAGTTTGAATGTGGTCGTCTGTGCCGTCGTCGTCGTATTGTCTATAATACATTATTAGGTTCATTGTGTCCATCTGTTCTACATCAGCTTGTTTTGTTGTGGGCTTTTGTTTTCGTTTCTATTTCTTTTATTGCATTATTGAATGTTTTCCATGACGAACCGCGATAAAACTGCAATAGCGTACGTCCAAAAAAAAATGGATTAATAAGAGACCAAAAAATTTGGTTGTCTGTAAAGTCGGTTTACGGACGATAGTTTAACGTGACAACGTCATAACAAAACATTGATGAAATGATTGCATGCTTTTATGAATAAAATTGAATTATTTTTATTTTGATAATAAAAGAATAAATACTTGAAATTGTACTAGTAATCAGATTTTAAAAATGCAAGAATAATTAACCTTTATTTCCGAAATTGTAGTTGTAATAAGCAATGAAAACCACATCAACTTTTCACTTCACTTTATAAAAAGTCGAGTGGAAGAGAGATAGATGCGGCGCAAGCGTACAATAAGCGTAACGGGACACAGCGTAACGGAAAAATGTGCGTAACGGGACACTTTTTCGTGCGTGCAGCCGGCGTTCATAGATTTATTAAACGTTGACACGTCAAAAACTTATAAAATACTTTAGCAAGCGGGGATGGCTAATAAAGTTGGAGCGAGCTGATGGAATTTCCCTCGGGACACCCCGAGTTCCCTCGCTGAACAAAAATTTGCCGCGCCGCTTTCGAAAGACACGCCATTTTCACCCCCACGCGTTCCCGGCGTCTGACCCAGGACGACGACGTGTCTGGCCGACGGCTTCGCGGAACGTCTTCTTTTCCGCGTGACCCAGCCAGCAGTCGTGTTCGCGCGGGGGGAACGGATTCCTCCTCCCCCCCTCCAATGTCTTCAGGAGGATGTCCCTCGTGGTCGGCGCACCTCACTCGGGCGTGACGGTCGCCTCGCAGCGCCGCCGATGCACCGGCGTCCCCTGGGGTCGTTACCACAACGCCGAAATACCATAACGCCGAATGTCAAAATTGACCACAACGCCGACAGCTAGAAAACTGCTGTGTACCACAACGCCGAAATAACAACTGAATGAATTTGTGTGCGTGTTTCTTAGATGTACCTTAACGCTTAAATACCACAATCTTACCTAACCTAACCTAGCGTAATATAACCTCACCTAACCTAGCGTAATATAACCTAACCTAACTTATCCTAGCTTAGCCTAACCTAACTTAACCTAACCTAGTCTAACCTAACCTAACCTTTGTGGCAGTCCTGCAATGACATTTTTCGGCTTTAGTGTATTTCGGCGTTGTGGTAATTCGGCGTTGTGGTACACATCAGTTTTCTAGCTGTCAGCGTTGTGGTCAATTTGGCATTTCGGCGTTGCGGTATTTCGGCGTTGTGGTGCGCCCCCAACCAAAAGAACGCGAATGAGTCGTTCAGCGCACGCCAGAGATTTGTTAACATCTAACCTCGGCGACGAGCGGAATTCACGTGTTCTTCACGTTGCAAGTACAACTTAACTTTTGGTTTTTTGTAGTTTTCTTCTACAGACATACATGTGCTTAGCAATGGCGTATGTCCAAAAGCTTACATCAAGTCATGCACTCCCATTGCACAAATCTTTCAAAGATAATAATATTTATGTTCCATTCACAAAATAAATTGCAGTGTGTTTTTTCCGTCAACATTGTTTTAAAACCAACTTACATGTGGGGGTCGGTGTTCATGGAAAAGCATCGTGTGTTGCTCTGCAATTGACAGTTGGGAAATTGGCAACACTGGTCATACTTTAAAGGAGTGAAACTCGCTCACACTAAATTTCACACGCAGAATACTTAAAATAAATAAATAAACGCAAACTGCGTGTTTTCAAACTAAATTTTCTTTGACGCGAATCACACGCATAGTTTACGCACCTGCCGCTAGAATTCGTTGCCGGAGCAGCTACGTTGACAGTTGAAATCATCCCATTTTCAGTTATATATGTATAAGGAAACATGTACTATAAAAGCGGAAAAGAATAGAAAAAATAGTGCGTGGAGTCCCTCCGCGCGGAAGAAGTGAAACTTCGTAATGTGGAAATGAAAATAGGAAGGGGTAGAAATTGATTTTTAGTGAAATAATATTGTATCAAATCAAACTAAAAAAAAAAAAAAACAAGTAAATGAAATAATGAATATTATAAATTAAAATAGAACAATAAAATAGAACAACAAGTACGTATTTCAGCTAATTTCACGACGCTCACACTGTTTACTTCGCTGCATAGCAAGAATACCACGCGCATGTGCTTGGAATATTGGACGCTACTCGTTGCTAACGCTCGCGCTGGCCTGTAACAGGTATACTACGCGCATGCGTTCGAGTGCCACGCATTCACTCTCGCTCTGTTGTCTCTTTCTATTCCCCCTCCCCAGGAGCGTTGAACGTTTAACGCAACAGTGCTTTCATACCCCCTCCATGGTAGCGTTAAAACGTTTAACGCAACCTTGTTGGAAGTCGCATTAGAAGTTTCACTTAAAAAAAAAAAAACTAAACCCCGTATTTTCAGCACGGAACTTTATTAAAATACTACCCATCTTGTTGAAATTCATCAAACGGCAGCACTCCGTTCCACGCTACTTCCGTTCTATTCGCGAAATTACTCCTGCCAAATGCCGTATACCGAGAGCTAAGTTGTTATTACACATCAATAAAAACTAATAAGAGAAAAAAAATTCAAGGCTAAAGATACATTTACGCATGAGAACTTTCGGTTATCATGAAGGCTGAGATTGTAAACTGTTTGATGAGCAAGAACCTTTATTTTCCCCCACCGAGGTGTATGTAGCTAGCAAACTTGCTCAGTGTAACTGAGGCTGTGATTTCAATTGGAGTCGGTGCAGCGAACCACGGCTATCTCAAATCATTTGAGGAGGGAAGGGGAGAGAGAGAGAAATAGAGAGGAAGAGGGAGAGAGAGAGAAAGAGAGAGAGAGAGAGGAGGAACCAACGCTCGTAGCAAACACACTCGCAGCAAGCCGAGGATGACAGACTCGCGCCGTATTCCAAGACACAAAAATAAGGGTTTAGGTGTTGAATATGCAATACCGGTACCCTAACCATATTCCAAGTGCACGATAGGACACGGCCAGTCCCTTATTTTTAGGGCACTGATTTTTGGTGTCCTATCTGTTGCCGATTTGATCCATAACTGTATATATATTTTTTTCCTTTTTAATGAACTTTAACGGAACTTTTACGATTACAATTTCCCCCCCCCCCTAATATCTTAAAAAACAGCAAACATAAATACGGCCAAAAATTCATCGTTTATTCTTGTACAACCAAAATTAAATATTTTATTTCACATTATAATTCCATAGTTTTAAAAAATAAGCTAAAATTACGATGGATTCCACGAAGTACAACTGTTTATAGCCTCGCACAAGTCCTCGTTTATTAAAACGGTTGCCGATCTGATACCTTACAGGGGTTCAGTTAGGACACGTTTTGGAATATGGCCCGAGAGTTAGGGTACGGCAGTTGCCCAACAAGGCAGTGCATATTCGCTACCTTACTCAAACGTCTTGGAATACCGCCCTTAGACCACCCTCCCCTACACCTTCACCTTTTTCAATAAAGCTTTCAGACAACAACCGTTCCGTCATATAAATTACTTAAGGAGTCGCCACAACTGTATTTGACGACTAAATATAAGAGGCAGTACTAAACGCAATATTGGTTCCAAATTTCTTTATAAAATAAAGTTGGACAGATAGCCTCAAACATGTTTTAAATCCGGCCACACTTAAAAGTTTATTACTGAAATAAGCTAGACAATTTTTTTGAATCCTTCATTTTTTTTTTTTTTTTTTTTTTACAAATTAATTACTGAATCGCTTTGGACGGAGAATTTGAACTTATGTTCTTTTATTCGGTTTTTAACTTTTAAGCAGATTGTAAATTTTACCTACTTCAATACTCTTTGTACAGTAAAATGAACGTTCTACAATCGTTAAAGTTTATGATTACATCGTTCTTTATCCCCCCGATAAATAAACTATGTAAACCACTTTCATGTTAACCTTGTTGTCTCCCCTTATATAACATTTATCTGATCTCTCAAATGTCTTCAGCCACTTTAAAAATATTTTGTGATTGAAACGTCTCCTATTTTCAGATTTTTTTTCTGGAACGATTACTATTGGCAGATTCCGTCAAACATTGAAATGTGTTAGAACCTATCCTATGTAGATAAAAATGGAAACATTAGGTGGGAAATCAAGCGATCCAACTTGTCAAACAAACGAGCTAGTGACGTTTTCGGTGTATTTGTAACTAGTCTCGGTCCGCATCCCAGAGAGTTGCTGGACTATACATCTCTATTTAGGTGTCATGTGTAAAAAATACTATTAATGTTCAATAAAGGAAAAATATTAACTACGTGTTGAAACATTCTACCCTTTAAATTATTATTTCATAAACTAAAATCCCGAATATATATTGTCATTTTATTTACATAATTAGATGTTACAAGTACATTATCTCAGGAATCGGTGCAGAATAAATATGTCGAAAAACATTGAGCTAATTTACTTTATTTCCTCTTGATATTTTTCTTAGAATATTTTTCATCGAAAATTGAATCCTTTGAATAATAATGATTTTTTGGTATTTGAGGATTTGATTGGCCTATCCCTTGTTGTAGCCCTACGAAATTATTTGACCAACTTTATTGGAAGGAGTGGGAAGTGAATGATTGACAGTGCGACAGAACCTTTGCGATGCCCTGTTGTTAAAAACCCGTAACTCATAATCACAACACAATAGCTGTATCCAAATACATAGGTATGCGTCCACAACACACACATTCCTGCATCGTATAGCAAATGCAGCCACAAATTAATTAAAGGAAGCATTTCTAATGGTTGGATAGTATCCCAATACTTTTACTGCTAGCGCTAGCACCACCTGTTGACAGTTGGTCGTACTAATGTGCACTTAGCCATTTCGAGTCGTGATATGTATTAAATAAAAGTGTAGTGTCGATATTATAAATGCTAGTGACAAAATAAACATTTTGTTATGAATCTCAAAATATTAAATATAATTATAATGAGCATTAAATACATATTAAAGTTTGCTATAGGTAATTTTTATTTTTCTCTGTTTGAATTATCACTTACGCTGATAACGTTTTAAACAAATCATATGCCAAAAATCAAAGTAATATCATATACTTACAAACAACATAAAACACGATTCCGAAGGTAATGGATGTATGGACGCAACACTTATAAATCGCGATTTCAGTGGACGCATGTAGGGATGCCGACGCATCCCTTGTGAGAATTAGTAAGCAATTCAAAGACGACCGAGTCCGTTGTGGTGCATTTCCATTGGAACCCTTTATTCTTGCATTTAAAAAATCTGATTACTAGTATAGATTCAAGTATTTATTATTTTATTATTAAAATAATGATTCAATTTTATTCATAAAAGTATGCAATCATTTAATCAATGTTTTGTTATGACGTCACATTAAACTATTGTCCGTAAACAGACTTTGGGAGCGTTCAAGTATTACGTAACGAATTTGGGGGAGGGGGGGTCTTGTAAAACGTTACGATGCGTTACCGGGGAGGGTTTGACCTACGCGTTAGGTCACATTGTTTTTTTTTTTTTTTAACCCTTCAGAACGGTCGCGTAGAGACAGATTCTTTCACGCATTTTTTAAAACTTTTTTTTTCCTCAAAATTTCAAATGGCATGATAAATTATTTTTTTTTTACCTTCACAAAATTGCTTCTGCTTGCTTTACAGGATTAGTGAATATTGTTTTTTTTAACTCCAATCGTAAAGCTATATATATATATATATATATATATATATATATATATATATATATATATATACATATCAACAGCTGTGATAGTTTTTCTCGTCACTCCAGTAAAGTAGTTAAAACAAAAAATACCGCTATTCGGATGGCTTCGTTATACTTCGGTTGTCAACGTAGACTCCAATCGCCATATTAGAAATTATATAGGTATTGATATTCAAAATACACTGTTTTCTATCTGTGAGATTTTCTCTCATCACAACAGTAATGTTGTGGTACGAAAGACGATTGGTCTGAAAGGTTAATAAAAAAACTAGTGAATTAAAATCTCCCAAGTTGTCAACCCTTTTCGTTTATTTTTTACGGGGGATTCCCGATTGAATTGTTCGTATTTTGTTCTCCCAAGATGGCAACCCTTTTCGTTTATGTGCTCCAAGCACTCGACCGACTGTATGAAAATTGACAACTACGATGTTTTGGCGGAATATAGAAACCCTGAAGATAGCTTGCAGGATCCAGCAGAACCTAATATGGCGTGGTATAGCGCTCACGTCCGTGAATCGCAATATTTCTTGCAAGTTATTAAATGCGCGGATGAATCCTGCTGTTCCCTCTTGAGCAGTGCATTAAAATCTGTATTTCCAGAAACTTTCCTGCCGCCACCCTGCCCAATCCTTCAAACCGCAAACAAGCACGTGGTACCTAGTCAGATAGACAAAGGATCATGCAAGTTTTCGCCACTTCTTGAGATGTTGTCTGTTGATCTGTCGCCTCCTCTAGAAGGGTTTAAGCAGATGACTTACGATTTATTTTGCCCATCAGTACAATCCGACCTAAAGAACCGAGTATGTTCAACCTGTGGGGTTTATTTTACATCCCTCAAGAGTGTGCAAATGCACAATCGTTACATGCATGGCAAGACTGCCCAAGACCTTCGTGAAAGTTGAGTACGGCCACAGCGACTCGCTACCAGAAGGGCAAATGAGCTTCTCTGCATTGTGCGTCGCTGTGAAACATCGACTGAGGATGCCGATTGGCTCGGCGAAGACGAAGTTGATGCAAGCGGGTTAACAATTCCGGAACCCTCTTCGTCTGCTCTCCGGATGCCAGTAATGAAAGAATCTGAGTGGCTGGAAAACCCACGGACAGAGGAGCAGTAAAACTCCAATTGAATTTTTTTTTGCAATCTACTTATTTTAATTATGGCTAATTTTATTTTAAAGGTTTTTTTCGTTTTCGTTCGATCGTATTCTTAAATACGATTATATTTTGACAAATATATTTTATTGCAGTTAGATTTATGTTTGTAATTGCATTGCCAAAGGTAAAAATAATTATAAGAAATAAAATTTGTTATTTGATTTTAATAGCTTTATTAGTAAAACGCTAAAATAGGAGAATGCATGAGAAGAACAATGGCGGATAAAGCAAAAAGTGTGCAAGGACAGAGCCAAGTCAGGAAAACGACGTAATTAAATGTATGATTGCTAAATGTATGATTGAGTAGTAAAAATTTATTATGACAAAAAAACATTAGAAAGCTCTTTCTTTTAAAAACAAGACATTTCAAATGTTAATTAATAACATTAACGCGATTAAAACAATAACAAAGGTATTTTAGTGACACATAATTGTGACTTTTAGGTAAAAATGGTCACTTGGGGTTACGTAATGTTTCACTAGGGGGGAGGGGGGGTACAGGAAAACGTTACGGCGCGTTACATGAGGGGGGGGGGGGTCAAAAATATCAAAAAATTGCGTTACGTAATACTTGAACGCTCCCTTTACAGACAACCAATTTTTTTTTTTTTTTACGGGTATTTGCTTTGCTTTCCTTTTCAAAGCAACTACAAATACAATAAAATATGCCCAAGACGAAATTATAAAAACCTAAAACTAAAACGATTGTTAAGATTTTTTTTTTGTAATGTAATGTATTATGCTTACGAGGTATCTTTTCTGAAAGATTCTTTAGGTGTGGCTGGCGGCCCGCCAGTTGCTCTGCCTCATCGTTAGTCGATGGGCGAAGCCGCTCCCGGCGTCACAGTCGCCTGCCCGGCGGAGGAATTTCCTGGCCCACTTGGGCGGCCTACTGGTGTCCACCCGCGGGCCTACTTTCCCGCCTCGCCCGCTTGCCTGATCGCTCCGCCCACAACAATAATTGTTAATAATTATATATATAAGACCTTCAAATTTACATTTATTTAACCAATGCATTACGATAGCAAATATGATTACGGACATACTGTATTAAGATCCGAAAGGAATGAGGCAAAAACGATGCAGTAGACGTTGCCAGGAGACGAAGAAAGCACAACTAACAATGTAACAGCCGTTGCTATGGAGATTATATACGAGAAAATGCGATTGAAATTATTTTTGAAAAGGTTTAAGTCAAATTTAGAATTAAATACACGTGCCAAAATCCACACAAAACAAATTTCCATACTTTTGTAAAGATTCTTTGGAAACCAAGTTGACAAGAAATAGTAATACTACAATAAATATGTAAATTTGTACAACACATGGCTATGGTTATTTTTTAATATTTAAAATACGTTTTTCCAAGATAATACTGAGTATTTCTTACGAAAATTGGTTCAATATGTTATATTTAAATTTATATTTCATTCAAACATAATTTCTTTAAACCATTGTAAAGATAATCGAATAGCAACAGCGTGACGGGCGCGATTTGGATAGTCATATTTTATATGTGTAACACATCAGCTCTCGGGGTGGCATTTGGTGGAAGTAATTTCGTGAATGGATCGGAAGTCGCATGGAACGGAAATGTGTAACCACGGTGCTGCCATCCTTGTCGGGTGGCTCTAACCATAGTTCTCAAAAACAAAACAAAAAAACTTTATAGTATTTACTATTTAATTACATTTTAACAATATGAGCAGTATTTTAATAAAATTGCTTTCTAAAATCAGGTCCAAAGCCGGGGTTTGATTTTATTTCAATTATTTTTCTATTTTATAGGAGCCTTTTTTTTTAATATAGATTAAAGTTTGTTAGTTGACGTAGTTACTACGGCAGCAAATTCTAGCGTTGCGTGCGTTTTTTGATGTAGTTGAAGACACACGTAGATTTATCACGCTTGGCATTATTTAAAGAATTCTACGTAAAACGTTCGTGTGCGAGTATCGTATTATAATTTTATGTTGTCAACACGAGAACACATGAATTTGCTTGTTATCAAGGTTAGATGTTACACATCTCTGGCGAGTACTGAAGACTCACTTTTTTTTCTTCGTAAAGCTTATTCCAAACGACAAGTTTTTATTTGCAATTCGCTCGAATTTTCACTCCAATTGTTCCGTGTGGCCGAAACCACCCGATCAGCCAAATTTAATATTTGGCCTTTCAGGTTGTGTGGTGTGGATATCGATTGTCAATTTTTGGTCTCAGTGGCAACGCGAACGCCGCCGGAGTCGGTTGTCTCGTGACACTTCGGTGGTAATGAACCCAAAATGGAGACACGCGTCCTCATAGACATATTGGATTTTTATGAAAACTTTGCGCTTCTGAGGGCTGTTTCCAAAGAGCACTATCATAGAAAAAATATGCGAGACAAGAAGCCCTATCTATATTATTACAAAAATGTGAATAAATGTATCCAAATGCAAACCATGATACAGTTAAAAAGATCTTCGGATTCTAGCTACTTTTGAAGATTCGTAAGATTTATAAGTTTCCTGTAACTTAGTGAATTTTTCTATTTAAGAGCCTTTGTTTTGTCCGGATTCATCTCTTTTTTTCTTCTTCCTCTTCCTCTTCTCTCAAATAGGGCATGTCTGTCCAAGTAATGGATTTTTATGTAGTTTTCACCATCATTTAAAGAATTTCTTCCGGAAGGTTTGGTGTACATATTACATCCATATTAAATTCAAAGATAGTACAGGAATTTCGATGTTTTGGAATCAAGTCATACAAAGACGATTTTCGGGTGTTTCCTAACATGGTGTACGCTGACTTATGCATGGCCGATACATAAAATTAATTTTCACAACAATTATATGTCTTAAAAAGGCCCACAGAAAGTTCCACGATAGCATGTGTTTATCTTCCAAGGATGACCCACGGATATAATTTTTTTTTAATTTCAAAATTGGATAGAAATTAACGAGAGAAAAAAAGCTCTCAACATTGTTTACAAATAAATCCCTTAGTTTTGGAAACAACATGTTAGTATATGTATAATTGAACACCGGGCACCTACGATAACTTGAGACTCGTGAGCACTTTTAATCAAACCTTAAATGACGCCACGTTATAGAAGATCGCATCCGTGAGAAGCCGGGACGGATCGCTAAGTGTATTTATGCGATATTTATTTATTTTTTTTGTTTCCCGCGCGGGTGAGGATCGCCTGTTTACAACTACGCGAAAATTTTGCTGTCGCGTCGCGTCGCGTCGCATCACTGATCGCGGCCACCTTCTGTCCGTCCGTGTACGAACACTCGAACAGCCAGCAGCCAGACGGAACTTGTCGGGTTTTCCCCCTTCGTGACCCACTAGCAGCTCATTGCCCCCACCCACCTCTGCACCCCACGCTCTTTATCGCTCTTCCGCCGTGTCTGTCTTCCACCGTGTCTGCCTTCCACCGGGGTGCTGTCACAACTTAGAAACACACAACTTAGAAACACACAACTTAGAAACACACAAGATAGAATCTTCTAAGTTGTGTGTTTCTATGTTATGACGTTTCTAAGTCGTGTGGTTCTGCGTTGCGTGTTTCTAAGTTACGTGTTTCTAAGTTATGACAGTTCTAAGTTGTGGTGGTTTTAAGTTAAGACTTTCTAAGTTATGACGTTTCTAAGTTGTGTGTTTCTAAGTTGTGTTTCTAAGTTATGATCGTTCTAACTTATGACAGTTCTAAGTTACGTGGATTTTTTCGAGGTTTCTAAGTTATGACTGTTCTAAGTTGTGTGTTTCTAAGTTATGTGTGGTTCCCCCTTGCACCGTGTCTGCCTTGCACCATGTTAAACAGCTTACTTGGTTCACAGGTTCAAAACCCGACGTATAGTCGTCTGATGTATAATTGGACTTTTAAAAACTACAGTCCTCCAGCTCTATCTTGCTCACAATGTAATACTTTATTTTAACCTTTACAAGGACAGTTCTTATAAACTGCGTTGCCAACGATATCACTTGTAAAATTTCAAGGCAGAGATTTGTACCATTTGCAGTCTTACAAAACTCCGCCTTTGCAGTTTTACAAGTGATATCGTTGTCAACTGGGTTTCCAACGATTTTCCTTGTAAAAAGTTCAATTTTTTTTTTACATATTAGGCCTGCCTTCCGAAAAGTGAGCCTACACGTACATCCTACAAGAAAACTCGATAGAACAGAGACTACATGTCGGTTTCTGAAAAAGGGAGAAGTTCATTAGCTTGTAGGATTTAGCCGCGTAGAGGGCATAAATTTCACCGACTGCAGTTTCGAACGAAACGTCGGTGAAATTTTCACTCCCGTCGCAGATAAATCCCATAAGCCAAGAAACTTCAGACAATAGCCGACATAGCCTGCAATCTTCATTCTGAAAAACGTCTTTGTGCTGACAAATTAAAAATAATTATTTAAAAAAAAAAGTGTGTTCTCCGTGCTATGAATATCTTTCCAAGTAGGAAATTAATACATGTTGGTAAAATATGTGTAGAACTATGTTGCTTATTTTTGTTTACTTGTTTTAAATTACCTACAAATGTAGATAGAAACCTCATTTGATTTTCCTTCTGTGAACTACCAGAGATATTTTCTTTATCACATATGAAAAATCTTTTTGTTACTTGATTGATTCAATTATTACAATTAAAACAGTGTTTTCAGCATAGCAAAAGCATGCTTTACAACTTCTCCGGAGAATACTCAATGGGCATTATTGCTATTGGGTTAAAGAGGTGCCCCTCCACCATTCCCATCTAGATTTGTTATAATGAAGTTTAGCGTGAACGGGTTGTTAACATTTTTAACAATATTAACTTCATGATGACATTTTTACGATTCCTCCCAGACATTTGCTTTAAAGCTATTAAAACAAATTCTAGCATTTTCCTTTGTACAGCTACGGCTTGTTTTGCAAACCAATTGCCAAAAAAAAAAAAAAAAAAAGCTTAAACTTTTTAAAATACACACACTCAATATTCTAGTACTTCCATGAAACCGAAAACAAGAATCTGTCAGTATCGTCATTGTTTTTGTGGTGTGCATGTTGATGGAATGTTGTCTGTGTTGCCATCGTTCTTTGGTGTGTAAGCTAGTGGGGTATTATCGTCTGTATCGTCATTGATCTATGGGGTATATGCTGGCGGTGTGCTGTCTGTATATTCATTGTGTTACGGTGTGTATACTGACGGAGTGTTATCTGTATCATCTTTGTCCTATGGTGTGTATTCTGGGTCTGTTCTGTCTGTATCATCGTTGTTCTCTAATGCGTATTCTGGATGTATGTTATGTTGTACGCTTGCGGATTTTTGTCCGCATCGACATTGTTCTATGGTGTGCATGGTTACGGAGTGTTTCTGTATTATCACTGTTCTACGGTGTTTATGCTGGCGGTGTGTTGTATATTATACGGTGTGTTTGCGGGAGACCTAAGATGCACATAAAGTTCTGCCATTCCCGATTACACCCGAACAATTCACCTTCAGCCAACTTCGGGATTTGTTCTATTTTTGCGCAGGAAAAATGACTTAAAATATTAAAAGTGGTCGGTTAGGATAGCTACATTAAAACACTTTTAAAACACTATGGACGGTTAGTTAGGTTAGTATAGCTACATTAAAATAAACAGATATATATATATATAAACCCGAGGTTGGCCGAAGGTGAATGTTCGGGCGTGTTCGGGCAGGGACAGAACTTGATGGACATCTTAGGCTTCCCCGTGTTTGCTGGCGAAGTGTTGTCTGTGTAGTCGTTGTTCTATGGTGTGTTTGCTGGCGGAGTGTTGTCTGTATAGTCGTTGTTCTATGGTGTGTATTCTGGCGGGTGTTGTTGCAGCGAGCTGAACGAGCTGCGCAAGCCGTCCTCGGACAACCCGGAGATCCTGCGCTTCTTCCGCTACATGAAGGCGGCCAAGGACGGGCAGGACGGGCAGGACTGCTTCAAGCTGCACCCGGGCTGCGGCTCGGCCGACACCGCGGCCGCCGGTCCGCCCCTCGTCACCACCTTCCACGACATCAACAAGCTGGTGCAGGCGAGGCGGCTGGCGGCGCGCTAGCGTCGGCCACAGTCTCTGGAGACTTGCTCTTTGGATTCATCCCCCCCCCCCCCCCCCCACACACACGAAGCCTACAACTCACGTCCCTGCAAGAATTTCCGAAGATTTCCGAAGTTTTGCGTGCTGGTATTAACGCCACTTCAGCCGCTAAATCAGAAGTTTCCAACGAAAACAAGCATGTTGTGACTGACCTGACCTAACATAACCTAAACACTTCGATTTTTTTTTAAATTTCAATTTTTTGAGAGAAATCCGCAAGTTGCACGAACGTGGTAGGGAACCCGAAACTACGTGAGTTGTAGGCTTCTTCCCCCCCCCCCCCCCCACACACACACACACACACGCACGTGAACAACAACACTTCCTGTGCAATGACGTGTCATGTGACATTCTCAAACCATGATGGCAGTACAGAAGGCCCACGTATCCTTCTGTCAATTAGTAAACTTCACGCTGTGTACGGCCACAATGTGATGATTTACAAGTTACGTTTGCTCGGGGGATTGGTAACCACTGGCACTCCTGTTGAGTAACTTTCAAATTTGAGATAAGTTACATAGCGCAGACTTTAACAAGAAGTGTGCTCTTTTGGGTGATGTCCATAAAACTTCAACCGTTCAACACACTTTTTTTTGTAATGGTTAGATATTTACGAATTTTGGTGTTGGGCCTCAAAAAAACATCAGATCTTGAACACGCGTCTTATTTCTTTTTACACGTTCACGCCTGACATTGGTCCCGAACTGTGCTTTAATTTTGAAATTCGGAAGATGCCAGAAAAGTACAAACAATGAAACACCATTCTTCTGTACAGTTATAAACGTGGAAATAATGTGTAGAAACCAGGAGGTATCTAGAAGGGAGTGATAGCTGATATGTGTACCTGTGAATCAGGTACTTTCCGCGAGTGTTTGGGCTAACCTGGCCCACATGAGCAACGAATGATGACCCAGACACTCGGGTAGTGCAGCAAGATGATCCTCCTTTCGCTTTATCGGCTGTCTTCAATCTTGTAATGAACGATATTCTTCTGAAGAGATATATAAGCGTTAGTTGTCGTTAACTGAACCCAGATTTCATATACTGACCATTGCCTACAAGGATGTTTATGTATTGGCCATTTCTATGAGGGATACCAAGATCGATTCGATCTACTTTGGAAATTTTTTTGGTTCTCTTTGACCTGGAACTCTCGACAGAAAAGCCCGATTCCCTGATAATTGCGATGGCATCACATACCGAAAAGTAGATACTGTGTTCTGTCGGAGAAAATAATGGTTCAAATGCAATGGGAGAGAGGGAAATTGCAATTTCATTGCATTGCGAACAGTTCAAAGTATCCTGACATTACCTTAAAATTGTTCACAGCCTATTAGACGCTTTTAGGAGGTTCTGGGACGAAACATTTCTCGTGAATTCTATTTATGTTAAACATGAACTGATTCTTATCAGTCATAAGAGATTTGTCATAAGGATCAAATATTTGTTAAGCATAGATGTAGGTTTATGATGATTATTTGTTCAAGACGTCAAGTGTCATATTCAGTTATTTTGTTGTTGCTGAGAATGAAGAACTTTTTGTAAGTGTTGCGGGTAGACATTCTTTTCAAGGACAGTAAATTTTATTTATTTATTTATTTGTAGATGGTTGTAAGTTACAAAACTTTTTATAAGGAAGCTTAATTCTGAGTCAATGATAGGTTTTGTTTTAGGATTTGTTTAGTATTTTGTTTTATTTCTGTCATTCTAGTAAAATATTTTTTCCTCCCGAAAGTTTGCTTTCGCTTGTATTTGATTTTGTAATGTAATCCTTATTTATTGTGATTGTAAGTTGTGTGTATTAAATGTTATAATTTATTTAAATGTTAAATATATTCATATTTATTGAAGAACTTTGTTATTTATGTTGTATCTTATAAGGACCTGTGATTTATAATTTTTAAAGTTGTGTTCTTTACAATGTTTAGGACAACATTGCTGAAGTAGGTGCTATGTTTTGTAACAGCTATTTGCTGACAAAATATATTATTTATTATATATATATTTTACTGCACATTATAAATATAATTTAATGTTAAACTTTATCCATACGGAATTTTTTTCTGTTTTTAAACTTGAGTAATTCAAACAGCTTTGTAATAAAAAAAACTATTCATTAAACCACACAAACTAGAAATTTTAAAATTTTGTTCTGAGTTAGCTCGGATATGCATGGACTATTCGTGTCAATATACAAGCACGTGCGATGATTGTATTAAATTATATGACAATTGACAAGTTTAACCTTGGTTCTATGTATGGTAATATTTTCACATAGAGTCCGGTTTTATTTAATAGATAAAATTGAGTCATCTTAAAATTAAACTTACAAAAAAATAATATTTTTAAAATTATATCTTGACAACATTTAATTATTTTACAGCGAAAATAGAACATTTTGAATGTAGTATAGTAAAATGATTATAAATTACATTTTTGAATTTTAACTTCATCTTGTGAGTTGATTTAATTGAAGTAAAAAAAAAATTGAATTTTTTTTACACCAACATTTGAGTATCCGTGCTGCGCTGACTATCCTTTGTGAAAGGTGATCATCAAAGGCGTGAAAAATGCTAATTATTGTAGAACTATTTTCAAACATGCTGAATGGCTCATTAAATTTCCGTTATCACTAAACTAGAAGGTGGTGCTTCTTGGAAAATTTAACGGGTAAATTGTGCATTTTTTAGAGTTTCGTATTTTTTTAATTTAAAATAATAGTAAGTATTAAATAAAATAAAAAATCCAAGCTGTCTGCGAGCACACACGTAAATACTGTGTGGATAAATTCAGTGAGATTTTAGTCATGAAAGGATTTCCAAGTCCTTTTCGACGCAATCACAACATAATGTAACAACAAACATATAATTTTCCTCATTCATTGCATTTAGAAATATAAGTGTCCATAAAAGAATGCACCAGTTTCAATTTTATAACAGTTTAATTTAGACTATTTACAACAAATCATACATCAAAATAAAAGTAAACTAACCCGGTTTTTTTTATAAATGTTCAATATAGACACGACAAGTGTACCTCTGGTTGTATGTATGGTAATATTTTCAGTTCTGTTAGTTTATTTCATTGATAAATATTGTCATCTTAAAATAAAACTTACAAAAGAGAATATTTTTTAAATTATATCTTGATAACATTAACAATTTTTACAGCAAAAATAGAGTAGTAATTTTTAATGTAGTATAGTAAGTTATTAAAAAATTACATTTTTTTAATTTCAACATCATCTTGTGAGTTTATTTAACTGAAGTAAAAAAAAAAATTACACCAAAATTCGAAAATAATTGTGTAGCAGCGGAACGTAGACACGATCTTTTATGAAGGCCAAAAAAAACAAAAAAAAACTCATGGTGTTATGTCAGGTGAACGCGGAGGCCAGCGTAAAAGAGCTCTGTCATCTTGACCATTACGACCAATCCAACGGTCAGGGACCTCTACGTTCAACCACTCTCATACAAAGAGATTCCAATGGGGAGGGACTCCATGCTGTTGCCAAATAAAGTTTACAGGTTCACGCTCTACTAATTATAGAAAAAAAGCCATTCTTTCCCGCTGCAAGCGAGAAAACAACAAAGCAGTATTCGCGCATGCGCTTAACTAAAACTTTTTTGAGTTACTCTTTGAGACCTTGAACCAACACTACAATGCTTACAGTTGATACTACTAAATTTTATAACTGGGGCATTCTTTTATGGACACACTTTATTAACAGCTCTATTTTCAGACAATTTTCCATTTTGATACGTTCAAATTAACCATTTGACAGTTATACATAAATAGAGATAATAGGTTTTCGCAGCCATTGTCAGGATCTGTTTGGGTTCTAGGCTGTAGCCGCTTCAAAGGCGAATATATAAGTGACGTTTCTGTTGACGATGCAGTCGCCATCATCAGTGCAGCAGTTGTTGATGCGAATGCGAGGTCGACTGAAACGTCGGTGATGTCTTCGCCTTACCCGCGGCTACGATCCACACAGAAACCAGTTGCAAAGAAATAATTTGTAACTGTAACTTTGTAAGTCTATGGTTATTTGGCATACATAAAAAACTTTTCTCGAGATAGTATCAATTATTTCTTACGAAAGTTTGCATATAATTTTGTATTTAGACTGATGATTCATTCAGGCATAATATTTTTAACTATGGTAACGATAATTGAATATTCAACATTTGGGTGTAATTTGGTTTTATTATGTTTATTAATGTGAGCAGTTGATACTGGAAATATATTCAGGAAACGGTTTACAAATAACTAGCTTTAGGAAGTAATGGGACAACACAAAAAGCATAAATGCTCAGGTAAGAATCAGAACCCAGTAACACTGCGAACAATATTTTGTAGCGATACAGTTGTTTTCATGTAAATGTAAAAATTTACCAATATCTGTAATTTTTGATGAATATTTCTGTTCCGTTTACACGCACACCTACACACACACACACACACACACACCTATACGTGTTTAGGCCCCTATTCGAGGACCCCATTTTTTACCCTTAAATAGAGGACGGGAATACACAAACACTAACGTAGCTTCCGAGGACTATTACTTTAGCAAGCATATCAGAGGACCTGTCAGACTGAGGACCTTCACACAAAGTGTGTCTGGCGCTTTATCCGAGGACTGTAAAGTTTTACAGTTAACTGCAGGACTAGCAAAATCAGTATAAATGTTTCAACAAGACAGGGTTCCTGGTAGTCGTGTAGTCGAACCAGTGGTCCTTGCTAAGGTGATACGGAGTCGATTCTCGGGGTTCTTCCGTTTTCTTCCCTCTATAATCCCGCTGCTGCTCCATTTACATTTGACTTCGCTTCATCGTTACTAAATACCTATATGTTATAATTTCCGTAAAAGTTTTTTTTTTGATAAAACCACTTATCCGAATTTGTGTATACATACAAAAAAATATATATTTTTTAACTGAATTAAAACATAAATTTCGCTCCAAAAACTTCATTTATTTAAATGTTATTCACGAAAAAATTGTTATGATGATTAATTTTTCTATTAATTGAGATTTTGAACTATGAATTACAATTCAATATTTGTAAGAGAACCCGTAGAACCCCGTTATTCAGTTCTATATGTTCCAATTCCGATATAAAAAAATAATTAATGTTTTATTTGAAGACATCAATTCTGCTGGTATTGAACGAAGGTTTCAACCAACCTAAATAATAAACTAGATAAAACTAGTGATTTAAGAATAAGAAGTCAGAACTATATCCTACTTATCGTATTAAAGGAAAAATTTAATTTTCATACATATTAACATAGAAATCTCAACATATAAAATATTTAAAAACCAACAAATAAATTCTCAACGAAATGTTTAAACAACAGTGCAACCAATAATAAGTGTGATACAATTACAAAAATGTATTCAGTTACATTTTATAAAAATTAAAAAAATTAAGGTATAATTAGTTTTTGGTAAGAGAATAAAACTTTCCGAAATTCTTGTCCAAACGAATGTTATTAGTTTCACGAAAATACTGAATTACGAACTTTAAATAAGAACTATATTCTACGAAAAACAATGGACATTAAATAGTTTAGAATATTGTTTCATGTTTAATATTTAGACCGCATGGTTATATTTACACACCAGCTTAAAATCAATTCTTAACCGAAGACTGTGTACTGCACCAATCAATCTAAGGACTTTTACACAGTTTGATATATATACTATTTCATGTTAAATAAGAGTACCGCGTGGTCATTTACACATCAGTTTAAGCTCAATACTTAAACGAGGACTGTGTACTGTACCACTCAACCTAAGGACTGTTACACAGTTTTATATACTGTTCCATGTTTAATAAGAGGACCACATGGTCATTTACACACCAGTTTAAACTCAATACTTAACCGAGGACTGTGTATTGTACCACTCAATCTAAGGACCTTTACACAGTTTGATATACTGTTCCATGATTAATAAGAGGACCGCGTGGTTATATTTACACACCAGTAAAAACTCAGTATTTTACCGAGTATTTTGTCTTTTATCACTCAATATAAGGACCTTTACAAAGTTTATATGCTGTTCCATGTTTAATAAGAGAACCGCATGGTTATATTTGCACATCAGTTTAAACTCAATACTAAACCAAGGACTGTGTATTGTACCACTCAATCTAAGGACCTTTACACAGTTTGATATACTTTTTCATGTTTAATAAGAGGACCGCGTGGTTATATTTACACACCAGTAAAAACTCAGTATTTTACCGAGTATTTTGTCGTTTATCACTCAATATAAGGACTTTTACAAAGTTTATATGCTGTTCCATGTTTAGTAAGAGGACTGCATGGTTATATTTGCACATCAGTTTAAACTCAATACTAAACCAAGGACTGTGTATTGTACCACTCAATCTAAGGACCTTTACACAGTTTGATATACTATTATATGTTTAATAAGACGACCATTTGGTTAAATTTACACACCGGTTTAAACTAAATACTTAACCGAGGACTGTGTATTGTACCACTCAATCTAAGGACCTTTACACAGTTTCCAGGGTGGTGGTGTTTTTGTGTTTCTGGCGCCACTCCCGTCCCCCTCCACCCCTCCATCCTCACTCCACCCTGCCCGCTCGTCAACATGCTCCATCGCAACTTGCAGTTCGTGGAAACGTGCGACTCTACACAAAATCACCTCAACACGTGTGTCTTCTCTCCAGTGCTGACAACTTATTCGTCACTCAGTGGCGGATCCAGCTTCAAATATTGGGAGGGACCGATGACCCAGTACCTCCTACTTTAATTGTGCGTCCGAAAATTTCGAAAACTAACAGCTTCTCAAGGGGCTATTTGAATACATGTATGACGTCACGTAAACATAAATTAGATAAACAAGTATCACAAAAAAATTAAAAAGTATTAAATTGAAATATTGAACCAAATTCTAAAGGTCAGATGCGGCAGGAAGCCTATTATATTTTTTCACACTTCAGTTTTTCGACAGTTTTTTTTCTTTCAATGCGAAGTAGAGAAAAATCATAAAACGTTACCTGGTCCTAATCATCTCAGTGAACAGATATTTATTTCCAAACTTGGCCTTCCAATGTGCGCCAACTTACCACAAAAACTCATACATTCCCCTAACCTTTCTATTTTGAAATGCCTAGATTCCTAATGTACCAATTTCTAAAAATACCAAATAAATATTGGAATAAAATGTACTTATAAACAAAAGTCCTCGTCATCAGCATACATAAATTAAATTTTTACATGTGAGATTTTTATAATAATCACATACCAAATTGTATTTTTGTCGCCATAATTTTATTAATTTAGAAATTTCTCTTGCTTCAAAAGGTTGAACCTTTATTTTTTTAATTGAGAATGTTATGGTTTTTTGTGCATGAATCTCCTAAATGAAAAAAATTATGGTCTGCGATTTTTAAATTTACTCCATAGAATAATCTATTCTCCTACAAAATACTAACAAATCACAGACAACACTTTAAAAGATCTGTTATCATGTAGATGAAACTAGAGATTGATAGATAGATACGTCAATTTCTTCAATACCAACTGGACACTGTTCAGTCTTGAAAAGAAAGATGTATGTTCATATGTTTAAATATAGAGAACACTTACGAAACTGATTATACAGTAGAAAATTTTTGTATTTATACATCTTTAATGCACCTGTACAGTAAGTTTAGGCTAAGGTTATTCTTCGAATAACTTTTGTTTCTGCTTTGATCGAAAACTTTTAAGGACGAGATACATTCCGATAATGGTTTTTATGTTTTTATAGTACTTCATGAAAGTTGTATAATTCTATGGGAGTGAAATGTACAAATGAAATATTCGAAACATATAAAGAATATCAACTTGAAAGTGTTAAAAACAATAATAAAATTTTATAAAAACTATGTGATTATCACCATGTATGCCCTTATGTGTTCTTATTTGATTAGCATGCCGCTGTTTTAAATAAGTAATGAAGATGGGGTTGGAGAACGTTAGTTTAAATGTTTTGCATATCATAGCCGGATATATTTAAGGAGGTTGGGCAAAGGGGCATTAGTTCAGGTGGCTTGTCACATTGTGTGGGTTGGGGAGAAGTGAGTGGAACATTGTGTATAAATGTTATTTATTTATATACAGATAAAAAAATATTTTATCATATTGCATTACAACAAAAGATAAGGTACAAATCGGGCAAACTTTCGGCACCGGAAAAGTGAAAAAAAAAAAAAAAGTGCCGATCCTAAATACTGAAATACCTATGATGTAAATATAGGTAAATTACGTATTTTGTGATGTCATTTCTGTAAAAATATTTACATGAAGCGCTCAGTTTATCAGTGAAAACTGCCTACCACAAACAAATTTTAAGTTCTTACTTCCAAGAACCCTTAATGAAAGTAGCATTTTTCGTGGCTAGTCAGGAAAAATGTATATCAGGTGAGACAATAGATATTTAGTTTCCTTGAAACGTGTTTATGTCCAATCGAAGTGTTGAAACAGCGTGCGTGCGTAGGACGGTGGAAGGGGTGAAGGAGGGTGGTTGGTTGGGGAGTGGGAGGGAGGCAGGCTGGCAGGCAGGGAGGGAGGTAATGAGGTACTCTCAACCCATTCTTAACCAAGTGCAACGTTGCCAAATTAGCGCAGTAGCTGTGTGTGGGATAGCTCACTTGCATTTTTCCAACGTTGCCTGAAACTGGTATCAATACACACACCAACAACAGAAGAGATATCTTGTATGTGAGCTTGGAAAGTAAGAGAAATTAGAAAGGGAAAAAAGATTAACTGTTACTAAAATACTGTTTACTCGCAATGATAATTAATTTTGTTCCCCTTGTTTTAATACATCTATAATGAAGAGTTGGAATGAACATGACATACGACGCGTGAAAACATGATAGCGATAAATAAATAATATGTTTGTTCGTATTTATAGATTCATAAAGAAACGCACATCTACGCATTAAAATCAAAAATGTTTTTTCAAACACTTTTGTATTTATTTACTTACCCAGGTACCGAAATGGATGACTCTGAGTAAAGCTCAACAAATATAAAAAAAACTACCTCGAAAACCCCAACTTGTAAAAGTGTTAATTCACAACTCAAATTCTATTTTCCCGACAGAATGGTCAATTCTTAAAACCAGCATTTATTTATAGTCACAGAAAATGGCATCGAATGAAAGAAAAACTGAAAGTAGAACTGTAATAGGGTATTTTTCATAGTACAGGTAACTAGAGATGATATTTTATTATATTTTTGATATATTTCTACAGAAATGACTTAACAGTTGTCTGTAAAAGTGCATTAAAATTTAATTGCGATACCTACCTTTTGCGATTATCGTTTTAAAACTGCATGTTAAAGACTTAAGTAGATAATATCATGTACATATGTAAGAACGCAATAACTTGCATTTGCATATGGGCGCAAGTTTGGTTTCGATGACACAAATTCACTTTGTGATAACTAATTTTCATAAAAAAATATACCCTATTTAGTTTTTATTATCGTTACTTACATGATATTGACTACGAGAACTTGTGCAAAACCAATTCCCATATCTTCGCATAAAGTTATATCTAATAATTTATTGATATTACAAAAAAATAATTATACAAAATATTTATACGTAAAAAGACGTGCATAATTTAAATTAGCAGGCTATACATTATCAAGAAAATTCCCTTAAATAATACTTTCGTTGCACGGTTATCTTATTATAGTGTTGATGACAGCAGGAATTGCATCATAATTATTAGAGTGGAATCCTAACCAAATAGATGCCAACTCGGCCCTTATTTTTAGTACATTTAAAAATAACAAATAATATTTAATAGTGTATGTTTTTAAAATATTAATTGAATATTAAGTACGAAAATTATATCACTAAAAATATTTATGTAGGTATGTTTATAAAGCAAGGCAAGGTTAAAATTTAACAATTCTAAATAAGTAAAACTACTTTAACCAACTATCTCTGTTATCCGTCACTACTTGTATGCGATTTTTTATGAAACGTTATTCATGCTGTTTCCGTAAAAAAAAAAACAACATTGCTTGAATAAAGCTCGAGCTGCAAATAAACAGAAGAAAATGACTTCTTTTTATTAGGATGTAAACAATTTAACTTAAAGAAATTCTCCAAAGTTCGTACATATGTACACATTGTACAACATTGCACATTAAACTATGTTATACTAAATTGGTAAATAAAACTACTATATATGTTATCTAATTAAAAATGGCTTACTTTTTTCCCCAAATAATTTAAAATCTCGTACTACTTATTTACTTATATTTAAATGTAACTGTTCACGTTTTAAATTGAATTTCTATTGTCCGTCTATTAAATTATCCGTCATAGGACCGGTCCCGAGGGTGACTATTAAATAATTAGGTTTTACTTAAAAAATATGTTTAGTCTGTAAATGTTAGAATAAAAATTAAATCTGTGTAAGTTGGAAACAAATAAATATTGAATTAAGATAGATTTCAACTTACAAAACGTGATTGGTTTAAGTTACTAAGCCATGACCTAACACACTCTTTCACTCCGCCACGAATATCTAAATTGGTGTAAATATATATACTTTCAAAAACATTATGTATGTTTTAGGTAAACTTTTTTCTAATCACACGATGTTTGTCTGCTAAAGTGTTAAGGTTACTGTGGATAAATTTTTACGGTTTTTCCACTATCTTTGATGTCATCATCCCCTAACACAACAGCAGACTTGAAACCCAGATTTTTCCATTCTCTTTAAATTTTCAAATCCGGAGTTTGTAATTGTGCCTATTACTTGCTTTGTCTTCCTTTTGATTGTAACACATTCTAGCATCACCTTTTGTTTCATCCAACGAGAGAACTGTAAAGCGCTCTCTTGTTGACACGATAGCAATTGAAAACACAAAATCTCTCAAGAGAGCAGCTGCTAACGGTAAAATAATTATTTTACTAAAGCTTCTATAAAAACTCAAAGATTTCCAAAACAACAGTAATTTAGCAGGAAGGCACGTGTTGTCTGACCGCATGTTGCTAAAAACCAGCCCAAGGAATATAAAAGTAGACAGAGATTTCACCCTTAGAATAAACATGATTTCTGTCCCCCCCCTCCTCCTTCTACTACTATCGGCTATAAATGATTCTGACGCTACTAACACAGCATAAAACCAAATGATTTAATTTTGACCCAAAATATATTAAATTCTAGGTTTTCTTCGGAATTCATCCAGTACAGGATTTGGTATTTTAATACACATATACGTTTAAATAAAAAAGTCTTACGTTGTATTTCCTTGTCTTGATATTCATGTCAAAAAAGTTAAGTCTTTGTTTAATGTTTTATTACAGATTAAATGTGTTTAGATTATAAAATACTTGATTCACACTCCATTAACATCTTTGGGTTCTAAAATTACTTTATTAATTTACATAAATTCCCATATATTGAAATACATTATTGACAGAAGTTGTTATAAATATCGTAAAAATGCAAATAGGAATTTAAAATTAGTGCCTTCAAACACTCGATTGTTACATTAATATACACATGGGCACAAAAATATTAATATACATGTCTGTATTGAAATACAAACTTTTGTCGAGGTAACGCTGCTCATTTATATTTGATGCAATTCCCATTATTTAACATCTATGCATCCTGTTTATTTTTTATTTAATTCATAAGCCAGACGTTTGCCAAATAAAACGATATTTTCTTGAGCTCGATTAAAAAAAATACAAGGACTTCACCCTGACTGTGTAACATTTGTTGATTTACTTTTTTTTTATTTAAAACCATTTGTTAAATGGTTTCCTTAAAGCTTGAATAGTAAACTTTATTTTCTTGGGTGTAATATATATATAATTTAACTCTGAATGTGAATGGCATTTTGATATTAGTACAGACGAATCGTTAGTGTTAAATAAGCACATCGTGAGACCTATCTTGTGACGACCCCCTGGGCTTCCCCGTGACGTCACGACTTCCAACCATGTTCCCGTTACTCCGCCGCGCCGGGGCAGTTATGGCCCTAACCCTTGGCGCGGCCCACACGGTGTTAGATGGAGACTTTCTGCGATTCTGACTTGTGCTCCAGGACACTTTTTTGTTCTACCTTTATTTAACGAATTATTTTAAAAAAAACTTAAAACCTTTCGCTTTAGATTTTCCAACCTTCATGCCGATATAAATTATTTTTTTGACAAAAATGGTTAAATACCTAAGCATCACCAACGCCTTCTTAAACACTTTAAACGTGAAGTTTCAAATCAGTTTCAGGTATATTATATTATTTCTTAGTTATCATTGACAATAAAATTTTGAAATTAATAATCATTTTTAATGATACTACTCATATTAGATAAGCTTCTTTAGTTTACAGTAAATGCAAGGATAGTATTTATTTAAAATTTTCATTAACCTTTATTGCCATAGAAGTTCTAATTTCCAGTGCTAAGTATATATTAGGGCCTACTGCCACAGCTACATAACCAAGCTTGCATCTAATAAATAATTAAATACATGGCATTTAGACTGAAAAGCAGGCTCGCTCGATAATACAGTTCATAGCTATCTTTAGAAAAAAATATTTGCCAATTAAAAAGTTCAACATTTTTATAAAAATATATTTTATACAATACTTGATTTTTTAAATGTATAGACAATGGGTTTGAAACAATTCATTACAAATAATTTCAGCCCCTTTGAGAAATAGGTCACACAAAATTTATACCTACGCGTGAGATAAAAATGTAGCCGGCCTTAGTTTCATTTTTGACTGAAGTCAGTCGATAGTTAACTTAACAAAACTAGCTTTCCGTCTGCTTTAAAATAAATAAGTGTTGTTTTATTATTATGAGCTTATCTCATTCCTATTTTCTATGACCTGAAGATTGTACATGAAAAACATTTGTTTAGATAAAAGTCAACTTGTTACTGGTTGTAAAATTCACACGCTGTGAAAAATTCTGTTTGACGTTTTAACCAAGTCATGTTTAAAAATAATCTAATAATAAACATATCCAACAATTTTCCAGTAACAATAACATAATAAGTCTAAATAATAAATAAATTATCATCAGATAGTTTACTTAGATTTGAAACTAGGACTAAATCATCATATAAAAATAAAACTATTTTAGTGACAGCTGCAGAATAACACTACCATTGTAACATGGAAAAAATAATAATATGCTAAGCAATGGAGCCTTTTCATAGAATACATGTTTCATAATTTTGTTAAGTATATTCTTAAACTTCAAATATTACAAAAGGTCTATTGCATGACTAATAATTTAGCTTTTTCCAACCGTCTGTACATACAAAACATAACACACTACATAACACTACATACATAACACACATACGCACACTTCGTCCACAGTAACATGAATAGTATTGGAATTCTTTCAATTTATTGTAACAGATTTTGGAAGTAATTTATAACACCAAGAATATTTTGTTCATTTTATTTCAACCAATTTAAACTGCACAGTATGAATAGTTTACAATTTTCATTTGTTTATTTATTTTGTATTGTTACGTAAAATAAGAACTCATAAATAATATTTATTTTATTTACAAATTTAACTAAATACCTACATATAACGCGTGTGCTACGTAGTTTTGGTGACAGTTACTTACGAAGTTCATAAAAATCAGAGTCGCTAAAAAAATTTTAAATAATGAAAAATTCTTAAAATGTAACTTATATAATATTTTTAGATGACTTGCAAACTTTCATATATATATATTAACACAAAGATAAGAGCGTTTTCATGTGACACTGTCACATAACGTCGTGAAATTTATGTGAAAAACTTTAAAAAGAAAGTTTGATTTTTGTGCTTCAAAGATTACACACAATCCCTTACAAATTAATAGCTATAATCCATAATTCATCCCAACCTATTTAAACAGAGGCATAATACAAAATCCCACTCTATTGACGAGGAATCCAACCCATGCCCAGGACGGATCTAGGGCTTTCCTTCAACGGGGTAAAATATGTGTTTGCGATTCCCACTCACAATGTATTACAGACTAACAGCAAAATTATTCATTTGCGTCCGTGTACATTATAGACCTAGTATAAAATTAAAGTTAACATTCGTCCAACCCGTGTACTTGCATTTCATTTCACAGGTTTTAGTATTAAAAAAAAATTTGGTTTGATGAAGCACGGACTGGATAAAAATTATTAATTTTCCTAACTAAGAAATGTGGTGAATGTAGCCGACGCTCGGTGGGTTTACTTGGGGCTCTCTCGTGTTTGATCAACCCTTGAGGAAAATATATTTTAAAAAGATAATAAAACTTTTGTCGCTATTTATTACATACAGCAAGCACTACGCGGCTTTCACGAGGGACTTCCAGAAAAACAATCTGTCGCTCTCATGCCCACCCTTCTTTTCCTCCCGCGGATCAAAACAACTGCATTCCATGGTGAACACACCACAGATTGCACAAGTCACTGGTGATGTTCTGGCTTGCGATGCTCGAGCCGATCCCCCAAGAGAGACTTCACTCCTCACAGCACCGAGTCGGCACACAAGTCACACAAGTGATTCAAAGCCCACTATCGCCAGGCTCAGGCTTACACGCTATATTAATTCTTCCCCATCCCCCCCCCCCTTGCTTATTTTTCATTTTCTCTCAATAAGTATTGGTTAATAGGTAGTACCATTGAATGGTAGTACTACTAATTGAATATAATATTTATTTTGCGTGTGTTGTTCTGTCACAGATATGTGTAACTGATATTTATAAAGTGTAATATAACGGGCGTAAAATGTTGCGTAAGTGTTAATTATTAGCAGTTTCGCAACTGTCTACATTCATTTTGTTGTAGGAGAACTACAAATTCAAGAGAGTTCTAAAGATAAAATCTACAGAAATAGCATTTATAGTAGAGAAATGTCGTAAAAATGAAGTCATCAACATACGCAGGCCGGGCTCGGCTTGGCTTCAAGATCACAGGTAGTGGAGTTAAGACGGGTCCTGTTGTTTTTCTGAAATATAAGTTTATTGTGTTGGTTGGGGGAGGGGAGTGGAGAGGTTTGTAAGCTGTCACCAGCTACCTACCCAGTAGCAAGATAGGCACACATAGTCTAGCCGTGGTTTTACTTCGCTCCTGACTGTGCGACCGGCCGAACCAACAGCAATTAGATACGGCACGCGGCAGAAGCGCCACGAACTCTTCGGCTGTGCACTTGATTTGCGCTGTAGGACGCAGCAAGCCTTGATCTTTACATTTAATGACCAATCCCCAGGTGCTTAGTCGGAGAAATTAGATTAGTTTTTCTGCGAGTCCGCCGGGATTCTACTTTAAATTAAAAATGACAAAAATCTCTACAGAAATTTGTAACATAAATTAACCTGGCATCTGTAATAAGAGACCAGCATTTAGTTATGAAGATACCTTTATGAATACGTCCTGTTGACAGCGACGAGTTTTGTTATGACTGCAGAATTTTTGAAATTAAACTTTATGCAGACAATAAACGCATTTATCCTTAATACTTGTTCTATTATTTGCAATAAACGATTTGTTCATCTCCAACTTAAAGTCGTATATCATATTTGGAAAGCACTAATAACCATCAGTTGTACATTTATGGGTTATTTTTTCGTGATAAACCTTCAGCCGAAGTTTTTTTGAATTCTTACTCATACTGGATAGCATAAGTTCTTCTTCATTCCACTAACGGCACATATATCCATGATCTTAAATCCTTTCTCTATTAATAGACGTACTTATGTCAACGAAGCAAAATTTCCTTGAATACACCAGCAATAGTCTCCAACAATAAAACACTTACATAGGTTGGTTACTAAATGAGATTTTCTCCATGGTATCTCAGCTTCCTACATATAAAGAAGAATATAATAACAGTCATACATTACAAATAAAAAATAAAAATAATTAATATGGCTTAGGAAAATATTACCTATTATAGATAATATCAACACATGTAATAAATATTTTCTTTCGTTTCACAATCATGATCCTTGATTTATCTTCTCTTTGAAAATTTTATTTTTTACTTCCAAAATTTTCCTTGGTCCTGTATATTATTTTACTTACCTTTGTAAATGATCAAATCTATAGGGAACAGTCGGTTAAATTACTCGTTTCCTTCGTTTATGCGAAGTGGAAATTAACAGAAATACCGGCCTTCCTAATTAAAATCACTGTGGTTAAGTAACGAATGGTACATTGTGCGTACCTCTTGTATTTCGAATCTGATTTTTTAACAGTTTAACTATAAAACAAATGCGAGTAATTAAAAGCACGTTTTTAAATATTACTATAAAAGTTTTATTAAACATACCTAAAGTTAGTATTACTAAATTAAAGTAAATAATTTTATGATAAGCGGGGGTGAATATGTCAACGCAACTTAACAGATCAATACAGTTGCTAAGTTATTTAAATGCACTGTATTTATTTCAGTAATATACTTAAATTTCTAGTACACGTTTTAGTTCAATTTTTTATAGCGCGAGTGTAATAAATACTATTCATTATAAAATTATTTGTTAGGGGCTAGTTTTAGAAAACCAAAAGGTTATGCAAGTTTTGTTTCCAACAGTTAACCGTATTAACACGTCCGTGTACCACAACATTATCTAGTGAGAAGTTAAAAACATAAATTTCAACAACAAATAGGTTTAGTGGTTTAAATTTTTTAATGGCTTTTAAGTAGATAAGTTTCTTACATTATTTACGATTGGTATATTTCGTGTGCCTTTGCTGGCTATAAACAAGAGCAATTATAATAACAAATAAGTAATTTATAGACAACATTCCATTATCATGTTATGAATTAAAATTTGTTTCTAAACAATTATTATTAATAAAATAACTTAAAGAGAGGTAAATAATAATTTTAAAATACATTCCTAAGAATTACAGCAGAAAATTTAAATGTGTAAGTGAAACACATTTCTCAAACATGCATGTTATTCGGAAAGTCTTAGTTATGCACCAAGCGCGCAACGCGTGAGAAGAAGACGTGAGAGGATGACCTTGCGAAAGGGTTGGTAACCTTCCAGGAAGGAGTTAGCAACGCAGCCTGCCTACGCCTCCTCTCCTCCTGCTGAGACTGCGCCCAGACGCGTGCTGGAGCCTCGGGCCCTCTATGTCTCCATTAGAAATGTGCTTGCTGTGTTTATTCTGTGTTTTGACTGTTAAGTTGATTAAATGACTAGTCTGGAACCTATACTATTTGGAAATTCTTCATTTTTAAATATAAAATAAATATTTACGCCATTCCTCTACAAAGCTCTTGAAACTCTCAGTTTTTTTAATCACAATGGTGATAACGGTGCGAAGATTTATTTTGCATATGGATACCTGTCCGGCAGCCGGTCTGGATTCGAATGATTCAACCATGCGACTTCGAAATCTTCTTAAGAGGATAGGAAAAGTAGCAACGTGCATGACTCACGAAAATATAAATACAAAAATAGAATTTGAGCGACCTCAAAGAATACAACGGGGTTTGTTATGTCGTCTAAATATTTTCATTATGGTGACCTGAAGTACAGAGAAAGTAAAAAAAGACAATATTTAGTTTTAAAATTTTTAACTTTCTTCATAAAAAATGGGCTTTAAAATAAAATTATATGGAAAAAAATTGATTGTAAAGTTATAAAAATCAGTCAAGTTAAACCTCTACAATAACCAAATAAAAGAAAGAAATTCATAACTATTTTCGTTTTCAATTTTTAAATTAATGTGAAAATAATTTAAAATTATTATTTTGTTAAAATATTTAGTAATTATATTGCTTTTTCTTTTATGATTTCAATAATTTTACAGTTATGTTTATTTCATAGATTGTATTTTTTTCTAGGGTTTCACAAGCCATTATTTTATTTTAAAAAAATTCGACTAAAAATAACAATACACTCTATTATTTCAGGAAATCCAGGTCTCCATAATGAAAAGATCTAGTCGCCCAGATTATATATATAGATAGATAGGTAGATAGATAAGATAGATAGATAGATAGATAGTTTCTCAAAGATGTTTTTGGTCAGTTCGCCATACCTTCCTTACAACTTCAAAATTAATGATTTAATAACGTATATAGACAATTTACAAAAATTAATGTTTTGAATTAAATTATTATAAAAACATGTTTATAAAAGCCTTATTTTGGTCACAAGTCTACGCCATTTTTGAGATTGCCATAGCTATATAAATAATCTTACATGCATGGCAGCTGTTGAAGCGAATTAACCGAAGTAAGTTCCACATACTTTTATAACTTAATTTGTAACATAACTTATTTAATTTTTTCATTACTTATTTATATAGAGTTTGCAATGTTACTTTATATTTATCTAAACCCCAATAACACTGATATTCTGTCTGCTGTTAGGCTATATATTATTTCTCATAGGTGTTTCTTTGCCGTTACGCTAAATCTCCCATTGTACTTCATCAAAATGAATGATTTGCATTTACACAGCAACTTTGCTCATAGACTCCGCATTATACTCACAATTTATTATACAACTTTGTATTTCCAAATGATGAGGAATGTATTTACAAATGATGAGGAAAGTAGGCATAACAATGACCATTAATAAAGCACAAGGTCAGACGCTTTAAAGGGCAGGTTTATATTTCCCAGAACCTCTTTACCACATGGTTTTTTCACGAGTTCGTATATTCAATGGTAGGCCTATTTATGTTTGTATCAGGCACATACAGCCAAAAAGTAAACGATTATCACATTATAACTTCTAACATTGTTATTGAAGAAGATTTTAACTGTAAGAAGTGTAAAAATAAATATTCGATACGGCCAAAATCTGTTGGTACTATATTTTCAATACTTTGCATTAATAAATACTTGCATTTACATACTACCCCATTATTATATTACCATTCGATGTCTGATCAAGATAAAATGTTTTATTCGCACGGGTAAGTTATTTGTTTTTATATTCTCGTCATTCATCCTTACAGCTCCCGCACACTAGGCGACTAATCACACAAATGACATGGTCTGCATCCACCTTCAAGTCGTAGCGACACGCCTGAGCCTGGCCGCCGCAGACAAGTGTGTGCTCTCTCAGTAGTTGCCACGCACTCTCAGGTCGCGGCGAACTGGCCACGGCAACTTGGCCGTCTAGTGCGGGAGCTGTTAAACATTATATTTTAGGATTGGCATCCATGTTTTCTGGACCCAGCCACAGGCTGAAAGCAGTGATGATGTTAGCCATGCGGTGTCATTATTGACAGTTGAAATAACCATAAAGCCATTAATTATTATCTCCTTTAAAGAGTTACTTTATGTGATTAAATACTACATATCTCAAAATAAATAACCTACTTTAATACACGTGCTGTTCTGTTAAAACCAAAGTTAATACAATTGTTGATATCAATCACTTCACCACTTGATGCCGGGAACATAAAATGGGAACGTTTTAAAAACTGATCTCATCTAACTTACGTCAAGTACGTCACAAACCATCTCCCGAATGGTCTTTTGCTATAAAATACGTAAAGACGCCGGCAAAAATGTGTTTAGTTCAAGTCCTACAAACGTTCATGGAAGTTACTTAGTTATATATTTGAGTTCATATTATTATGATACGCAAACACAAGTATCTATAGGTGTAATTTTGCAGAACTACACAGCGTTGTCTATGTCAAAGTTATTCTGTTTATTTTACCAAGGCGTGAAAGTGAGAATTTCTCAAGAATATCTGAATAACTGTTTATTTATCCTTACATATACATTTATTATCTCAAAGGCGGCCATATTGTGTTTTCGCTACGTATGGCCACTTGTGACACAACGCTAAGGCGGAAGAATACTTTGTGATCCTTACGGTGTTCCCGAGCCGTGATAAAACAGACTGCGTTTGAACATCACTGTGAGAAACGATAGCAACAATATTCACTGAAATACCATTTGCAAGTTTCATAAAAATTATAATTTGTCATCATTATAAAACTATTGCAAGTAGTGTTGTACGTTTTCTCGTAAAAATACATATTTATAATCAAATTCCCATGAACGTAATGAAACACACAGTAAAATATTTTCGGGGCGGTAAATTAATCTTAAGAAATATGTTGTTCAATAATAAACTTTTTTCCCAAAAAATATATTTGTTTAATGAAACAACGTAGGTTACGTAAATTATTTTTATTTATTTTCTAGGGATGAGCAGTATGATGGAGGAGGGGGGGAGGAAGCAAATTGCCAGAAGTATTAAAAAACATTGGTTAAGTCAAAGCGTTCAGAAGCATAAAAATAGACTTTATTTGATGCCCCTGACTTTTTACTTACTGACATCGGCGATAAAGTAAACGTGTATAGACGGTTGCAGTGAATGTCCGAAAATATTCGTGTATGGACTGCACTACACGAATCTGAAATAACAACTAAGAAGGCAAAATTCGTTTGTAAAACAGCGTTTTATACATTCCAGGAAAACGCAAATTTCAGCTCTTGTATTCAAATGGTTGCAACTTTTATGTTTAACCGCATCCAGTAGGCTAAATTGAACAAGCTTAAAACGTCCACACACCATTTGGGTGTATATATACGTACACACACATACATATATATATATACATATGTATAACATATAAAATCACTGTTAGTACAACGTACAAGTCCTCGTTTACCACCAGAAAATGCAAGGCCCTCTGATAGCAGTGTAAATACCAACGTGTGTGTGAAGCTATAGGTCCGCACTTCATATGGGTATATTTATATCATATTAACACACTGTGCCTACAAGTCCTCGTTTAACACCAGAATATGCAAGGTCCTCCGATTGCAGTGTAAATACCAACGTGTGTTTGAAGCCATAGGTCCGCACTTCATATGGGTATATTTATATCATATTAACACACTGTGCCTACAAGTCCTCGTTTAACACCAGAATATGCAAGGTCTTCTGATTGCAGTTTAAATACCAACGTGTGTTTGAAGCCATAGGTCCTCTTTTCATATGGGTACATTTATATCATCTAACACACTATACTTACAAGTTCTTCGTTTAACACCAGAAAATGCAAGGTCTTCTGATTACAGTATAAATGCCTTTGTGTGTTTGAAGTTATAGGTCCGCATTTCACATGGGTACATATATATATTTATATATATACATATATAAATATACATATATATACATATATATATACATATATATAAATATTTGGTTTGGCACCGACTTTAAACCGATTAGTAGGTAGCACCTACCAATTATAATATTTTATTAAAATTATAGGTAATAATTATGTTTGGACAAAAACTGTCACATTGAAATTTATTGTATTGTTTATACAATTTTATTGTTTATACAATTACAATGTGAAAATTCGTATCCAAACATATTACCTATAATTTTAATAAAATATTATAATTGTAATTATTTATTTTTCGATTTCTAGTACCTATAGTATTTTGTTGTGTTTTTTTAGGTCCGTTCGGTTTTTTTAAAAATATTATTTTTATGTTTTAATGTTCATGTTCGAAGGCTTAGGTTGATTATGACTTCCAAATAAAATTAAAAATACATAGGGCCTATTTCTAGTAATACATATTCCTACTAAGAAGTTTATGATTTGAATGTAAGATAAAGGCTGTAAAGTAACGCGTAATAAAGAATTAATTGTTCATGTAGCACAGCTTACATGTATACGCCTGAAATGGCACCCAGTTAAGGTCCTCGGATCATGCGTCTGTGGCTTCGTAATGTGTGAAATGAGAGACGTCCACCACGTCCTCACAACCAGCGTTAGACACTACGGAGATGTGTATTAGATGTGTGTAAACTCGAGCGAAATGTCCTCGTTTGGAGCGTTGAGAAACATGGGATACACACCGTGTGTAAAGGAGTGTAAGTGACAACGATACTAGCGCGACGTGGTGGTAACACACACACACTACATACTTGATTCTCTACGGTCTATCCGAGGACCTCAAAAAAAAATTTAAAAATCATGTTTTCACACACTAGGTTGACAGAACAGCGTGAATCCGAGGTCTTTTAATCCGAGGACCTGGGGGAGGTCCTCGGATTGCCAAAGGTCCTCGGATCCACGCTGAAATATCATGCGCAAGTCCTCGGATGATATCCTAAGTCCACACACACACACACATATATATATATATATATATTACGGTGCAGAAACTAAGCAACTCCAAACATAGATAAACATGAAATGACGAAGAGAGGAGTTGGCTGGCTTAACATCAGACTATTGTTACATTTTGCAAAAGATGACGCCATGAACCCCTCAAAAGCTGCATGAGCAATTCGTCCTTTCACGAGAGGTTATATCGACGATTCTGTATGAATCCTTGCAACTCTTCAGGTCACAAAAACGGCTGACATATTTTTCAGACACAAATTTTCATGGATACATGAGGCTGAAAGGTTCTTTAAATATTTCATCGGAAACATCCATAATAACTTTTACATTTATTTTTAATCCTAAAAATAAGTCAAAAACAATCAGAATTCAATCAGAGTACTTCACTTCGATACTTTGATTTCAGTGTAGTGTGTTCAGTTATATATTATACCTGATGCCAAAACAGTACGGGACGCTTGCGTGGGTTCTAAAATAGTCTAAGTAACACTCTTGTCTTCGAAAAAACTCCGACTGAAAACGAGGCACATATGTAAGTTAATGTAGTGCTGAGAAATCACACTCACTTGGCAAATGCCAATACGTTCACTTATGTACGCGTTTTCTCGCCAATCAGTAGCTAGTGAACTCTGCAATCCTATGTATAGTATTTCGAACACTATGTAATCCTTGATAAGTGTTTTATTTTAATTTTAAAAGACGTTAAAAATTTAAAATACTTGTCCTAACCATAAGTCAGTTGAAACATTGTGCAAGACAAGCTATTATTAAGTAAGTATTAGCTGCGCACATTAATAAACATAATAGAACAAAATATAATAAACCACGAACGCCGGCTGCACGCACGAAAAAATGTCCCGTTACACACATTGTCCCGTTAAGCTGTGTCCCGTTACGCTCATCGTACGCTTGCGCCGCATCTATCTCTCTTACACTCGATTGGAACAACCATCGATTTGACTTTTTTGAGGCACATTAAACTTGAAAAACTCCCATTCGTTTCCTACTTTTCCTATCATCGTCCTATCCTTAACAGAATAACACAGATTGGAAGAAGTTAAATAGCAATTATAGTTAAAATAATCTCTTCGTTAAAGTAATAAACATATTTGAATTAATGAGTGCAAATAAAAGTAAATTTATGAATTAAATTGTAGATTTCATTTCACTCCTTCTTTGTATCCTTACAAAATAGTGATAATTTAATAAAATAAAAATGAATCAATTTTATTCATAAAAGTATGCAATTATTTCATCAATGTTTTGTAATGACGTTGTCACGTTAAACTATCGTCCGTAAACCGACTTTACAGACAACCAATTTTTTTTTGTAAATTAAACAGATAAGATACTACAAAATAGTGTCCACACTTATATTGGGTTCGAATTCTTATCCTGGCAATCATGCTTCAAGTTGTCCCAGTAGCTCCAATAGTTATTTTTAACCGTTCCCTGAATAGCTTTCCAGTATTAGCTGCGCACATTAATAAACATCACAGAACAAAATAAAGTCCTTTAGTGAATATATTAAATAAGCACTTCCATAGTTAAAAAAATTATGCTTGAATGACACATCAATTAAATATAAAATTGTACTTCAATAATCATAATAAAAACTTAGTATTATCCCGATAAAACGTAATTCATACATGCAAAAATAACCACAGCCATGCATGTGTTGCACAAAGTCACAATATCTTTCTTGAAGTATTACAAATTTTTTCTTGGTAAGCGGTTCCCAAAGGAGTCTTTTTTTTTTTTAAGTACAGAAAATGTTTTCTTCGCTTTTCCGTCAACGAAGAGAAGAAAAGGGCGGCGACGTGGTTCATATTGCGAGCTGTCGAGTTCCTGAAGGACGAGGCAGAGCCGGTGACTTCGTGCAAGTCCTGCGACAGGATCAAGCACCGTGACCCGGCGGGCAAACTCCGAACATGATTTAGAATATCCTTATTTTCAATTTTAAAAGAATGTTTTAAGGGTGGCATGACTTCAGAAAAAAAAAAACAAATGTGTGCGAGTCTTTTAGTACTCGCCAGTGATGTGTAACATCTAACCTCGGTAAAGTTATAAACGCTCAATTCGTTTATAGATAACTAACTTGATATAATTAAAGTAACAAATTATGTACGGGAGTTATAGTTCTGGAAGACGTGCGAGTGAAGCATACATTTTATTTATTTTATTGCTTAAGGAGGTAAAACAGTTTTGGAAGTATTGATTAGTCATTCATGTCTTCTATGGAATTTATAAATTTTGATATTTTCAAATTTAGCGCTGTTATCTTCTTCTTTTCCTTACTAGTTTTGTTTTATGAAAGTTTCTTTCGTCGATGGTTGTCAAAATAATTTAGCTGTTGTTTTAGAATGTTTTGAAGGATTCGAGACTTTTTTAGTAAAGGTCTCTGAAAGGAATAGACATGTATTCGGGTCGAACCATTATTTTCACCCGTAATACTATAAATTGATCCGGGACAACCACGGAGTTCGTTCTTTAGCTGACAACGACGAGTGGATAGAAACTTCTGCACTTTTAGTGACGGAATTAGGGAAATTTCCGAACTTCTGGAAAACCATACAACCGCGTCGGTCGTTTCGTTCGTTGGGGATTATGCACGAGAAAGACATTTAAAATCTTCGGAAGAGCTCCAGAGGAAGGCCACCAGGCGTGCCTAGCGTTGGCGATGCGGACCCCGAACATCCGGAGGACGAGTCTTTGCCGTGACGACATCCCGCTGTCTACAGATGGGACTGCAGTTTCTTCAGTGAACAGACTGTTGGTGAGGTCCATCTGTTTCTGATTTTACCACTTTCCAGAGCCAGAAGTACGTCCAGTCGCGGAAGAACGAGACGACGAATTCGCCGTAGCTTTGAACCCTCTTTTCAGTTCGAATCCAGTGCCTACCCAAATCCTGGAAGCATCCAGTAGTCCTAGTTTATCACTCATGTTCTCCGAGACACTAGTTTAGTCGGTAAACTGTTGACGTGAGTAAGACAATACTAAACACACAAAATAGATGTGTAAATACTATTATTTAGGAAAGGCTTTACTCTTACGTACTAAAGTAAGTTATGACTCTCACAGTAATATTAAATTATAATGGAAATATAAATGAATAGTTTCAACTATATGGTGATTACTGTGAGAAGTAAACGAAATTAAATACTAATTGTAAGAGGGAATCTTTTTTCGTTTGTCTGATTCATGTCAGTAGTTTCAAGACGCCCCTTAACACATAAATTTATATACCAACTAAGTTTCGCTATATATATAGCACTGGCAGTCAATGGCAGGGAAGTATTCTTTAAGGTAATATGGATACTAATATATCAAGTCAATGAAGAAAGAATTAGGTACCAAATGAAAATCGTACGCTAATGATACTTTATTCGTTTGTATTACGAATTCCCATACTGCCAGCTTATCTGTGGACTCAACTGATTTGTCTAGCCAGAAGTAGAGTCATCTTAGTATGACTAACAAAATTTGAAGCAGGTGAGCAACCATAATGTATATTTCCATGTGTTTGATATTGGTCAAGTCACATATAATTTTGTTACAAATAATTTACATTGTACTCCTGATACCTATACGAAATATTAATGCACAGTAATAAAACTAAACAAAAAATTCCATATACGATAGTCACAATGTCTTTTCGGACCATACAAATTAGACTAAGAATGCTGAAGAAAAACAAGTGGAATGATTATGTACAGTGGGTTGGATTTGTGAACTCGCTCAATGTAGGGGAAGCCTTCTTTTCACAGACGAGAGAGCCAAACGCCCGATCGTGCATCTTCGGTTTTTTTTTGTTCATTGAAAAAGGTTAGGTTAGCTACATTATAAATACTTTAAAATATTGGGGACGGTTGATTTGGTTAGGATAGCTACATTAAAGATAATGTGAAATCATGTAAACGGTTTCCTAGCCCTGTATAGCTACATATTAAAAAGTTATTTGCTAAGCAACCATAAAATGATTTTACAGTATTTTTAATGCAGCTATACTTACCTAATATAACCAACCATCCACAATGTTTTAAAGTATTTATAATGTAACTAACCTATCCTAATCGACAGCAAAATTTAATGCCACACCGGTTTATACAATGAGATAGAACGGCGTATGACGTATGAGTAAGCTACATCCCAAATAAATACACCTGTTGTGGTACGGAAAAAAAAAAGCGAGCGTGAATTCCGGGGATATTCGGGTGTGGCTCTCTCGTCTGTGAAATGAAGGCTTCCCCTATAAGACGCGATCTACAAGAATTATCAATCGATCCCTAGTCGATCCTGTATTTTCGCCAAACGAGTGAGACAGCTAAACACGTGCAACCACCTACATCTAAAAAAATTGTGCGCGCGCTGTCCACGCACGACAGACGTGAAACTTCTTGCTTTTAAGGTGTATACAGAGTTTAATTATTTTCCTTTTCGATCGAACTATTCCCATACAAATGAATGATAATTATAAACCCAACTGCACAAATCAATAACTCTTTCCCACACCAATAAATCAATTGTAGATACTTTAAATAAAAATAATTGGTTGTCTGTAAAGTCGGTTTACGGACAATAGTTTAACGTGACAACGTCATAACAAAACATTGATGAACTGATTGCATACTTTTATGAATAAAAATTAATAATTTTTATTTTAATAATAAAAGAATAAATACTTTAAATTATACTAGTAATCAGATTTTTAAAACGCAAGAATAATTAACCTTTATTGCCGAAATTGTTGTTGTAATAAGCAATGAAAACCACATTTTTTCTCTTCACTTTATAAACCGTCGACGAATCAGTTCACGTGTAGATGACTTGTAATTAATTTTAAAAACTCGCGTTTAGCTTTAAAGTTTAAATATAATTATGAACAAGTTTTCATATAAATAAATTAATCAAATATCTAACATAACCTATTATTACTGCACTCGCCGACAGATGCTACATTTTTTAATAATAAAAGAATAAATACTTGAAATTATACTAGTAATCAGATTCATTTTCTTACGTACATTTGACGTAGAAATTATTTCATACTAGCTGACCCGGCAGACTTCGTACTGCCTAATTAAATTGCAATAAAGTCCTGTCAAAATGATTTGTAATGTGACATTTTTTTGTTCCTACATATTTTATAGTTGGGGCAAAAAAATTCTCCTGAACAGAACCGTCACCCTGGTGATAGGGTGTTGTGAATAAGAAATATAATTAAATAAAACATATAAATAAAAATATAAATAAAAGAAAAAAGTAATCTCTTTATTGTTAATCATGTGAAACATAATAATTTTTATTTTCATTGTAGTGCATGATTAGATCGGTAATTAGCTTGGTTTGTAGCATTTCGGGTTCTTCTACCTAAATTGATTCGTCTAATAGGAGGCATATCTATATTATAGATTATTTTGTCACATGCAATAATTAGCGATTATAGGTAAATAAACACTACACAAAACACTATATAGGTAAGAATTTGTTTCGTGTATAAGTTGACAAAAGCAAACTCATTAGGGTAGGTAACCTAAAATCCAAGAAAGAAAAAAAAACACTGACATTGACAGTTTGTTGTTGTTTCAACTTTTTTTTAAATTTGATATGACTTGGAGTCAAATACTTCAAGCCGTATTTAAAATAGGGAAAAGAAATAATAAAAACTTAAACTTATGAAATACTTTTGGTAACGCTGGTTTTGTTTGACTGATGTAATGACTTGAAAACTGATGCATTTTAAAGTAAAACAAATGAAATAATATCGCGAAGCCGACCAAATTGAACTATTCGATTTCGGTTTCTTTTTTTTTGTTTTGTTTATCTGTGCTCCAACGCACACTGTTTTGATAGATATGATTGAACTTTGTACAGAGGTAATAAAGTGCAAATTGACTCTTTGACGTTAGGAACATACTTACATTGTTTAAACAACAATGAGTGCTCGTTTTAGTTAGAAAACGTTTGTATGGGAAAAAGAAAAGGGCTGGTTTTAGGATTTTTCCGGCAATTATTCGAATTTTTCTCGCCGTAAAAACCATCTTTAAACTTCAACGAACATTTAAAAAAAAATTGGCCAAATTGGTCCAGGCGTTGTTGAGTTATGCGCTTACCAACACATTTTGCGATTCATTTTTATATTATAGATTACACATTTATAAACAAAGTTTTAAGTTTTCACTTCTGTCGGTGCGGCGCAAGCGTACAATGAGCGTAACGGGACACAGCGTAACGGAACAATGAGCGTAACGGGACACAGCGTAACGGAACAATGAGCGTAACGGGACACAGCGTAACGGAACAATGAGCGTAACGGGACACAGCGTAACGGAACAATATGCGTAATGGGACACTTTTTCGTGCGTGGAGCCGGCGTTCTTCGATTTATTAGACGTTGTCACGTCAATAAAATAAATATGGCAGCGTCAATCGTTAGCCGTTACGTAAACTGAGTAGTAGAACAAACCCAAGTAGCATTACGAGAATTACGTAGCATCACTGCTGAGTAATTTCTTCTTCTTCCTGCCGTCTCCACTTCCGACCGTTACAACTAGCATATATCACGCTATGCTCCGTACCTATCCCACCTGCCTTTGCCCTCTTCCCATTCGACCGTAGCGCATGCGTTGGAGTGGCGTCGCCGCTGACGCACTCTCCTCCTCTACCGGTTCCCCCACCTCGCACCTAACTATTACCCTCATGCGATCGGAATTTTTATAACGCTGAAAATTTTTTTTGCCTTCTCAGTAAAGACGTTTCACTTCAAAAATTCGTGAATGTTTTGTACCTCTACTCGTTAGCTATATCTCACACTACCTGTGGCGCGAGGCTACGCACGCGTAGATAAAGAGTTTTAAAAGAACAAATATTGTTTGAAAAAAACCCGTTAAAAATAGATATAGGCGTAGTTCGGGTTGATATAAAAGAATACTATGGTCAGGTCGGTCCTGCCACCTAGGATGAGTTAAGGTTTTTTAAGCCATATTATATTTGTATTTGGTTTTCAATAAAGTTGAAATATAAAATTGATTGAAATTATTCTTTAGGAAACAGCTATTCTGCCTCACGGAATTCTGTGTTTGTGGAACTTGTTTCTTCTTAGCATCTGCTGCAACAAGACTTACTGCGTTTACTTACCTAGTGTTTGACCGTTTTCTCGAAGTATTTATTTGGGTTCTCTGTAACAGTGTTCGCTAACCTCATGTGACATTGGAAAGGGGGAAGGTGTTATTGAGGATATAACTCCCCCCCCCCAAAAAAAAAGTTAAGAAAATAATATGCGAGATCTTGATGAAGGCAGTATTATGTTATTTATGGTGTGATGCGATGTGAGCTGTTACAAACACCTGGATTCACTAATCCCAGAGGCAGTGAGTGATGCGTGTGGAGAATGGAAATGTAATACTCCAAACCCCTTTTTGTTGACGTAAGTTTTTTTTTTTAATGTGTAACATCTAGGCTTTTGTGTACGGTATACGGTATTCGGTGGGAGTGATTTCGTGAATGCGACGGAAGTCAAGGAACGGAAACGTGTAACAACCAGGGGTTTGCCATCTGTGGCGGATGGCGCGAGCCAAAGTTCACAAAGCCAAAGGGAATTTTTTTAGTATTAACTGTTTAGTAAATTTTTAGCAAGATGGGAAGTATTTTATTAAATTAATTGTCGAATATAAGATCCAATCAAGGGTTTAGTATTTTTCAAGTCTTTTTATTTGAACCATTTCATTATACGTTATATATATTCTACAAATCGGATGATTCAATAGTCGACGTAGCTGCTCCGGCAGCGAATTCTAGCGGCGGGTGCGGAAACTACGTGTGATTCGCGTCCAGAAATGTAGTTGAGAACACAGTTTTCGTATAGTTATCGCTAGAAATCATTAAAAATAATTTCTACGTTAAATTTCGTGACAGTTGCTTCGTATTACAAGTGTGTTTGCAACATGGAAAAAAAATATGAATTTGATCGTTGACGAGGTTATAATTAGGTAACACATCACTGGCGAGGACTGAGAGACTCGATAATCTTTTTATTTTTTTCAAGTCTACTCACGAAATAAATTCATGTATCCGCAAATGTCAAGGATGGTGGGTTTAAAAGCCCGACGCCCTGGCGCGACTAACGTTCATGAGCTCCGAGTAGGGTACAGAGTGGCTCGAGGACGACCATGTATGTATCCTCTCTGTACATGTCCGTGCGACGTGAAACCGAACACCTACTGACCTAGGTGCAAGTTGTAGAGGTCCTGGCAAACTGTCAAACTTCCGCTTCAAACACCTTCCAATATGTTGTGTCAAATAAAGATGGAGGGTTACGAATAGAGGTGTAAAAGTAACGAAAAAAAATTGGTTGGCTGTAAAGTCGGTTTACGGACGATAGTTTAACGTGACAACGTCATAACAAAACATTGATGAAATGATTGCATACTTTTATGAATAAAATTGAATCATTTTTATTGAATTATCACTATTTTGTATGGATACAAAGAAGGAGTGAAATGAAATCTACAATTTAATTGATAAATTTACGTTTATTTGCACTCATTAATTTAAATATGTTTATTACTTTAACGAAAAGATTATTTTAACTATAACTTTTAAACATGTTTGCTATTTAACTTCTTCCAATCTGTGTTATTCTGTTAAGGATTGGACGATGATAGGAAAAGTAGGAAACGAATGTGAGTGTTTCAAGTTTAATGTGCCTCGAAAGAGTCAAATCGATGGTTGTTCCAATCGAGTGGAAGAGAGATAGATGCGGCGCAAGCGTACAATGAGCGTAACGGGACACAGCGTAACGGAACAATGTGCGTAATGGGACACTTTTTCGTGCGTGCAGCCGGCGTTCATCGATTTATTAGACGTTGTCACGTCAAAAAAGCTATAACAATTAGTACTCGTTACTATCGTATCGTTACGTTACTCGTTACTTCTGATACCTCATAACATGTGCTATGTTACGTTAGAGCAACGAACCGAGACGTATTGCGTACGCGTACAGTATGACGTCGCGGCGTCGCAACATTCGTAATTTGTAGAAAACATACTTATGCATTACATACCAAACTGCGTAAGGTGCATTTTTTTTTTTTCACTTTCCCGTATTTTGAACCAGACTTGTGTTTAAGTCATTCTAAATTTAATTTGATTTAATTGGTAAAGTGTAGAACTACAAAGTGAACTGTTGACCCATAACTACGAAAATTGCGAGTAACGAAATGCATTAGTGTGTACCATTTCGTTACTCGGTACTAGATGGCGCACCCGTTACTCAGTACCGAATACATACGGTTTGCTGCAGCTCTAGTTATGAACGTCACCGAAAACGACCCTAGCTCAGCCATGTTTGATGGACAAGTTGGATGACTTGAGTTTCCGTAGAATATTTTGAATACGGGACGGGGTTCTAAAATAAGTTGGATGTTGGAGGCGATCGGCCAATGACAACAAATTGCGTCTCAACAATACTTTAAATTGGCGAAAAACACATGTGAAATTTAAAAAAAAAAAAGTTAAAAAAAGTTGTACAACAAAAATAATAGTTATATGATTGTCGTGTGCGTAAATATTTTATGCATAAAAATGAAATTATATTATTTAAAACTTGAAAAAAACTTTGAAATATTTTTTTTATTAGGTAACCAATTTCATTGCAATTTAAATTTACTCATGTTCAAAATTTTTAAAACGCACAAACACAATAACAAGGTCAAAATTTCCATCCAGCAATGTATTGCATTATTTAATCTCAAAATCGAGAGAAGAAAAAATGGAAAAGTTTGAGATAGCTCAGACCAAAAATAAAACTTTGACAGTGTGACATGATTTAAAACATGTTTGAGGTTATCTGTCCGAATATATTTGATGGAGAAAATTGGAAGCTATTTTCCGTCCACAACTTTCCCTCCAATTCTATTGTCAAATATATTTGGAGACAAATATTTGAAAGTGTGACAAGGCCTTAACTAAGTTTCCCCGCCCTTCTCTGGTTATAAAGGTTTGGTTTCAAACTTGGAAGAAATTCCGGACGATGAACGCAAAGTTTGATGCTGGAATCATGGTATCGCGCAAGGTCGTGATGCGATACACGCGAATATTTTCCTAAGGGACCTGTCACACGGTAAAATTTTCGCCTCCAACACCTTCCAATAGTGTACAGTGTGTGAAATAAAGTTGTAGGTTTATGACGTCACCGTAAACGTCACTATCGCAGCCATGTTTGTTTGGCAGTTGGATGCTTTTAGTGTCCAAAAAATAATTTGCATATAGGACAGGTTTAAATATGTTGGATGCAATCAGTCAATCAAAATCGTGCCTACCGAAAACGTAAATGTTATCGCGAATCTTTAATCATTAAATCTTAAAAATGACGGAGGACGCATTGGTGATTTAAGAGGTCATAAAAGTGAAACAATTAAAATTATGATACTATGAATATCGTATGCGTAATAATTTTATGTGTAAAAAAAGGAAAATATGTTTCTATAACTTTAGAAACATCACTGATCATTTATTATTAGGCATGTAACGAGTTAAATTTATAGATGTTTAAATAATTTTTAAATTCACAAACATCATAAAAAGTCCAAAAACTCCATACAGCACTGTGATGCGTTATTTAATTTCAAATTGAGATTAAAATTGAAAAGCTAGAGATAGCTAAAAAAGAAAAAAATCTTCGCTAACGTGTCATGATTGAAAACATGAGGTTATCTGTTAAAATGTATTTGATGGAGAAAATTCGAAGCCATTTTCCGTTCAATATTACCCCTCCAACTCTATTGTCAAATAATTTGGAGACAATATTTGACAGAGAGACAGGGCCCAAACACGATCGGCACAGCCGTGACGTCAGACGCGACATAAATTGCGGGCGCGACAGGTTTCCCGATGAAAGAACATTTCGTTTTCGAAAGATGTTTTGACTGGTGTTTTGGTAATACCAAGTATTATTATTATTATTATTATTATTAGGATTTGTTTACTAATTTTTATTTGTGAAATCCCTGAAATGTGTTCGCACACAGTGTTTTATCCAATTTAATGTTTAATTTGAATCAAACATATTTTACTCATTCATGTCGCTTAAGCCACCCTGCAAGAAAGGATTGTTGTTGTAATAGCAAGAAAATGTTCATATATAATCGTCTATTTTTGTTCATGGCGCGAGTGAGAACCGCATGTTCAATTTAACGCGATATTTTGCTGTCGCGTCGCGTTCTTCACGTTGCACCGTCGTGCACAATATGGACGTTAAAAAAAAAACACTGATAATTATCTCTCTATCATTGGGAAACATAAAAGTCAAAATAAAGATACTGTCGTCTAACGTACGTTTTTCAGTACCTATAAATATTTTTTATTTGATTTGTATCCACTTTTTCACAGTAAAAAAAAAAAAAGGAAAGATCGTATAGATGTCTCTGGCATCGCTGGTCGTGGTGACGTCGTGGGCGTAGACTATATATATACACGTGAAAGAACGCTGGACATTTAATCTGACGTGGGAACCTGAAGAGCGAAGAACTTGCATCTAGCTGCTCGTTTATAGCAAACCTAGATATGCAGGTATGTGCTGTGTGGGCTTGACTGAGAATTAGACAACGTAAACGAAAAATTTCAATTGGTAGAAGCTTGCATAAGAACAAATTTGTCATCGTGTTAACAAACTGTGCATTTAGATCGATTTGAGACTAAATTGCATAATTAGTAATGCCTCGTAGTACTTGTAATGCCGTTGTTAGTACCGCTTAAATTATGACGAGGGAAGCGGGTGTGTGATGTAAATAAAACGTGCGTTTTTAAAAAAAATGCAGTATTCAATCGTGAAATTCTTGTGAAGTATTTTTATTTGAAAATTAAAGTGTAAATTTTGTTTTGTCATAGACTTGGTGTAAAGTTCAGTCTTAATAGAGAAGGCCCTAGGTTCAACGGTTTTTGATATTTAAACATTATTTTTTAGTAATGGAAATGAAATTCTTTAAGAATAAAATTAGTATTTGTAAGAATAATGTTAAATTACCTGACTTAATTATTAATGTTTACAACAGTCACGTGAACGGAATTAGCTTTCAAGTTCAGAACACGATGCCGTCCTATCCAAGCGTTGTTTGGTGGGATGAATGGGAATGTTTTAATGTCCTTAACTTTGACAAATGGAAATAGTTGATTTAGTGCAGACGTTATGTTGGTATAAATACAAGAGAATATTTTTCTTTTGGTAATGGTTAGTATGGCTTGTGCAAAAAAAGATTTAAGGGTGGCACCCTAAAACGAGTACCTAGTGTTGGGATGAAACATGTAAATTAGCGTCCTCTGGCTCTGTTCAATATTGTTTTCGAGTGGGTTTTCATAGTTTCGTTTTACGGTACCTATAGTGGATGAAATGTTTGGTTGTGGTAGTGGTAGCGGCAAGGTAATCCGGTGAAAAGTTGGGTAAGTGTTTAATCGATTAGATGCTTCCTAGTATTGTTACTGACTTCACTTATGCAAATTTTGTACCTTCCTTTGTCCACACGTTTTAGAATTGAGATTTGTCTTGGTACTTCGCAAATCTAGACCCTCACAAGTATCTTATTTCTGTGGAATATTGTAGATAAATGTCTAGTATATATGTCGAATGGGATATTTAACATCCAGATTTTCAGTTAATAGTAAGTTATTTTCGTTCATGTTTCTCTAAGCTATTGGCTGGTGCGCCCGAGATTTATTTTCTCTCAATTACTTTTCCTCGCATTCTGACTCTGAGCGTATGTGTTGGGACGCCTAAGATGTACATCAAGCTCTGTCCCTGCCCGAACACGCCCGAATATTCACCTTCGGCCAACCTAGGGTTTATATGTATATTTTTTCTATTTTAATGTAGCTAAACTAACCTAACTAACCGTCCATGGTGTTTAGTGTTCTAATGTAGCTAACCTAACCGACCACTTTTAATATTTGAATTCATTTTTCCTGCGCAAAAATAAAACAAATCCCGAGGTTGGACGAAGGTGGATATTCGGGCGTATTCGGGCAGGGACCGAACTTCGACGTCTTGGGCTTCTCTTATGGGTTCCGCGTGAACATATTTGTCTACAAACGTTTTAGTTAATTTACTTTTGGTTAATGTTCTTTGAAACTGCTTCCAGGTCGCCGGAGAAGTGTACTTGCAGCTGCTGGCTCACTTGGCTGAGGTGGTCCGCGCCGTGGAGAATCACCCTGCAGGGCGGGCCGTGAAGAGCCGTGGTCTGCTTGCGCTGTCTTGGCTCCAAGGTCAGTACGTGCTGCGTGCTTTACCAGCATGCGTGAATCCGGCTAATGTTGGAGAGGTTCTCTTTCGAACTCAAGATGACTGTTCAGTTTTGTCGGTTATACCATCTATGAAGCATTAGAAACCCGCCTATGTGTAAAACTGTGGTCGGTTTACGGACTAAAGTTAAACGTGACAACGTCATACATTGATGAAATGATTGCATACTTTTATGAATACAATTAAATTTTTATTTTAATAACATAAGAATAAATACTTGAATTTACGCTAGTATATCAGATTTTTAAAATGCAAGAATAATTAACCTTTATTGCCAAAATTGTTGTTGTAATAACCTAGAGACACGGAAATTTCGCGAATCGCGATATCGCGAAATAACACCGCAATTTACCTTAATTCGCGACAAAACACCGAAATCGCACAGCATCGAGAAATAAAACTGATTATAATGAATTAGACCACCCATGCAAGACATCGCGAAAAACAAGTAAACACGACGTTGACGGCACATCGCCATTTTTCTAAGTTTCAACATGGCCGCTTTGTAGTAATGAAAGTAAATAATGATTTACAGTATTCCCGTCACGTAATCATTGCAATTTGAAACGAAAGCAGTAATTGCAATCATAAACTAATTAAAAAGAGAAAAATGTACCTGAGCATCAACACAAAGTTAATAAAAAATACCGGCGATGTTTTCAACACAATATAGCTGCCATGATTTTCAACCCGCTGTATTTACACATTAATCTTGTAGAGAAATATAAAATTTTAATTCTTCCTTTCATGTTGAACAGTTAACAACCTCATGCTTTCAACTACGTTTGACTGGCTTGGCGACCTACTCGTTAGAGCTGTAGGTGTAGCAAACCGTATGTATTCGGTACTGACTGAGTAACGGGTGCGCCATCTAGTATCGAGTAACGAAACGTTACACACGGCTGGATTTCGTTACTCGCATTTTTCGTATGTTTTACGCATGCGCGCGCATATTCGATGAATTTACGTTACAAAGAACGATGTTTGTTTATTAAGTATAATATGGAAATTTGTCGTCCAAGTTTTTTACTGTTTATAAGAAAGTATTTTTTACAAATTAGAAATATGTATGTTTTTGTTATTTATTATCGCGTATTTTCACGTTTTTTGTTGTTTTTATCTTAAAAGAGATAATATAATAAAACCGCTCTAATGAGATTTAATTGTTTCTTGGTTAACAAAAACTGTTAATTATCAAATATTGTTAATTGTTTATATTCTATTTATTATTATTTACGTGACGTCATACTGTACGCGTACGCAATACGACTCGATTCGTTGCTGCAACATAACATTGCATGTTATGCGGTATCAGAAGTAACGAGTAACGTAGCGACACGATAGTAACGAGTACTAATTGTTATAGTAACGAATACATACGGGTACACTTTTTTTCGTTACTTTTACACCTCTACTACTCGTAAACATGAACACATGGCACTGCGCCGATTGATAAGCAAAATCAGTGACCTTTAACTGCCGTAACTACACTTCTTAGCAATTGCAATACGACCGCAGAGCAAGTGAATACGGCGTCAACGGGACAAAGAACAGCAGCAAGAAATATTAAAAGAATACTAAGTTGAGACATGCCGTGCCGAGGCAGCGCGCTAGGCGGCACCGGGCCGTGCCGAGGCAGCGCGCTAGGCGGCACCGGGCCGTGCCGAGGCAGCGCGCTAGGCGGCACCGGGCCGTGCCGAGGCAGCGCGCTAGGCGGCACCGGGCCGTGCCGAGGCAGCGCGCTAGGCGGCACCGGGCCGTGCCGAGGCAGCGCGCTAGGCGGCACCGGGCCGTGCCGAGGCAGCGCGCTAGGCGGCACCGGGCCGTGCCGAGGCAGCGCGCTAGGCGGCACCGGGCCGTGCCGAGGCAGCGCGCTAGGCGGCACCGGGCCGTGCCGAGGCAGCGCGCTAGGCGGCACCGGGCCGTGCCGAGGCAGCGCGCTAGGCGGCACCGGGCCGTGCCGAGGCAGCGCGCTAGGCGGCACCGGGCCGTGCCGAGGCAGCGCGCTAGGCGGCACCGGGCCGTGCCGAGGCAGCGCGCTAGGCGGCACCGGGCCGTGCCGAGGCAGCGCGCTAGGCGGCACCGGGCCGTGCCGAGGCAGCGCGCTAGGCGGCACCGGGCCGTGCCGAGGCAGCGCGCTAGGCGGCACCGGGCCGTGCCGAGGCAGCGCGCTAGGCGGCACCGGGCCGTGCCGAGCTGTTTCAAGCCTACAATTTTTATTTGCCAATAATGTTGACTTTAGAGTGCAGTATACGAGTATACGCCGTGCCACTATTATTTAGCCAAGCAAAACTTGTAGGTCATAAAACCATTCTCAAAAGTTTAAGTAAACATGAAAAACCAAAACAGCGAAATAAAACCGAAATTTGATTTTTTCAAAACGAAATTTAAGGAAAAATAAAACCATTTTTACGGGACTCTACGAAGTAATGAAAACCACATTAACTTTTCACTTCACTTTATAAACCGTCGACGAAACAGTTCACGTGTAGATGTAAGTTGTGTGCTGCCGCTGTCTTTCTTCTCCTCGGACGCATGGGCCAATCGAGTGGGAGAGAGATAGATGCGGCTCAAGCGTACAATGAGCGTAACATGACACGGCGTAACGGAACAATGTGTGTATCGGGACACTTTTTCGTGCGTGCAGCCGGCGTTCATCGATTTATTAGACGTTGTCACGTCAAAAAAAAAAATTAAAATTACTCGCAGAGATGTAACATTTGACTTCGGTAACTAACATTAGTGTGTACTTATCTTTATAAATATAATATTACGGAATTTTGACCATGAAATCTTCAAAGTACCGAGCGTGATTTATATTTCTTGACGCGATCACATTTTCGTGCTCGCCGCTACGTTGACTATCGAATTATTGGACGCGTCATTGTTGAAATTCTTAACAGTTAGTACTAGTGTTTACCTTTGGCTTTGCGAGCTTTTGTTCGCCATCCCTCGCATGACAGCAGTGTCTGCAAGTTTCCATTCCATTACTTCGGTCTATTATTTAGTGGTGCCGCAAAATTATTCCCGGAACTTCAGAAATGTTGATTTTCCTCAACCTACACTTACGTTTCTCGGCAGTCAAGTGAAGTAACATTGAGATATGATAATTTGAGGTTCTGCCTTTTTTTTGTTCTACCTACTTTCCAACCCCGTTTCGGATCCCATATTGCTTTTGGTTTAAATTGTGAGGTTCATCTAGTGTTCAGTACCTACTACTATAGACATGCCCGTTTGTCTTTTGTTACACGGAGGTTAATTTTATTATGTATTAGTGTCGGGTATTATGTAAACTGTGGTCTATTCTTACATTAAAGCTTGCGTGTTCTCTGCACGTAGAATCGGGATCTTTTGTTTTCGGAACCGAATTAATTGGAGACACAAGCTGGAATTTTCCCCATACGACGTATTTTTGGTATTGCGTAGTTAATGAACGTGTGTATTTGGAAGGTTGTTTGTTGAACCATAGTCTTTCCTTGCTTGCTGTACCTAGTAAACTTGCTTTCTGAGGAGCTTTTCCAGATGGAAGCCTAAGATGCACATAAAGGTTCTGCCATTCCCGATTACACCCGAACAATTCACCTTCGGCAAACCTCATTTATATTTATAATTCTGTTTATTTTAATGTAGCTATACTAACCTAACCGTCCGTAGTGTTTGAAGTGTTTTAATGTAGCTAACCTAACCAACCACTTTTAATATTTTAATTCATTTTTCCTGCGCAAAAATTAAACAAATCCCGAATTTGGCCGAAGGTGAATTGTTCGGGTGTAATCGGTAATGGCAGAACTTTATGTGCATCTTAGGTCTCCCTTTCCAGACGGAACGTGCGTAAAAACCAAAAAATTTTTTCAAATGAAAAAAATACGTTAATATTTGGCTACATAATTCAACTGATGAAGAGATGGCTCTAGTATTTAAGTAATTTTTGTATATTATAACTTAGTACCTGTACTTTACTAAAAGTCTAATTTTTATTTAATTATATCTTCTTTTATTCATGTATCAATGATATAATATATTAACTTTCCTTGTTATACATAATATTGCAATTTTAATAATTTGCTCTTTCTAACTTTCATCTTTAAATAACTTGGTGTAAAGTTTCTTAGGTTGTATTTTATATCTTTATTTCTCAGCTATTATACATTTGCAAATGTTGACAATCGTCCGATATACCGCATGTAATTTGAAGTGACAATACTAGATGCACTCGCATACAAAGCTTGCTTTCGTGAGGTGCTGAATTTCCTTGGTTGATTTAAGTGAATATTGTTAAGGTGTAAAGAAAAAAGGGAAATAAATTATTATTATTATTTCTTGACAGGTTTGTCGGGCCGAGTGCGCGAGGTTGGTGACGAGGCGCTGAAGCGGGGGGCCGCGGCGCTGGTAGCTCCGTCGTCTCTCGTGGACGTCGCCTCCCAGGTCCTGGCAAAGGGCAGGACTGTCCCGGCGTCCATCTGCTCCTCCGCCTACTGCGCGGCTGTGGACTCCGGCAGCCAGCTGGTGATGTGACCGCACACTGTGCTTTCATTCCGTAAAACGTGATAAGTAGAGACCTGTAATATTCGCGGATTCATTTCGCGATGGGATAAGAGTTCAAATAATTTTTGACATTTATTTTGCTTCAGTGATAGGGCCACAGTTTATCAAGAGGGACTCTTGGGCCAATGAAAAAATCTTTTTAACAGAAGAATTAGCGAATCACGGTCATTTCCAGTCAACGGGTGTTACGAGTCGGTAACCAATCAGCGGATCTAATTTGCACGAGTGCATGGAGGATCATGGAGTCTTATACTTTAAGGATTTGAACTCGCTAATTTTACAGGTCTCTAGTGATGAGTCGTGTGTAAAACTGTTCCGATCCTTACCCGGGTGTTAAGCTTTTGTGTTCTCCCAAAACCTTAAATTTGTGAAATATTCCCTGAATAAAATTTTCAGTGTTCACTGCGCACAGTAACAAGTAAACGCTTTAACTGAATGAAATATTTTTTTTCAGTATAAAACATATGGTAGGTGATCATGGATCATGCTCAAATTTTCGTAAGAAATGCCTCTCGGAAGAAATTTTCCAAATGAATAATTTTATATATTGTACCAAATTAAAATTCTCTCAAATTTTAGTACTAAATACTTTTTTGGTAATAAAGTTTCAGAAGGATTTTGTAAAAATATAGCATTTACTGTATTATGGTTGACGGAATAAGATTTTATTTATTATATTTCATATTTATTTAACATAGCAATGCCTCTGAAATAAAACATTTAGAAAGTGGCAATTGTTCCATGTCACGTTACAATAAAGGTTTGTCTCTTAGTCCTGAAGCTACAAGACTCTTCCTATTTTTATATATAGAACAGGTTCGTACACATTTCTAGCAACTGCTCATATCCGGCCCTTTAGTTTAGCTAATAAATTGTAAAACGCAATGTAATTTCTCCAAATATTTTATATATTCTTACCTGATTGATATGTTGTATTGTCTCTAAAAATTTGAATTTAAATTTGAAGAATTAGCGCAGCTGCTAGTTGAAACGGTATTGCACTGTGAAGTGTTTGCTGCAGGATTATATGCTGGTAAAACCGTATGTATGAATTTTGGTTACTTGCATTGTGTATTATATGTGAATTTGAAAACTTTCGTTTCAGGTCGATGCTCTTCGAGCACGCTGGCAGCAAGTTGACCAATTAGGCGGGAAGATGCATGCTACCGAAGTTAAGGTAAGACTTAATAAGCATAACAGTTGCGTAATATATTAGTTTACATTCGTTAATGGGGGCCTCAAAACTGCATCGTAGTAATTAAAATATTTTCGTTCCTCCTTGAATTACTAAAAGCAGGAATTTTGGAATTTTTCGGAAGGTAGCGAAATTTCCACACTACGGATAGTTTTCGTAATATGATGGTAATAGGTGTTAGAATTTCCATTTCTTTATAGGATAAATATTAGCTTTTGTGAAATTCGCAAAATTCTTAAGTAAAATATGGCATCTAATTGTACTACCGTTTAAAAAATTACTCATTTGATCCGTAAATTATTAGAGTACCTCAAATTCATTTAACGAAGTATATTTACTTAATATAATATATTTCTTTTAATGATAATTATTGTAAGTGTACAAATATCTGTATAGATTGAAGGCATTCAATGAGCTATTTAAATTGGTTGTGAAACTTTTAATTGACATGTATATAGTGTGTATAATAAATTTAATAGTTAATCTGTATTCTTAAAACTAAGTGTCCGTTATGTGTCTGGAAAGTGTGAGAACGTAAAATTTGCTACATCAAATAGACTTACTGCTTGGAGATCTTTGAGACGTGACTTTTAAAAATAAGCTAATAAGTACATACGTAAAAACCTTCAAGCAAGCAAAATAGAGTTTTGATACCTTTTGTTTGCAAGCCGGCAAATTTATGCCGTTCGACGTCGCTCATTAAGTTATGTATCAGTTTATTTTCCAAAACTCTGACGGCCATGTCTTTGTCACAGCCGGAGGAGGTAGCTGCGATCGGCGACGTCGCACATTATAGTTATGTATCAGTCCGTTTTCCGAAACGCTTGACGACCATGTCTTTTTGTCACAACAGGAAGAGGTGGCTGCGATCAGCGGAGCAGGAGACGGGGTCTCTGGCGCGGGTAGTGTCCGGTCGTCTCCGGCAAAGTCCGCCGCCGGCAGCCCTGCCGAGGACCTCACCACGCCCCGGGAGTCCTTGCAGAGGACTCCCTCGTCCTGCGCGGCGGAGGAGCAGGAGCCGGGTCACGTCACTCTCGGCTCCGCGCGGCAGCACGGCAAGAGGTTCTCGGTCCTCTTCAAGCGCTATTCGGCGGCGCAGGCGGGCGGCGACCCACTCTAGTAGCTGGCGGCGCAGTAACAGATACTGTACACTTGCCATGTTTTCCGTGTCTTTTAACAATTATATAATCAGTAGGTATTTCAAGTTCTTAAAAAGCGCATAGTCATTTAAAATGTTTTACAAGTAGTGTAAAATACGATTTTTAACAGGCCTTAAAAGGCGCTTAGTAATTGAAAATGTTTGCAAATACTGTAAAATTATTTAAATATGTATACAATATGTAAATATGGTTTGTAAATACTGTAAAATTATATAAATATGTATACAAAATGTAAATGTTATTATATTAAAGTAAATTTGTAAAATTACTGCTTTTTTTTTCTTTTTTTTTTTTTTTTTTAAGAGATTGCAAGAAGTGAATATATGTGTTAGTGTGAATTATGCCTTGACACGCCAAAAATTAAGGATGAATTGTTATAAAATAAGAATTAAAAGATTGAAAAATCAAATATCGAGGGGTGTTATCCCCTTAACATTGCCACCTTTCATCCAGGCGGTTATTTTTCTAAGCATTCAGCATGGCGCTGTTGGGACGTGCAAAAAATATTAAGTTATCTAATAGAATATGAGTAAGAGGTTTACGAAATGAGTCCTTTTGACTCGGTAGAAAAGAATTGGTTTCGCTAAAACTGCATTTTGTATGTATAGTGATACCAGGAAAGTGTGAAATATTTTTCTGCTAAAGCTGATAATTCGGTGGATAAAAATTCTGGTTAAAAAAAAGGGCATTTCGTTTCTTCGTTAGTTATTTGGCAAGATTACAGTAGAACCCTGTTATATTGTTCCTGCATATGTTTTCCTAATTATGTCATATTTTTAAAGTCCCAATATTTTCCCCATAAGGACAATGTATTTATTTCCTGCATATAACGTTCATAAATAGTGTAATTTCCCGCTTATGTTTGCTTTCTAACATTAATAAATGGGGAAAAAGTGTTAAAACCAAATTATTCCAACACGATAAAAAGTTTCCTTTATGTATGTTTAACATAATCACTGCAATACAATACATGAAGTTTGTTAAAATACAATTTTATGCAATATTCTGAAGGTACACAATGTTCACAGTTACGTGTCAGTTGGCACCCTTAGTCAACTCTTCTCTTCCTTACCATTCCAGTGGATATTCAGATGCACGTACATAGTCCTACGATATTTAAGTTGCCAACCATGGAGCGAGGGCATAACTTAGTGTTTTATATTGCTTACAAATAATTTTTTTTTTTCAATTATACGTAGGAATCCCAAATTAAACATTTTCAGGTGGCGAAGGAGTAGACGTTCTCACTCTTAATGTTGTCGTCATGAATCGTGAGACAATTTTATAAAAAATGTGGCAGTGTATCTTAGACAAACAAAATTTAACCAGGGAACAAGACAAAGTTGAAAAATTGTTGGCTTGTTTCAGATAATGCATGTATCAAGTATACTAGCTTTGGTTTTAACATTAAAGTTGTTTACATAGTTTGGTGAGTCCATTGGTACAAAGCTCGAACATTAAGTGCCAAATTGAAATTTCCTGCTTATAACGTTTTCCTGCTTATGTTTTTTTCTTGTGCTCCCTTGAAAAACAACAGGGTTATACTGTATTAATCACATTGTTCCAAAGTTTTATTTGTGAAATTTTATGAACACGTAATTTTTAGTTTAACTACTGTTAGATGGAAGAACGTTCTTCCGTTTTTAACCTTTGCTGGGCAACACATTTAGTGGGTCTTGCATTCTGTTCTCTAAGTATGAATTATTTTGTAGTGTTTTTTTTGGTAGAGATTTGGGTATGATTCGTGACTTTCGTGTACTTGAAATCTGTATTGTAAAATCACATTTTGGGTTCGTGAAAATAACTGGAACTTTATGGAATATATGTATACTGCCAACTGGGAAACTTAAATTCAGATAAAATTTTGTGAAAGCTAGCTGTAAACTGAATTTTTGCAAACTAGTACCCACAGTTATTTTAACAAAACTGTTAATAGAAATATATTGCAGAAAACTTCCTGCTTAAAATATGGCTTGCATGTAAATCAGGTTAAGTATCATTAATTTAAATTTAAGACTGCTTCTAGCCCAGTAGGGCTTGTCCAGTGAAGTTGTTAAATCTGCCAAATTTTAATTATGTAGACACATTTTATAGGTACATTTAAAGGTTTCTTGACAAGATATTTACCCTCTAACATTAAAAATTAACAGAAATCAACACAATTATGTACGTACAAAATTTTTAATTACGAAGTAGCACTGTACAATACAAAACATGATTGAAAACAATCTGGTTTATGTTAACGGTACTAAGCAGCTACCACACAAAAATGAAATACCATATGTACTTGACGGGTATACATCGGAACGGATGTATGCATGTTGATTACATGTGATCATATATTTGAGATTATGGAGAAACTTGAGATCACAATTTAGTAGCACACACATAGGTGTCAAGAGGTCACTATATACTAGCAAAGAATTGTAAACATGGATGCTAAACTGTGGCCAGAACTGAAGTACTGCGATGGAGTGTTTTGTCAAAGAGAAAAATATAATATTTAAGTGAAGGTTATAAAGCACTGGTCACAAACATTTACGTAAATCACAATATCAGTATTATATGGGTAATGACAAAAGTACTGTGAAATAAAATTTCTAAAATTTAATGAGCCTCCCTACCATTGCAAATAAACCAAAGGGGAATACATACGCACTTTTCTTATCAGTGTAGGCCTAAACACTGTATAACTTACTAAAGGAAAACAAATTAACTTATATTCCAGGGTTTTTATGCTTAGAGGTGATATTTCTTAACCAGAACAAAAATTTAATCTAGTAAAGAGTGTATGCATTCTATTTTAAGGTATAGAATACTACCAGTTTAAAGCCTTTATTATATAGGTGATTTTATAAGTATAATTTTAAATAAAAGCCATATATTTGGCTCTGTGTGAATTTTACTAGTCTTCAAATGTAAACTCGATGGTTTTTGAAAGAATGATAATGAAACTTTATACAGGAATTGATATTTTTTTTTTAATCTTGCAGCAGAAAATATTGTTTGAATTCATGGTGCCTAAAGATTTAACAATGTTTATTAATTAAGAGCTGAAAATACTGCACAAAACCCTTGACATTATACAATGATAATAAGTACGTATAAAAAGATAAGTACGTATAGTTCGTAAATAAGAAACCACAAATTCAGCTTTCTGTAACAAAATAGTAAATAAATATTCGGTATATTCACTTGCGCGACTAAACAGTTCAATCCAAGTGAAATTTTAAACATTTAAACTGAATAAATATTATTTCATATTCACGGAGATGTTCCTTGCACTATAAATAAGCCACCTTAAACAATCCATCCAGTAATATCCAGACAAATTGTTTGCTAATCCTGAAAATCTCACTTTTGTTCCACAGAATACACTTGAAAAGTGACTTACAAGGTGTGCTCATCTGAAGCGAACTCCGCCTTGGCATTCGGACCAAAAAGTGTGCTCATCTGAAGCCTACTCCGCCTTGGCACGCGAACCAGGTAGTGTGCTCATCTGAAGCTTACTCCGTCTTGGCACGCGAACCAGGTGGTATGCTCATCTGAAGCTTACTCCGCCTTGGCACGCGAACCAGGTGGTGTGCTCATCTGAAGCTTACTCCGCCTTGGCACGCGAACCAGGTGGTGTGCTCATCTGGCACGCTCGGGGTCGTGCGCCCGGAACGCGATCTGGTGGACGTCGCGCTGCTCCCTGAAGGTGACGGGCGAGCCGGCGTCGTCAGCTGTGGAGTGGTACTCTGTGAGCTGCGATGAATCGTAGGAGTCTGCATCCCTGTTGTACGGGGAGCCATAGTAGCTCGGTCCTTCATTGCTGGGGGAAAATAAAATGGAATTTTAGTGCCAAATATAAGCATACATAAAATATTGCGTTTATCGAAAATATCAAAGGACATAATCTCATGTTCTACATTTATTATTTGCTGGTATGTTTTATTGTATACAAATGAAGCTTTATTGGTGACTGCTTGCAGTCTACAGCATTTAAGTTCAGTTATAGTTTATGAGATATATTTTAAAAATGATGGTATTTCTATATTTTTAACATAGTTTTCTAAATACAAAATTAAGTTAAAAATATTACATGAGATATAGTTCTCTTGGTTTGCAAAGAAGCAATTTTTCTTCGTAACCAAATTTCCTATTTCTATGAGATGAACTGTCGTGATAAAATTGGAAGAAGGTTAAGAGACAGACATGGTAGTGAGTTTTCTGAAATTGTCAACAATTTGCTAATTATTTTGTAGCTTACCCAACGTCGGATCGATTTTAATTAAATTTACGATAAAGAGAGAGGGGAGGTGGTGAAACTGATAATCTACAGGTCAACACATAAGCTAGGAGTTTATGGTAACTATTATCACTGGATTACTGAAGCAACATGCTATATTAGGCGAAAGTGAACATTTATATTCCAACCCGCAGAATAATTATTTTAATTGTGCAGTGTGACTGTGTCACTCGAGGTTTGGAGCCTACTATGAATTTTATGCAAATCATCGTCTTATGCCTATGTACATACTTATGTAATGTAATAACTCTAAGATTATTTTTGTTCTCGTTCAGTAAAACTTAGACTCTTAAGTCCCTGCCAGACTGGTGAGCAAGTGATATGAGAGCGCCAATCTCTAAGAGTGACATAGCTATCACACTGCAATTCCACACAACTACATTTATTCTTGTTGGTCTGCATGTTGGCATTGGGGAGGCATAGACTTTTGTAAGAAAAAATCTCAGCATTTGTCTCGGAAATACTTTCGGAGACAATTAACAATGGAAAACAGGAATCGTGATGGCTTGAGCCATATTCGGGTCTTCGAGTCAGTCTCTTACCCCCTTTTTATATATATTTTATTGAAAAATGTTTTTTGCTGTGTAGTAACTTCTTTATCAATGATCCAAATCATTCCTTCCCATTTAATTTTTTTTACAAGAATTTCATACAATTTACATCTGTTAAGTATCTGACTCTGATATAGGGTTGTGACTAATTAAGACGGATCAAAATGTATGCCCATGCTTATCCGGGACACGGGCCTGGAACCCCTTACTATCACAACCCAGCGTGCCTCCAACTACGCTACATATGGGCCTACAGTGGCCCAAATAATCTTGTGATCCCACTGCCTTAATCTTCTCTGCATAATCAAATATTCATTATATTTCCCCATCAGAAAAAAAAGTGGACCAGTCTTTCAGTACTTGCCAATGATAAGTAACATATAACCTAGGTAACAAGCAAATTCATGTGTTATCGTATTGCAAATACACTTATAATACGAAACTTGGAGACGAAATTTAATGTAGAATTCTTTTAAATTATGCCGGACGTAATAAATATAAGCAAATTGTGTTCTCAACTACATTTATGGACTCGAATCGCGCGTAGTTTCCGCACACGCTGCTAGAATTCGCTTCTGGAGCAGATACGTCAATAATTAAATCATTTGATTAGCAGACAGAAATTTTAAACTATAAGTATAATGAAACAGCTCCGACGATAAAAGAAAAAAAACTTGAAAAACAGACTAGACCCCGGCATTGAACCTGATTTTCTACAAGGAATTTTATTAAAATGCTGCCCGTATGGCTAGTTAAAAACCTTCCCGACTGTGGAGTTACCATCACCAACTGAGTGTATTGCATACTTAGCTGACAGTAGCTCGTCCATGAGAAAACACAAAATAAAAAGATGCAAGGAGACTACTTAATACAGATGCCATATGATAGCTAGATGTGTTCTCCTCCAATATCACTCACCACCCACTACCTTCGCCAATATCGTGACATTGCACAATACATTTTTTTAAAACAAATCCATTTTTTTGATCGTAGTTATCCTGTACTTTTTTTTTACATAACTGCAAACCTTACTTTATCAATGTCCATTGTAAAAAACCTCATCTCGCTATTAATATTATGTAACTATATTAAGATTTATTTGCCCCCTCTCCACTCCCAAAATAGTTGGAACGACCCTGCTGGCAAGTAGGTACTACATGCCTCATGAACTTTTCTCCCCCACAATTTTGTGCCAGTCATAGTTCGCCCGGCTGTCAGGTATGTGTGAAATAGACACTCCCAAAATAGTTGGAATCGTCCCTGCTGGCAAGTATCTACTACATGCCTCATGAACTTTTCTCCCCCACAATTTTGTGCCAGGCATAGTTCGCCCGGCTGTCGGGTATGTGTGAAATAGGCACTCCCAAAATAGTTGGCACGTCCCTGCTGGCAAGTACTAAATTGCCTCATGAACTTTTCTCCTCCACAATTGTGTGCCAGGCATAGTTCACCCAACCGTCGGGTATGCGTGAAATAGGCACTCCCAAAATAGTTGGAACGTCCCTGCTGGCAAGTACTACATTGCCTCTTGAACTTTTCTCCTCCACAATTGTGTACCAGGCATAGTTCCTTCGACTGTCGGGTATATGTGAAATAGGCACTCCCAAAATAGTTGGAACTTCCCTGCTGGAGAGTACTACATTGCCTCTTGAACTTTTCTCCCCCACAATTGTGTGCCCGGTATGTGTGAAGCAGGCCCAAAAAGGTCACGTGCTCGCGCTGTGTCCCCGCGTGGTTGTCACCTGTAGTGGAGGCCGCCGCCGCCGGACTGCGGGGCGTATGGGCGGACGTGGTGGGGCGGCGCGTGGTAGTAGTTGCTGTGGCCGTGCGCGCCGTAGTTGTGGTGCAGGTCGGGCTTGCACAGCTTGAAGAAGCCGATGAGGCCCGGCACGACGAGCGCCAGGAAGCCGAGCAGCTTCTTGAACGAGGCCAGCCCCAGGATGAGCGGCAGGAACAGCAAGAGCTTCAGCTTGAACAGCTTCAGGATCACCAGCATGGGGATCAGCAGCTTCTTCAGGCGCTTTCGGGCTGCGAACAGGAGGCCGTCTCAAAAACCTCCCCCAAGGAGACACACTCTGTCCGGACCCCTCCCTTCCATAGCAACCTAGGTTACAGAGATATTATTTTGGAAATTTATTTTATGCCTCAGCCTAAGCTACAATATTGTATAGCCTCCCCATAATAGCCCGACATGCCTCACACACCTAGAAGTGGTAGGAATTGTGTTTCCAAGTAGACTATACATATTTACTATTTTTAAGCATTTCTTTCATTCAAACCTTACATGCATGAGTCTTTCGTGTATATAATAATATGTATTTATGGCTTGTTTTTAACGAAAGTATTGCAACAAAGTATTACAACAATCAAATAAAAACTAAAATATAGAATTATCAGTTTTCTTTTCTCAAGCCATATCATTGCTTAAATTTATATGTGTAAACGTTGGAGTAATAAAAGTTCACTATTCCCCGGGGTTTTTGTGTGACAAATTTTCTTTTACAATTAAATTATATAGAGTAGTTAATCATAAAATATGATATAAGGGTTAAACTGGACACCCTCCTTCGCAGCGTCCTGGCTACGGCACTGCTGAAGGATGAGGAAACGAAGGCAAACACAACCTAGAACAGCTTTTTATGAACTGTTCACAACAGTCCGAACCTGTGGGCGGTCCGTGTCCTTGTCCTGACGTGGATGACGTCACTGCCCCGTCTACAATTGCGGTGCCAGATTTACGAATGTAAAGATTTATAAAGTGGTCACCAGATCGCAGACAATATAGAGCGCCAAAATAAACGTCTTTCGATTGTTTTTGTTTATTGATTTCATGCATAGTAAATGATTATGCAGCTAAGTTCTGAATATTCATTTAACTTGTTAAAATTGAGGGCGTTCAATAATGTTTATTTATTCTGCAAGGCAAAAGCAAATGCAAATAAATTAATTCAAAAAATACCGAAATGCCGGTGAAATCTTCACGGTCGACTCGCCCAAAAGTCAAGCCACTCCGTATATATTTATGGTTACTGAAATACTTAAATTCCAGTGTTAAACCTTTTTTTATTGTTAAAAGTTTTATGGGACTTTAAGTTGAGTATTTGTGCCCATTAATTTTATAAATATTCCAAGGCCAATCTGTGAATTATTGATGTGACAACGTATAACAAATCGACGAACGCCGGCTGCACGCACGAAAAAGTGTCCCGTTACGCACATTGTCCCGTTACGCTTATTGTACGCTTGCGCCGCATCTATCTCTCTTCCACTCGATTGGAACAACCATCGATTTGACTTTTTCGAGGCACATTAAACTTGAAACACTCCCATTCGTTTCCTACTTTTCCTATCATCGTCCCATCCTTAACAGAATAACACAGATTGGAAGAAGTTAAATTGCAAACATGTAAAAAATTTATAGTTAAAATAATCTGTTCGTTAAAGAATTAAACATATTTGAATTAATGAGTGCAAATAAAAGTAAATTTATCAATTAAATTGTAGATTTCATTTCACTCCTTCTTTGTATCCATACAAAATAGTGAATAATTCAATAAAAATTATTCAATTTTATTCATAAAAGTATGCAATAATTTCATCAATGTTTTGTTATGACGTTGTCACGTTAAACTATCGTCCGTAAACCGACTTTACAGACAACCAATTTTTTTTTGTAATGTTTTGCAACTGCCTCCTTTCTTTGTGCGAGTGCCGCATCCCAAGAAGTGTTCCTGGTGCCGCCCTTGCGAGCCATAGAGTCGAGCCGTAGAGTCGAGCCATAGAGTCGAGCCGGAAGCGGCTACGGTGCTTCTCCCGCGGACGCGAAAGGAAAGCAGGCCAGCGACTGCGCGGCACGTACGCCCGCCATGTGACGCGGTTACCCCCCCTGAGGCCCGTTAAAACAATGACGCGTGAACGGAGACCCGATCCCACGGAACAAGTTTCCGCAAAAGCACGCAGACGGAGGTGGACCCGTACGCATCAGCTCGGCGACGCTTACGTAGCTCCGTGCGACCAATATATGCAGAGTATTTCTCTGCGGCGGTAGCCATGTTTGTTTACATTATAAATACGTTAAAAAAAAGTGTTTCAAGTACAAATAATATCAACTGTTCTGTTATTACTGTGTGGTATATTGTTATTATATACATAAATAATGCACGTTATATGATCTCGAAGGATAATATATATATTTTTAATTAAATTCATAATTCGTTATTTTGAAATGCAATTTATTACGTTTCCGCGCATTTTGGGAGCAGCAGAAGTGATAGTGAAACGCTCCGGGTGACCTATCTCCGTTTCCGTGCCATGTAAGGATGTCCCAGTTTCTATGATATATTATAAATGTTTCATTTAGACTATTTACAACAAACAATACATCAAATTGAAAGTGAACTAACCTTTTTTTGTTACAAATGTCTAATATGTGCACCTTTAGCTATACAGCACACATCCGAACTAAAAGTCCAATTCTTCCTACAATTCGGTAACACTTCCGGAGAAATGGAAGCAATGGCTTCTTGAATTCTGTCTCAACTTTGGCAATCCCAAAAGAAAAAAAAATCGCATGGAGTTGTCAGGTGAACGCGGAGGCCAGCGAAAAAGAGCTCTATCGTCTCGACCATTACGACCAATGCAACGGTCAGGGACTTCGACTTTCAAACCATTCTCGTACAAAGGTTATTCCAATTGGGGAGGGCTTAACTCTTAGCAGATTGCGGAACATGAAACGCTTTACGCCTCAGGAGTCAGCCATTTTGCGAAGGGTGGCGCTGCAAACGAGAAAACAACAAAGCAGTGCTCGCGCATGCGCTTATCCAAAACCGTTTTGGTTACTCTTTAATTGTGACCTTGAACCCAGGGCCGGCGCGTCCATATAGGCGAACTAGGCAACCGCCTAGGGCGCCAAGTAGCTGGGGGCGGCGCAGCACGACACATAACAGCTGATATAATATGTTTAACGATTATTGAAACTAGATGAAAATGGATTTTTGTAACAGTTTGGAATGTTTATATTGATATAAGTAATTATTTTAAAGTCCACGGTGACCTGTTTATGATTTGTAATAAGTAAAAAAAAAAAAACACAAGCCTGCTTACATTTGATTGTTGACCAAAATCTCAGGCTTACGTGATGTATTTTGAGGAAAGAAAAATTTTTTTTTGGTGGTGTCCGAGGGGGGCGGGGGAGGTAGGGGCATTAAGGTTTCTCGCCTAATGCGCCAATTTACCTTGCACCGGCCCTGCTTGAACCAGCGCTCTACAGTTGATACTGTAACTGGGACAGTGTATTGTGGACGTGGTGTGTAAAGGGCTAACAGCTACTCACAGAAAGGGCTGTCGTGCTACTCACAGAAAGGGCTGTCGTGCTACTCACAGAAAGGGCTGTCATGCTACTCACAGAAAGGGCTGGCGTGCTACTCACAGAAAGGGCTGTCGTGCTACTCACAGAAAGGGCTGTCGTGCTACTCACAGAAAGGGCTGTCGTTCTACTCACAGAAAGGGCTGTCGTGCTACTCACAGAAAGGGCTGTCGTGCTACTCACAGAAAGGGCTGGCGTGCTACTCACAGAAAGGGCTGTCGTGCTACTCACAGAAAGGGCTGTCGTGCTACTCACAGAAAGGGCTGTCGTGCTACTCACAGAAAGGGCTGGCGTGCTACTCACAGAAAGGACTGTCGTGCTACTCACAGAAAGGGCTGTCGTGCTACTCACAGAAAGGACTGGCGTGCTACTCACAGAAAGGGCTGTCGTGCTACTCACAGAAAGGGCTGTCGTTCTACTCACAGAAAGGGCTGTCGTGCTACTCACAGAAAGGACTGGCGTGCTACTCACAGAAAGGGCTGTCGTTCTACTCACAGAAAGGGCTGTCGTGCTACTCACAGAAAGGGCTGTCGTGCTACTCACAGAAAGGACTGTCGTGCTACTCACAGAAAGGGCTGTCGTGCTACTCACAGAAAGGGCTGTCGTGCTACTCACAGAAAGGGCTGGCGTGCTACTCACAGAAAGGGCTGTCGTGCTACTCACAGAAAGGGCTGTCGTGCTACTCACAGAAAGGGCTGGCGTGCTTGTCCTCCAGCACGTCTATCTCCTCGGCGATCTCGTCGACGAAGCGCGGCGAGTAGCGGCCCGCCTCCGTCACCTCGGCGGGGAACTGCACCTCCACCGCCGCCGACTTGACGAAGCGCTCCACCTTGCGCAGCAGGAACTTGACGAACTGGTCCCACTCGGGCTCGTCGGCGCGCGGCTCCGTCGAGAACTCGTACGGCTCGGCGACGAGCCGCCGCAGCTGCGCGTCGGGCATGCGCACGACGCGCGCGTTCTCCGTCAGCGCGTACGAGTCCTTGGCGAAGAAGTCGTCGAGCGAGGCGAGCGCGCGCGACTTGAAGCACTCGGACAAGTCGCCGCCGAGGCAGGCCGAGTTGGCGCGCGCGAGGTAGGGGTCGGTGTCGGCTCCGGTGCCCAGGCCGATCCAGTCCAGGAAGTCCTTGCCCTGGCGGGCGCGGCCCTCGGCGTGCTCCAAGGCGTTGTCGTCGGAGGAGTTGCGTGCGGACGCCAGCGCGGCCAGACACGCGGCGGTCGCCAGCCGCAACAGCCACGTCGTCGCGGTCGTCATGCTCGTCGCGGACTGCGGGACCAGCTGGGGCGCTCCCGGGGGGCAGACTCCCGTTACGGACCGGTTCGGGACACCTCGTGCTGCGTCGGCCTCTTCCGTGTGGCCTGTGACGCCGGTATCCTCCTCGTGCGCGCATTTATACCTCTTGCGGGCCCCGAGGGTTCATTGTCTCGTCTTCGCCCTGCCCAGAAAACACACCCACCCCCTCCTGTGCGCGGGAAAGCCCGCCCGATGAAGGTGAAAGGAGAGGCGAGGGTGAAAGTGACGGGCCGAGAAGGATATCCTACTCGCCGCGCGGCGTGCGTGCGCGCGCGGGGGCAAGACGTTATATAAAATGGGTCCGGGTGAGCTCATCTTTGTTGACGCCTCACGCGTCACCCGGCTTGATTGCGTGTGCTGTTGCGTACTGTGGGTGTGAGCGCCCCAGTTACCCGGCCGACGACAGTGGAATATAAAACCACCAGGAATCGCAGACGAAGGGTGTGTTTTGTAATAAACCACGTTTTTTTTTTTTTAAAAACTGACTGAAAGTACTAATTTATTTCTCCTAGCCCCATACAGATCTGCAACACAGTACAAATTGTCCTGAAAATTTATGACTGTGAATTTTTACTACCCATGAAAATTCTTGTAAGATTTAAACACGAAAAAAACGTGGGCCGCATGCAAATGATGATTGATGCATGACTATTTCAACTATAAGACACAAACAATTTTACTGAACTGCAAGTGATATGAACTGTCGTGCGAGTTTTCTCAACGACAGATACTCTCTACACTACTTGCTGTTATCTTGCTATTATTTGCCAACAGACATGTCATTGCTTGTTGGTATTGACAGCCTGCGCAATCAGCCTATTGGCCCGACTTAGTAAACCTGACATTTACAAGACGTTAGTGACATGAAATTAAACGGATATGCCCTTCTAAATAATTTATTTATGTGGTAAAACATTTTAAGCATTTTACGAATAGGAAAAAGGTTACCTCACTATATTATTCAAAAATAAATGAGAGCATATAATTAATACAAACGAGATATTCTGACCTTTCTCTCACAGAAAACAGATGCACTGCGTTGAAGAAAACAAAAAAAAAAAATCTAGTTTGTAACCAAGGACAGATGGTGCTATTACGGGCCCCGCCTACCGGGACATACATACAAAGTGCAGACCCTCAGGAGAAACTACATGATTTGAAAAATACTTAATATGTCCGAGTGGTGTCTTTCACGAAATGCATTTAAGAATCCGCTGAGGGTGTTTGGACAGTTATGTTTCCGTATTTACTTTTTAAACTGTGTTTTTAGGAGAGTGAAACGTGCCCTCAGAACAATTTTTGGTCATGAAACGCCCGGTAAAGATTCTTGAGACCATCCAAGGACCTTGCATTACACTTTTATCTTCATTTCTCCGCTGTATAATGTTACGGTTACAGCTCAAATTTCATGGTTGCCCTATGCACGGCGAGAAGACTGCGCGCCAGCTTAGAGGCGATACCGGGCTAGAAGCACCAGCGAACGTCGCCTCTCTGACACAGATAAACCTACCAGTATCACAGTGGACTACCGACTTCAATGATATTTTTGTCAAGAGACTCAAAGCACATAAAAAAAAAATTCTGTACTTTTACAAAATATCCTTTAGAAACCAGTCGACAATAAATAATTTGTAACACTACAAGAAAGATATTGTATGTTTTTACAACACATGGTCATGGTTATTTTTGTATATAGGAAATACGTTTTTTCGAGATGATACTGAGTATTTCTTACGAAAATTGGCATATAATTTGACCTTTTAATTATTGTTTCATTCTAGCATAATTTTTTAAACAGTGGAAAAGATAATAGAATATTCTACATTTGACTATTTTATATTATTTAAATGATCCATGCAATTGGTATTTTTGATTTAATGCAGTTTTTTTTTTGGACATACGCCATTGCAGTTATTCACTGTTTTCTCATGGAAAAATTGTGAAAATCAAAAAATTAAAAAAAAATTATGTAGATAAAAAATTCACAGAAAACAAGACGGAATCAGCTGATGTCGGACAAACAGAACCATCGACAAAACTAAAAAGTATCATGGACAACACAAGAACGACAGCACGGACAAAAAGTGAACAACATATAAATATCATTCGGCACAAGAATTCCGTTGAAGGAACTTAGTCATGAAAAATAATATAACAACACAGACGAACACAGTGAACTGGAAACGACGAGACATTAAATGCAAGCAACGCAGCAAACATATAAACACAACGATGAAGATAAACAAGTACTATGTACAACACAATGACGATAGCACTGACTAACACAGAAGGTTTCCAGTGAGAACAGTTGCAAAGTTTCGGAATTTCGGAATTTTTTTCCCATGACAAAACAGTGCAAAACTGCAATGGCATATGTCCAAGAAACTGCATTAAATTTGACTATTTTTTTTACCGTGCTTATTAGTATGCGCAGTGAATACTGGAAAACTATTCAGGGAACGGTTTAAAAATAACTTTAACTATTGGAGGTACTGGGACAACACAAAGCACAAATTACTGGGCAAGAATCCGAACGCAGTATTACTGCGAACACTATTTTGTAGTGATACAGTTTTTTTTTCATGTAAATGTAAAAAATTACAAATGTCTGTAATTTCACATGAATATTTCTGTTCCAAATAAGAAAAAAAATACAGTCTAAGATTGTAAACTTAGTAATAGGCCGTTCGAATCCTCAAAACATTGAATACCACCGAATCGATTTCATTGAAGGATTTGATATTTTAGGAAAAAGATAGGAAGAAAAAAATTGGGGAAAATAAGAAGTGAATTCCAACATCCAACACTGAAATTTCTGAAGTTTACTAGGCCTATTTGTGTTTTTATTAGCTTACTACCGTTCTCCAACATATTCTGTTTTTAGAATGAATTAATGTACTTAAAATAACGATTTGTATTCATTCGGGTAACTTTTTTTTTTGTGAAAATAACACTAAAGGGGTTGAATGTTTTAACATCATAGTAATTTTTTTTTAATTTCTTGTGAATTTTTTAAAATAAAGCTGTATAATCAGTGTACTTTATTTTATTATATTTCGGGATTTGTTTTCAATACAATTAAAAATTTACTTATCACATCCTAAAAATATTCAAGCAATTAATTTACAACATTTTTTGCTTGTCTGAAATTGAGTTTTACTATGACTGACGAATTGGGCAGAATTATTTCATAAACTACGATTTTAAGAAGGGTGGGGGGGGGGGGGGGGGCATGGTTTCCAAAATATATTTTGATTATATTTACGTGGTTTTATAACATCTGAATGAAAATCATGATGTCACATCGTAGATTTTTTATAAATGGTTTCATTAATTAAAGAATTACTTATATTATGATTTCAAAAATTCAGCCTTGGCATAAACTGAAGACGCGTATTTGTTTTAAACATAGGTTTTAATGAACCATTTGAGTATAATATAAATGTAAAACAAATTATTTAGGATTTAATTAATAAATGTATAAAATGTTAGTTGTAACAAAACTGGGGATATCCCAGATTTCAGGCATTTATGAATGTAGCCATTGCTAATCCCTGTAAACGACGCTAAAAAAAACTGAAAACTTTACAAAACGTAAAATATATATCAATTTAAATATAATATTAGGTAATTAAAAGTAAAATTACTTTATCAGCAATTATAAAATAATTTATTGATAAAGGTTCACAGGTTGAGAATTTTTTTTGTGAAAAATATATGCCCCTACTCATGTTTGGGAATGATTCATTTGGTCGCAGATTAAAATCCAAAACCATCATACTTCTGCACTATGTTCATGATCTCACCGCAGTTATTTAGATATGCCACTCTACCATCAAGAGACAACGAAGCCCAATTATGAGAGGCATAGTGACAATAATAATAAAAGGTATTACCTGATTAAATCAAGAAAAGTGATGGGAAACGTTGGTATAAAGCAAATATGAGGCTTTGGATTTTAAGCCTGAAGCCAAACTGATTCGCAAAATTAATTGCCGTGTTTCTATTCATGTGCATTTGCTTCGATGGTTTCTTAAGGCCAGTTCACCGCCGAGTTCTTGAGGAATGAAAAGTAAGAATTAGTCCTGTTCTTTGACATACGTGTCTGTGCTCAGGAGTGTGGTGGTTTCCAACTTCAGATCTCCTCCTTCAATGCGCACTCGAACTGCGTTCTCATTGGACCGAGGGTGGGGTTTAAAGCTCCTCGAAAGACCAGAAGCCAGTAACAAAATTACAAAAAAAAACTCAAATCACCCACTAACATGGCGGCGGCCAGAGAAGGAGAAAAAAAAATTGGTTGTCTGTAAAGTCGGTTTACGGACGATAGTTTAACGTGACAACGTCATAACAAAACATTGATGAAATGATTGCATACTTTTATGAATAAAATTGAATTATCACTATTTTGTATCGATAAAAAGGAGTGAAATGAAATCTACAATTTAATTGATAAATTTACTTTTATTTCCGCTCATTAATTCAAATATGTTTATTACTTCAACGAACAGATCATTTTAACTATAACTTTTATACATGTTTGCTATTTGACTTCTTCCAATCTGTGTTATTCTGTTAAGGATAGGACGATGATAGGAAAAGTAGGAAACGAATGGGAGTGTTTCAAGCAAGTTTAATGTGCCTCGAAAAAGTCAAATCGATGGTTGTTCCAATCGAGTGGAAGAGAGATAGATGCGGCGCAAGCGTACAATGAGCGTAACGGGACAATAAGTCATCCTTTTTCGTGCGTGCAGCCGGCGTTCATCGATTTATTAGACGTCACGTCAAAAATTTCTTACAGAGTGAATAAATAATTTATAAACATTTCTGATCTCCGCGCGCAACAACGTCCACTCCGAGTGGGAACGTCTGCCGGTTGAGCGCCGCTTTCTCTCCGCTCGAGTCCCCGCGGGACCCTGGTCGACGAACTTGAACGTGGCATTCGTGCTTCAGCTGTTTCTTTTTCTTTTCTTTCCATTGCCTATCCTTCGCCCCTCTCGGTACCTCTCGCCCCGTCTCCTCCTTTCTCTCTTCGCCGCCGTAGTCCTACAACGCACGACGCTCTCCGAACATACACCATCGTAGAAGACAGATGGACTCTTATACACTGGAAATTTTTTTTTGACGTGACAACGTCTAATAAATCGACGAACGCCGGCTGCACGCACGCTAAAATGTGTCCCGTAACGCACATTGTCCCGTTATGTTGTGTCCCGTTACGCTCATTGCACGCTTGCGCCGCATCTATCTCTCTTCCACTCGATTGGAACAACCATCGATTTGACTTTTTTCGAGGCACATCAAACTTGCAAACACTCCCATTCGTTTCCTGCTTTTCCTATCATCGTCCTATCCTTAACAGAATAACACAGTTTGGAAGAAGTTAAATAGCAAACGTGTATAAAAGTTATAGTTAAAATAATCTCTTAGTTAAAGTAATAAACATATTTGAATTAATGAGTGCAAATAAAAGTATATTTATCAATTAAATTGTAGATTTCATTTCACTTCTTTGTATCCATACAAAATGGTGATAATTCAATCAAAATGATTCAATTTTATTCATAAAAATATGCGATCATGTCATCAATGTTTTGTTATGACGTTGTCACGTTAAACTATCGTCCGTAAACCGACTTTACAGACAACCAAATTTTTTTTTTTTTGATCGAACAGGAATATTTATGACATATAAGTTTACATCATTTGATTACATCAATTAAAATATAAACTTATAAGCCAATATTCGTAAGAAATAGTCAGTACTATTTCAGAAAACCACATTTAATATATGCATAAATAACCATAGTCATCTGTGTTGTACAAATTCACAAAATATTTGTTATAGTATTACAGACTATTCCTTGGCAACTGGTTTCCAAAGGAATGGTTTGTAAATTTGGTAAATGTCTCATCCTTAAAACTGCAGTGTGCATTATAATGGGCATTAACTCTCTCTTCACAATGCATGAGCGATATCTGCTATTAGCACTGTCCTTGTTTCAGTTGCCAGACACACTCAAAGAGCACAAAAATAGAAAAATAACAAAAAAAATATATTTTTAAAGGAAAATTTGGAATGATAAATTTTTAAAAACATTTCCTTGTCATAATTAATAAATAGGATCGTCTGATGATATTGAATCCTTACGTTTAAAAAAATGTAAATAAAATACGCCATCTTGGTTTTTGCAGTCAACTTTTTTATGCTATTTAATGTTAAAAATTTTGTCTCGGTTTGATCAAAGTAGATAGTGCCCAAAGTACATAGTGGCCAACATCTACAGTTAGTTTCTAGTATGAAATAACAACTGGTATTGAGAACTTATATACATAGGCTAAATATATTTTTTTTCAGAGTATTTAAATTATAATAATATTGTCCAAATACACTATTTTATCGTCTTAAAAAATGTACGATTAGTATTTTGAAAGAGGATAAAACTGATTTTTGTTATCGATGGTATACAAAATAAGAATATAAATGTTTGGAAGCTGGGTAGTATCAATCTAGCAATATTGGGCGCCATATTTCTGTACAGCAATCAGGCAGGGGCCTATTGGGGGGGGGGGGGGGGGGGAGCAGACTAATTTCCCGGGTCCCGAACTCCAGAAGGCCTGTTTGAGTTTCAAGATTTTATTTTACCCTGATAGTAGTGTACGACATTACAAGTTTATGGCTAATAGACAAGTCATGCAATACACTCAGTTCACGTCTACAGTTATGTCCATGGTAAAGTTTGGACCTTTATTTTTTTTTAAAAAATTTAGTTCTATGTTTAAAAAAAATTGTACATTAAGTATAAGTAGATGACCAGATTTTTCCCTCGGGACTTTAGTTACTTTCGACGGCCCTGGATACAGTATAGACTCTATAAAATTATACATTTTAATATATAATTCGCTAAAGGGTAGTTTGACACGCCCTGAAGGACAATAAACAAATAACAAGATTAAACGCACAGGAAGTAAAACCTGACAGCAGCCAATAAACAACAGTAGTCGACTCGTTTAAATTCAGGTGTGTGGATCCTAGCGTGGTGATTGAAAAAAAAAACACGAATTTTCATAGTGTCTAGTCGTGGAGTTTGGAATTGTTAGTAGATGGCATGTTCTCTTTTATCATGTGCATTTAGTAGGAGAAATTTTGGTAAATGGCGTATGTGTGTGTAAGTGGCGATTCACAGTTCACAAACCTGACCTGAAACTTTATTGTATTAACAGTTTCATGAATTTTAACAAAATGGGCAGTATTTTGATAAAATTCACCGTCGAAAATCAGGTCCAATCTTTTTCGCTTTTATCGGAGCCGTTTTATATATGATTTAAATTTTTGTTCTGCTGATAAAATGACTCAGTATTCAACACAGTTGCACGGCAAAGAATTCTAGCGGAAGGCGCGGAAACTACGTGTCAAGAAATGAAGTTGAAAACTAATTTTGCTCGGCATCATTTTAAATAATTATAAGTGTGTTTGCAACATGATATAATATTAATTTGCACAGGGGCGCAACAACAAGGGGGGGGGGGGGGGCAAGGGTATTTTGCCCCCCCACCCCATCTGAAACTTTGAAGTGGGGGCAAACGGGGGCAAAGAAAGTGCTGTGTAATCAATTTTTAGATAATGAAACTGCTTAAATAGCACCATTTTCCACCTTGAAATACAAATTTTCCAGGGGGAGGACCCCCGGACCCCCCGCTTCAATAGGGGAGATCGATGATTCTTTATAAAAAGGTATATTGCCCCCCCCCCCCCCCTTTTGGAAATTTAGTTGTTGCGCCCCTGAATTTGCACGTTACCGAGGTTGTGTGTTACACTCGCTCACGTAAAATTTTTTTTAATACCCTGCATAGGTACATGATTGCTTCCCAAATCTACTTCTACAAGTAAGCCACAGTAAACTCGCGGATTAACATAGTGTCAGCGTCAAAAATACTGCAGGTTGCCGCTTTACCTTCTTGGTTCTGGAACAGACCGTCTGACTTGTGACATGTAGGACCCGGGTTCGCGCCCCGGCTCCTCCAAGGCGGATTGCCTCAGGCAAGTGGCGGAATTTGTCCGATGATAATATAACCCATTGCAACAAGTTAGGCTACCAAAGAGACGGTGTATGTGGAAACAAAAAAAAACCTTCTAGGATAGCCGTACAAATGGGGAACCCATTTCTTTGCTAGGGCTCCCCATACGTAGGCCATCCGGAGGTTTCACCAGGGTTGCTTAAATATTTGTTAGTTTATACAAACAAGAAAAATTACGTAAAAAAATTGGTTGTCTGTAAATTCGGTTTACGGACGATAGTTTAACGTGACAACGTCATAAAAAAACATTCATGAAATGATTGCGTACTTTTATGAATTATATTGAATCATTTTTATTGAATTATCACTATTTTGTATGGATACAAAGAAGGAGTGAAATGAAATCTACAATTTAATTGATAAATTTACTTTTATTTGCACTCATTAATTCAAATATGTTTATTACTTTATCGAACAGATTATTTTAACTATAACTTTTATACATGTTTGCTATTTAACTTATTCCAATCTGTTATTCTGTTAAGGATAGGACGATGATAGGAAAAGTAGGAAACGAATGGGAGTGTTTCAAGTTCAATGTGCCTCGAAAAAGTCAAATCGATGGTTGTTCCAATCGAGTGGAATAGAGATAGATGCGCCGCAAGCGTACAATAAGCGTAACGTGACACAGCGTAACGGGACAATGTGCGCAACGGGACACTTTTTCGTGAGTGCAGCTGGCGTTCATCGATTTATTAGACGTTGTCACGTCAAAAACAAGTTTGAATTTGTATCAGTGAGTGGGTAAGACGTGGATGCTACATATATAATTAGATTAGTTTTTTTTTTTTAAATTTATTTGTATTTCGTTAGAAGGCGTGTCTAAACAACTACGGCCCCATCATGAACACAGTGTAAGAGTACGTAGGTTTGCATTATGTTTCGCGAACAAATGATTTCTCGAAGCGCCGCAATGCTTGCAGCCCGTTTGAATTGCCCATCAGAACGTCGCGTCGGTCGGTTTCATGCTTCTCACTTCTCGGGCGGCAAAGAATATTGTGCCACTTATAGGTCCCTTCCCGTTTGTTGCACTTTCACTGCCGCCGCGGAGTGATGCTGTTGTCGGGAGGAGGTAGAAAGGAAGTGGAAGCGAACGAAGAAGTGGCCCTTGGACGCACCTGGCATTGTCCCGTGGCAAGAGGAACATTCTGTTCGCGGTCAACGGGCAACTGGGTTACGGAGAGCTGCTTCGCTGCCAAACAAAGCTAACGGTTTCCCACCTCGACAAAGAAGTCGTGTTTTAATTACTTGTTTACAATGTTACAAATCACAGCAAATCTACAGACTTTCCAAACGTAATAAAAGTTATTTACGATACCTGGAACAGCACAGAAAACTACGCCGTATCAGAAACTTCAAGATATGCGCTTCATG